>NW_026062259.1:336302-672605 GCF_023897955.1 Schistocerca gregaria
GGTTACATTTATCGTCTGCAAAGCTATGTCGCGTGGTGCGGTATGCGGAGACACTAAAAGCACCATAGTAGAACACAGAAGAAGCTTCTAAGTTGAAGCAATAGCCAGTAAGAAGTAGTACAATTCAAGTTTTAGTTGTCGATTATTCACTTTTTAGCCGGCTTTGGTGGCTTGGACATGACCTAGGACCTTAAGATTTTGCATGAAAGGAGGACTAGCAGCCGCGTTGCACGGGAGAATGTGATAAAGGGTTCATATGTAGTAAGAACATGAGAAATCCGTCCGTTATCGTCTTTTGTTATCGAATCGACTTAAAGCCAGATCGTCACATTGGCCGCTTTTCGCTCTGAGACGGTTACATTTTTCGTCTGCAAAGCTATGTCGCGTGCTGCGGTATGCGGAGACACTAAAAGCACCATAGTAGATCACAGAAGAAGCTTCTAAGTTGAAGCAATAGCCAGTAAGAAGCAGTACAATTCAAGTTTTGATTATCGATTATTGATTTTTATCCGGCCTTGGTGCTTTGGACATAAAGTGGAACCTTAAGATTTTGCATGAAAGGAGGACTAGCAGCCCCGTTGCACGGGAGAATGTGAAAAGTAAAAACCTGAGAAATCAGTCCGTTTTCGTCATATGTTATCGAATCGACTTAAAGCCAGATCGTCACATTGGCCGCTTTTCTCTCTGAGACGGATACATTTATAGTCTGCAAAGCTATGTCGCGTGCTGCGGTATGCGTAAACTCTAAAAGCACCATAGTAGAACACATAAGAAGCTTCTAAGTTGAAGCAATAGTCAGTAAGAAGCATTACAGTTCAAGTTTTGGTTATCGATTATTGATTTTTAGCCGGCTTTGGTGGCTTGGACATGACCTAGGACGTTAAGATTTTGCATGAAAGGAGGACTAGCAGCCGCGTTGCACGGGAGAATGTGAAAAGGGTTCATATGTAGTAAAAACCTGAGAAATCCGTCCGTTTTCGTCATTTGTTATCGAATCGACTTAAAGCCAGATCGTCACATTGGCCGCTTTTCTCTCTGAGACGGTTACATTTTTCGTCTGCAAAGCTATGTCCCGTGCTGCGGTATGCGGAGACTCTAAAAGCACCATAGTTGAACACAGAAGAAGCTTCTAAGTTGAAGTAATAGGCAGTAAGAAGTAGTACAATTCAAGTTTTAGTTGTCGATTACTCACTTTTTAGCCGGCTTTGGTGGCTTGGACATGACCTAGGACCTTAAGATTTTACATGAAAGGAGGACTTGCAGCCGTGTTGCACGGGAGAATGTGAAAAGTGTTCATATGTAGTAAAAGCCTGAGAAATCCGTCCGTTTTCGTCATTTGTTATCGAATCGACTTAAAGCCAGATCGTCACATTGGCCGCTTTTCTCTCTGAGACGGATACATTTTTCGTCTTCAAAGCTATGTCGCGTGCTGCGGTATGCGGAGACACTAAAAGCACCATAGTAGAACACAGAAGAATCTTCTAAGTTGAAGCAATAGCCAGTAAGAGTCAGTACAATTCAAGTTTCTGTTATCGATTATTGATTTTTAGGGGGCTTTGGTGCCTTGGACATGAGGTAGAACGTTAAGATTTTGCACGAAAGGAGCACTAGCAGCCGCGTGGAACGGGAGAATGTGAAAAGTAAAAACCAGAGAAATCAGTCCGTTTTCGTCATTTGTTATCGAATCGACTTAAAGCCAGATCGTCACATTGGCCGCTCTTCTCTCTGAGACGGTTACATTTTTCGTCTGCAAAGCTATGTCCCGTGCTGCGGTATGCGGAGACTCTAAAAGCACCATAGTTGAACACAGAAGAAGCTTCTAAGTTGAAGTAATAGGCAGTAAGAAGTAGTACAATTCAAGTTTTAGTTGTCGATTATTCACTTATAAGCCGGCTTTGGTGGCTTGGACATGGCCTAGGACCTTAAGATTTTGCATGAAAGGAGGACTAGCAGCCGCGTTGCACGGGAGAATGTGATCAAGGGTTCATATGTAGTAAAAACCTGAGAAATCCGTCCGTTTTCGTCATTTGTTACTGAATCGACTTAAAGCCAGATCGTCACATTGGCCGCTTTTCTCTCTGAGACGGTTACATTTATCGTCTGCAAAGCTATGTCACGTGCTGCGGTATGCGGAGACTCTAAAAGCACCATAGTAGAGCACAGAAGAAGCTTCTAAGTTGAAGCAATAGCCAGTAAGAAGCAGCACAATTCAAGTTTTGGTTATCGAATATTGATTTTTAGGGGGCTTTAGTGCCATGGACATGAGGTGGAACCTTAAGATTTTGCATGAAAGGAGGACTAGCAGCCGCGTACCACGGTAGAATGTGAAAAGTGTTCAAATATAATAAACACCTGAGAAATCCGTCCGTTTTCGTCATTTGTTATCGAATCGACTTAAAGCCAGATCGTCACATTGGCCGCTTTTCTCTCTGAGACGGTTACATTTATCGTCTGCAAAGCTATGTCGCGTGGTGCGGTATGCGGAGACACTAAAAGCACCATAGTAGAACACAGAAGAAGCTTCTAAGTTGAAGCAATAGCCAGTAAGAAGTAGTACAATTCAAGTTTTAGTTGTCGATTATTCACTTTTTAGCCGGCTTTGGTGGCTTGGACATGACCTAGGACCTTAAGATTTTGCATGAAAGGATGACTAGCAGCCGCGTTGCACGGGAGAATGTGATAAAGGGTTCATATGTAGTAAAAACATGAGAAATCCGTCCGTTATCGTCTTTTGTTATCGAATCGACTTAAAGCCAGGTCGTCACATTGGCCGCTTTTCTCTCTGAGACGGTTACATTTATCGTCTGCAAAGCTATGTCGCGTGCTGCGGTATGCGGAGATTCTAAAAGCACCATAGCAGAACACAGAAGAAGCTTCTAATTTGAAGCAATAGCCAGTAAGAAGCCGTACAATTCAAGTTTTGGTTATCGAAAATTGATTTTTAGCCGGCTTTGGTGCCATGGACATGAGGTGGAACCTTAAGATTATGCATGAAAGGAGGACTAGCAGCCGCGTTGCACGGGAGAATGTGAAAAGTGTTCATATCTAGTAAAAACCTGAGAAATCCGTCCGTTTTCGTCATTTGTTATCGAATCGACTTAAAGCCAGATCGTCACATTGGCCGCTTTTCTCTCTGAGACGGTTACATTTATCGTCTGCAAAGCTATGTCGCGTGCTGCGGTATGCGGAGACACTAAAAGCACCATAGTAGAACACAGAAGAAGCTTCTAAGTTGAAGCAATAGCCAGTAAGAAGCAGTACAATTCAAGTTTTGGTTATCGATTATTGATTTTTGGCCGGCTTTGGTGCCTTGGACATAAGGTGGAATCTTAAGATTTTGCATGAAAGGAGGACTAGCAGCCGCGTTGCACGGGAGAATGTGAAAAGGGTTCATATGTAGTAAAAACCTGAGAAATCCGTCCGTTTTCGTCATTTGTTATGGAATCGACTTAAAGCCAAATCGTCACATTGGCCGCTCTTCTCTCTGAATCGGTTACATTTATCGTCTGCAAAGCTATGTCGCGTGCTGCGGTATACGGAGACACTAAAAGCACCATTGTAGAACACAGAAGAAGCTTCTAAGTTGAAGCAATAGCCAGTAAGAAGTAGTACAATTCAAGTTTTAGTTGTCGATTATTCACTTTTTAGCCAGCTTTGGTGGCTTGGACATAACCTAGGACCTTAAGATATTGCATGAAAGGAGGACTAGCAGCCGCGTTGCACGGGAGAATGTGATAAAGGGTTCATATGTAGTAAAAACCTGAGAAATCCGTCCGTTATCGTCATTTGTTATCGAATCGACTTAAAGCCAGATCGTCACATTGGCCGCTTTTCTCTCTGAGACCATTACATTTATCGTCTGCAAAGCTATGTCGCGTGCTGCGGTATGCAGAGACACTAAATGCACCATAGTAGAACACAGAAGAAGCTTCTAAGTTGAAGTAATAGCCAGTAAGAAGTAGTACAATTCAAGTTTTAATGGTCGATTACTCACTTTTTAGCCGGCTTTGGTGGCTTGGACATGACCTAGGACCTTAAGATTTTACATGAAAGGAGGACTTGCAGCCGTGTTGCACGGGAGAATGTGAAAAGTGTTCATATGTAGTAAAAACCTGAGAAATCCGTCCGTTTTCGTCATTTGTTACCGAATCGACTTAAAGCCAGATCGTCACATTGGCCGCTTTTCTCTCTGAGACGGTTACATTTATCGTCTGCAAAGCTATGTCGCGTGGTGCGGTATGCGGAGACACTAAAAGCACCATAGTAGAACACAGAAGAAGCTTCTAAGTTGAAGCAATAGCCAGTAAGAAGTAGTACAATTCAAGTTTTAGTTGTCGATTATTCACTTTTTAGCCGGCTTTGGTGGCTTGGACATGACCTAGGACCTTAAGATTTTGCATGAAAGGAGGACTAGCAGCCGCGTTGCACGGGAGAATGTGATAAAGGGTTCATATGTAGTAAAAACATGAGAAATCCGTCCGTTATCGTCTTTTGTTATCGAATCGACTTAAAGCCAGATCGTCACATTGGCCGCTTTTCTCTCTGAGACGGTTACATTTTTCGTCTGCAAAGCTATGTCGCGTGCTGCGGTATGCGGAGACACTAAAAGCACCATAGTAGATCACAGAAGAAGCTTCTAAGTTGAAGCAATAGCCAGTAAGAAGCAGTACAATTCAAGTTTTGATTATCGATTATTGATTTTTAGCCGGCCTTGGTGCTTTGGACATAAAGTGGAACCTTAAGATTTTGCATGAAAGGAGGACTAGCAGCCCCGTTGCACGGGAGAATGTGAAAAGTAAAAACCTGAGAAATCAGTCCGTTTTCGTCATATGTTATCGAATCGACTTAAAGCCAGATCGTCACATTGGCCGCTTTTCTCTCTGAGACGGATACATTTATAGTCTGCAAAGCTATGTCGCGTGCTGCGGTATGCGTAAACTCTAAAAGCACCGCAGTAGAACACATAAGAAGCTTCTAAGTTGAAGCAATAGTCAGTAAGAAGCATTACAATTCAAGTTTTGGTTATCGATTATTGATTTTTAGCCGGCTTTGGTGGCTTGGACATGACCTAGGACGTTAAGATTTTGCATGAAAGGAGGACTAGCAGCCGCGTTGCACGGGAGAATGTGAAAAGGGTTCATATGTAGTAAAAACCTGAGAAATCCGTCCGTTTTCGTCATATGTTATCGAATCGACTTAAAGCCAGATCGTCACATTGGCCGCTTTTCTCTCTGAGACGGTTACATTTGTCGTCTGCAAAGCTATGTCTCGTGCTGCGGTATGCGGAGACACTAAAAGCACCATAGTAGAACACAGAAGAAGCTTCTAAGTTGAAGCAATAGCCAGTAAGAAGTAGTACAATTCAAGTTTTAGTTGTCGATTATTCACTTATAAGCCGGCTTTGGTGGCTTGGACATGGCCTAGGACCTTAAGATTTTGCATGAAAGGAGGACTAGCAGCCGCGTTGCACGGGAGAATGTGATCAAGGGTTCATATGTAGTAAAAACCTGAGAAATCCGTCCGTTTTCGTCATTTGTTACTGAATCGACTTAAAGCCAGATCGTCACATTGGCCGCTTTTCTCTCTAAGACGGTTACATTTATCGTCTGCAAAGCTATGTCACGTGCTGCGGTATGCGGAGACTCTAAAAGCACCATAGTAGAGCACAGAAGAAGCTTCTAAGTTGAAGCAATAGCCAGTAAGAAGCAGCACAATTCAAGTTTTGGTTATCGAATATTGATTTTAAGGGGGCTTTAGTGCCATGGACATGAGGTGGAACCTTAAGATTTTGCATGAAAGGAGGACTAGCAGCCGCGTACCACGGTAGAATGTGAAAAGTGTTCAAATATAATAAACACCTGAGAAATCCGTCCGTTTTCGTCATTTGTTATCGAATCGACTTAAAGCCAGATCGTCACATTGGCCGCTTTTCTCTCTGAGACGGTTACATTTATCTTCTGCAAAGCTATGTCGCGTGGTGCGGTATGCGGAGACACTAAAAGCACCATAGTAGAACACAGAAGAAGCTTCTAAGTTGAAGCAATAGCCAGTAAGAAGTAGTACAATTCAAGTTTTAGTTGTCGATTATTCACTTTTTAGCTGGCTTTGGTGGCTTGGACATGACCTAGGACCTTAAGATTTTGCATGAAAGGATGACTAGCAGCCGCGTTGCACGGGAGAATGTGATAAAGGGTTCATATGTAGTAAAAACATGAGAAATCCGTCCGTTATCGTCTTTTGTTATCGAATCGACTTAAAGCCAGATCGTCACATTGGCCGCTTTTCTCTCTGAGACGGTTACATTTTTCGTCTGCAAAGCTATGTCGCGTGCTGCGGTATGCGGAGACACTAAAAGCACCATAGTAGATCACAGAAGAAGCTTCTAAGTTGAAGCAATAGCCAGTAAGAAGCAGTACAATTCAAGTTTTGTTTATCGATTATTAATTTTTAGCCGGCCTTGGTGCTTTGGACATAAAGTGGCACCTTAAGATTTTGCATGAAAGGAGGACTAGCAGCCCCGTTGCACGGGAGAATGTGAAAAGTAAAAACCTGAGAAATCAGTCCGTTTTCGTCATATGTTATCGAATCGACTTAAAGCCAGATCGTCACATTGGCCGCTTTTCTCTCTGAGACGGTTACATTTATCGTGTGCAAAGCTATGTCCCGTGCTGCGGTATGCGGAGACACTAAAAGCACAATATTAGAACACAGAAGAAGCTTCTAAGTTGAAGGAATCGCCAGTAAAAAGCAGTACAATTCAAGTTTTGGTTATCGATTATTGATTTTTAGCCGACTTTGGTGCCTTGGACATGAGGCGGAACCTTAAGATTTTGCATGAAAGGAGGACTAGCAGCCGCGTACCACGGTAGAATGTGAAAAGTGTTCAAATATAATAAACACCTGAGAAATCCGTCCGTTTTCGTCATTTGTTATCGAATCGACTTAAAGCCAGATCGTCACATTGGCCGCTTTTCTCTCTGAGACGGTTACATTTATCGTCTGCAAAGCTATGTCGCGTGGTGCGGTATGCGGAGACACTAAAAGCACCATAGTAGAACACAGAAGAAGCTTCTAAGTTGAAGCAATAGCCAGTAACAAGTAGTATAATTCAAGTTTTAGTTGTCGATTATTCACTTTTTAGCCGGCTTTGGTGGCTTGGACATGACCTAGGACCTTAAGATTTTGCATGAAAGGATGACTAGCAGCCGCGTTGCACGGGAGAATGTGATAAAGGGTTCATATGTAGTAAAAACATGAGAAATCCGTCCGTTATCGTCTTTTGTTATCGAATCGACTTAAAGCCAGATCGTCACATTGGCCGCTTTTCTCTCTGAGACGGTTACATTTTTCGTCTGCAAAGCTATGTCGCGTGCTGCGGTATGCGGAGACACTAAAAGCACCATAGTAGATCACAGAAGAAGCTTCTAAGTTGAAGCAATAGCCAGTAAGAAGCAGTACAATTCAAGTTTTGTTTATCGATTATTAATTTTTAGCCGGCCTTGGTGCTTTGGACATAAAGTGGAACCTTAAGATTTTGCATGAAAGGAGGACTAGCAGCCCCGTTGCACGGGAGAATGTGAAAAGTAAAAACCTGAGAAATCAGTCCGTTTTCGTCATATGTTATCGAATCGACTTAAAGCCAGATCGTCACATTGGCCGCTTTTCTCTCTGAGACGGTTACATTTATCGTCTGCAAAGCTATGTCCCGTGCTGCGGTATGCGGAGACACTAAAAGCACAATATTAGAACACAGAAGAAGCTTCTAAGTTGAAGGAATCGCCAGTAACAAGCAGTACAATTCAAGTTTTGGTTATCGATTATTGATTTTTAGCCGACTTTGGTGCCTTGGACATGAGGCGGAACCTTAAGATTTTGCATGAAAGGAGGACTAGCAGCCGCGTTGCACGGGAGAATGAGAAATGGTTTCATATGTAGTAAAAACCTGAGAAAGCCGTCCGTTTTCGTCATTTGTTATCGAATCGACTTAAAGCCAGATCGTCACATTGGCCGATTTTCTCTCTGAGACGGATACATTTATAGTCTGCAAAGCTATGTCGCGTGCTGCGGTATGCGTAAACTCTAAAAGCACCATAGTAGAACACATAAGAAGCTTCTAAGTTGAAGCAATAGTCAGTAAGAAGCAGTACAATTCAAGTTTTGGTTATCGATTATTGATTTTTAGCCGGCTTTGGTGGCTTGGACATGACCTAGGACGTTAAGATTTTGCATGAAAGGAGGACTAGCAGCCGCGTTGCACGGGAGAATGTGAAAAGGGTTCATATGTAGTAAAAACCTGAAAAATCCGTCCGTTTTCGTCATTTGTTATCGAATCGACTTAAAGCCAGATCGTCACATTGGCCGCTTTTCTCTCTGAGACGGTTACATTTATCGTCTGCAAAGCTACGTCGCGTGCTGCGGTATGCGGAGACACTAAAAGCACCATAGTAGAACACAGAAGAAGTTTCTAAGTTGAAGTAATAGCCAGTAAGAAGTAGTACAACTCAAGTTTTAGTTGTCGATTATTCACTTTTTAGCCGGGTTTGGTGGCTTGGACATGACCTAGGACCTTAAGATTTTGCATGAAAGGAGGACTAGCAGCCGCGTTGCACGGGAGAATGTGAAAAGTGTTGATATGTAGTAAAAACCTGAGAAATCCGTTCGTTTTCGTCATTTGTTATCGAATCGACTTAAAGCCAGATCGTCACATTGGCCGCTTTTCTCTCTGAGACGGTTACATTTGTCGTCTGCAAAGCTATGTCTCGTGCTGCGGTATGCGGAGACACTAAAAGCACCATAGTAGAACACAGAAGAAGCTTCTAAGTTGAAGCAATAGCCAGTAAGAAGTAGTACAATTCAAGTTTTAGTTGTCGATTATTCACTTATAAGCCGGCTTTGGTGGCTTGGACATGGCCTAGGACCTTAAGATTTTGCATGAAAGGAGGACTAGCAGCCGCGTTGCACGGGAGAATGTGATCAAGGGTTCATATGTAGTAAAAACCTGAGAAATCCGTCCGTTTTCGTCATTTGTTACTGAATCGACTTAAAGCCAGATCGTCACATTGGCCGCTTTTCTCTCTGAGACGGTTACATTTATCGTCTGCAAAGCTATGTCACGTGCTGCGGTATGCGGAGACTCTAAAAGCACCATAGTAGAGCACAGAAGAAGCTTCTAAGTTGAAGCAATAGCCAGTAAGAAGCAGCACAATTCAAGTTTTGGTTATCGAATATTGATTTTTAGGGGGCTTTAGTGCCATGGACATGAGGTGGAACCTTAAGATTTTGCATGAAAGGAGGACTAGCAGCCGCGTACCACGGTAGAATGTGAAAAGTGTTCAAATATAATAAACACCTGAGAAATCCGTCCGTTTTCGTCATTTGTTATCGAATCGACTTAAAGCCAGATAGTCACATTGGCCGCTTTTCTCTCTGAGACGGTTACATTTATCGTCTGCAAAGCTATGTCGCATGCTGCGGAATGCGGAAACAATAAAAGCATCATAGTAGAACACAGAAGAATCTTCTAAGTTGAAGCAATAGTCAGTAAGAAGCAGTACAATTCAAGTTTTGGTTATCGATTATTGATTTTTAGCCGGCTTTGGTGCCTTGGACATGAGGTGGAAGCTTAAGATTTTGCATGAAAGGAGGACTAGCAGCCGCGTTGCACGGGAGAATGAGAAAAGGGTTCATATGTAGTAAAAACCTAAGAAATCCGTCCGTTTTCGTCATTTGTTATCGAATCGACTTAAAGCCAGATCGTCACATTGGCCACTCTTCTTTCTGAATCGGTTACATTTATCGTCTGCAAAGCTATGTCGCGTGCTGCGGTATGCGGAAACAATAAAAGCACCATAGCAGAACACAGAAGAAGCTTCTAAGTTGAAGCAATAACCAGTAATAAGCAGTACAATTCAAGATTTGGTTATCGATTATTGATTTTTAGGAGGCTCTGGTGCCTTGGACATGAGGTGGAACATTAAGATTCTGCATGAAAAGAGGATTAGCAGCCGAGTTGCACGGGAAAATGCAAAAAGTGTTCATATGTAGTAAAAACCTGAGAAATCCGTCCATTTTCGTCATTTGTTATCGAATCGACTTAAAGCCAGATCGTCACATTGGCCGCTTTTCTCTCTGAGACGGTTACATTTATAGTCTGCAAAGATATGTCGCGTGCTGCGGTATGCGGAAACTCTAAAAGCACCATAGTAGAACACATAAGAAGCTTCTAAGATTAAGCAATAGCCAGTAAGAAGCAGTACAATTCAAGTTTTGGTTATCGATTATTGACTTTTAGCCGGCCTTGGTGCTTTGGACATTAGGTGGAACCTTACGATTTTGCATGAAAGGAGGAATAGCAGCCGCGTTGCACGGGAGAATGTGAAAAGTGTTCATATGTAGTAAAAACCTGAGAAATCCGTCCGTTTTCGTCATTTGTTATCGAATCGACTTAAAGCCAGATCGTCACATTGGCCGCTTTTCTCTCTGAGACGGTTTCATTTATGGTCTGCAAAGCTATGTCGCGTGCTGCGGTATGCGGAGACACTAAAAGCACCATTGTAGAACACAGAAGAAGCTTCTAAGTTGAAGCAATAGCCAGTAAGAAGTAGTACAATTGAAGTTTTAGTTGTCAATTATTCACTTTTTTAGCTGGCTTTGGTGGCTTGGACATGACCTAGGACCTTAAGATTTTGCATGAAAGGAGGACTAGCAGCCCCGTTGCACGGGAGAATGTAAAAAGTGTTCATATGTAGTAAAAACCTGATAAATCCGTCCATTTTCGTCATTTGTTATCGAATCGACTTAAAGCCAGATCGTCACGTTGGCCGCTTTTCTCTCTGAGACGGTTACATTTATCGTCTGCAAAGATATGTCGCGTGCTGCGGTACGCGGAAACAATAAAAGCATCATAGTAGAACACAGAAGAAACTTCTAAGTTGAAGCAATAGTCAGTAAGAAGCAGTAAAATTCTTGTTTAGTTTATCGATAATTGATTTTTAGCCGGCTTTGGTGTATTGGACATGAGGTGGAACCTTAAGATTTTGCATGAAAGGAGGACTGGCAGCCGCGTTGCACGGGAGAATGTGAAAAGTGTTCATATGTAGTAAAAACCTGAGAAATCCGTCCGTTTTCGTCATTTGTTATCGAATCGACTTAAAGCCAGATCGTCACATTGGCCGCTTTTCTCTCTGAGACGGTTACATTTATCGTCTGCAAAGCTATGTCGCGTGCTGCGGTATGCGGAGACACTACAAGCACCATAGTAGAACGCAGAAGAAGCTTCTAAGTTGACGTAATAGCCAGTAAGGAGTAGTACAATCCAAGTTTTAGTTGTCGATTATTCCCTTTTAAGCCGGCTTTGGTGGCTTGGACATGACCTAGGACCTTAAGATTTTGCATGAAAGAAGGACTAGCAGCCGCGTTGCACGGGAGAATATGAAAAGTGTTCATATGTAGTAAAAAAATGAGAAATCCGTCCGTTTTCGTAATGTGTTATCGAATCGACTTAAAGCCAGATCGTCACATTGGCCGCTTTTCTCTCTGAGACGGTTACATTTATCGTCTGCAAAGCTATGTCGCGTGCTGCGGTATGCGGAGACACAAAGAGCACCATAGTAGAACACAAAAGAAGCTTCTAAGTTGAAGCAATAGCCAGTAAGAAGCTGTACAATTCAAGTTTTGGTTGTCGATTATTGATTTTTAGCCGGCCTTGGTGCTTTGGACATGAGGTGGAACCTTAAGATTTTGCATGAAAGGAGGACTAGCAGCCCCGTTTCACGGGAGAATGTGAAAAGTAAAAACCTAAGAAATCAGTCCGTTTTCGTCATTTGTTATCGAACCGACTTAAAGCCAGATCGTCACATTGGCCGCTTTTCTCTCTGAGACGGTTACATTTATCGTCTGCAAAGCTATGTCGCCTGCTGCGGTATGCGGAGACTCTAAAAGCACCATAGTAGAACACAGAAGAAGCTTCTAAGTTGAAGCAATAGCCAGTAAGAAGCAGTACAATTCAAGTTTTGGTTTTCGAATATTGATTTTTAGCCGGCTTTGGTGCCATGGGCATGAGGTGGAACCATAAGATTTTGCATGAAAGGAGGACTAGCAGCCGCGTTGCACGGGAGAATGTGAAAAGGGTTCAGATGTAGTAAAAACCTGAGAAATCCGTCCGTTTTCGTCATTTGTTATCGACTCGACTTAAAGCCAGATCGTCACATTGGCCGCTTTTCTCTCTGAGACGGTTACATTTATCGTCTGCAAAGCTATGTCGCGTGCTGCGGTATGCGGAAACACTAAAAGCACCATAGTAGAACACAGAAGAAGCTTCTAAGTTGAAGTAATAGCCAGTAAGAAGTAGTACAATTCAAGTTTTAGTTGTCAAGTATTCACTTTTTAGCCGGCTTTGGTGGCTTGGACATGACCTAGGAACATAAGATTTTGCATGAAAGGAGGACTAGCAGCCGCGTTGCACGGGAGAATGTGAAAAGTGTTCGTATATAGCAAACACCTGAGAAATCCGTCCGTTTTCGTCATTTGTTATCGAATCGACTTAAAGGCAGATCGTCACATTGGCCGCTTTTCTCTCTGAGACGGTTACATTTATCGTCTGCATAGCTATGTCTCGTGCTGCGGTATGCGGAGACACTAAAAGCACCATATCAGAACACAGAAAAATCTTCTAAGTTGAAGCAATAGCCAGTACGAAGCAGTACAATTTAAGTTTTGGTTATCCATTATCGATTTTTAGCCGACTTTGGTGCCTTGGACATGAGGTGGAACATTGAGATTTTGCATGAAAGGAGGACTAGCAGCCGCGTTGCACGGCAGAATGTGAAAAGTGTTCATATGTAGTAAAAACCTGAGAAATCCGTCCGTTTTCGTCATTTGTTATCGAATCGACTTAAAGCCAGATCGTCACATTGGCCGCTTTTCTCTCTGAGACGGTTACATTTATAGTCTGCAAAGCTATGTCGCGTGCTGCGGTATGCGGAGACACTAAATGCACCATAGTAGAACACAAAAGAAGCTTCTAAGTTGAAGCAATAGCCAGTAAGAAGCTGTACAATTCAAGTTTTGGTTGTCGATTATTGATTTTTAGCCGGCCTTGGTGCTTTGGACATGAGGTGGAACCTTAAGATTTTGCATGAAAGGAGGACTAGCAGCCCCGTTTCACGGGAGAATGTGAAAAGTAAAAACCTAAGAAATCAGTCCGTTTTCGTCATTTGTTATCGAATCGACTTAAAGCCTGATCGTCACATTGGCCGCTTTTCTCTCTGAGACGGTTACATTTATCGTCTCCAAAGCTATGTCGCCTGCTGCGGTATGCGGAGACTCTAAAAGCACCATAGTAGAACACAGAAAAATCTTCTAAGTTGAAGCAATAGCCAGTGAGAAGCAGTACAATTCAAGTTTTGGTTATCGATTATTAATTTTTTGCCGGCTTTAGTGTCTTGGACATGAGGTGGAACATTAAGATTTTGCATGAAAGGAGGACTAGCAGCCGCGTTGCAAGGGAGAATGTGAAAAGTGTTCATATGTAGTAAAAAGCTGAGAAATCCGTCCGGTTTCGTCATTTGTTATCGAATCGACTTAAAGCCAGATCGTCACATTGGCCGCTTTTCTCTCTGAGACGGTTACATTTATAGTCTGCAAAGCTATGTCGCGTGCTGCGGTATGCGGAGACACTAAATGCACCATAGTAGAACACAAAAGAAGCTTCTAAGTTGAAGCAATAGCCAGTAAGAAGCTGTACAATTCAAGTTTTGGTTGTCGAATATTGATTTTTAGCCGGCCTTGGTGCTTTGGACATGAGGTGGAACCTTAAGATTTTGCATGAAAGTAGGACTAGCAGCCCCGTTTCACGGGAGAATGTGAAAAGTAAAAACCTAAGAAATCAGTCCGTTTTCGTCATTTGTTATCGAATCGACTTAAAGCCTGATCGTCACATTGGCCGCTTTTCTCTCTGAGACGGTTACATTTATCGTCTCCAAAGCTATGTCGCCTGCTGCGGTATGCGGAGACTCTAAAAGCACCATAGTAGAACACAGAAGAAGCTTCTAAGTTGAAGCAATAGCCAGTAAGAAGCAGTACAATTCAAGTTTTGGTTATCGAATATTGATTTTTAGCCGGCCTTGGTGCTTTGGACATAAAGTGGAACCTTAAGATTTTGCATGAAAGGAGGACTAGCAGCCCCGTTGCACGGGAGAATGTGAAAAGTAAAAACCTGAGAAATCCGTCCGTTTTCTTCATATGTTATCGAATCGACTTAAAGCCAGATCGTCACATTGGCCGCTTTTCTCTCTGAGACGGTTACATTTATCGTCTGCAAAGCTATGTCGCGTGCTGCGGTATGCGTAAACTCTAAAAGCACCATAGTAGAACACATAAGAAGCTTCTAAGTTGAAGCAATAGTCAGTAAGAAGCAATACAATTCAAGTTTTGGTTATCGATTATTGATTTTTAGCCGGCTTTGGTGGCTTGGACATGACCTAGGACGTTAAGATTTTGCATGAAAGGAGGACTAGTAGCCGCGTTGCACGGGAGAATGTGAAAAGGGTTCATATGTAGTAAAAACCTGAAAAATCCGTCCGTTTTCCTCATTTGTTATCGAATCGACTTAAAGCCAGATCGTCACATTGGCCGCTTTTCTCTCTGAGACGGTTACATTTATCGTCTGCAAAGCTAGGTCGCGTGCTGCGGTATGGGGAGACACTAAAAGCACCATAGTAGAACACAGAAGAAGTTTCTAAGTTGAAGTAATAGCCAGTAAGAAGTAGTACAACTCAAGTTTTAGTTGTCGATTATTCACTTTTTAGCCGGGTTTGGTGGCTTGGACATGACCTAGGACCTTAAGATTTTGCATGAAAGGAGGACTAGCAGCCGCGTTGCACGGGAGAATGTGAAAAGTGTTGATATGTAGTAAAAACCTGAGAAATCCGTCCGTTTTCGTCATTTGTTATCGAATCGACTTAAGGCCAGATCGTCACATTGGCCGCTTTTCTCCCTGAGTCGGTTACATTTGTCGTCTGCAAAGCTATGTCTCGTGCTGCGGTATGCGGAGACACTAAAAGCACCATAGTAGAACACAGAAGAAGCTTCTAAGTTGAAGCAATAGCCAGTAAGAAGTAGTACAATTCAAGTTTTAGTTGTCGATTATTCACTTATAAGCCGGCTTTGGTGGCTTGGACATGGCCTAGGACCTTAAGATTTTGCATGAAAGGAGGACTAGCAGCCGCGTTGCACGGGAGAATGTGATAAAGGGTTCATATGTAGTAAAAACCTGAGAAATCCGTCCGTTTTCGTCATTTGTTACTGAATCGACTTAAAGCCAGATCGTCACATTGGCCGCTTTTCTCTCGGAGACGGTTACATTTATCGTCTGCAAAGCTATGTCGCGTGCTGCGGTATGCGGAGACTCTAAAAGCACCATAGTAGAGCACAGAAGAAGCTTCTAAGTTGAAGCAATAGCCAGTAAGAAGCAGCACAATTCAAGTTTTGGTTATCGAATATTTATTTTTAGGGGGCTTTAGTGCCATGGACATGAGGTGGAACCTTAAGATTTTGCATGAAAGGAGGACTAGCAGCCGCGTACCACGGTAGAATGTGAAAAGTGTTCAAATATAATAAACACCTGAGAAATCCGTCCGTTTTCGTCATTTGTTATCGAATCGACTTAAAGCCAGATCGTCACATTGGCCGCTTTTCTCTCTGAGACGGTTACATTTATCGTCTGCAAAGCTATGTCGCGTGCTGCGGTATGCGGAGACTTTAAAAGCACCATAGTAGAGCACAGAAGAAGCTTCTAAGTTGAAGCAATAGCCAGTAAGAAGCAGCACAATTCAAGTTTTGGTTATCGATTATTGATTTTTAGGAGGCTCTGGTGCCTTGGACATGAGGTGGAACATTAAGATTCTGCATGAAAAGAGGATTAGCAGCCGAGTTGCACGGGAAAATGTGAAAAGTGTTCATATGTAGTAAAAACCTGATAAATCCGTCCATTTTCGTCATTTGTTATCGAATCGACTTAAAGCCAGATCGTCACATTGGCCGCTTTTCTCTCTGAGACGGTTACATTTATAGTCTGCAAAGATATGTCGCGTGCTGCGGTATGCGGAAACTCTAAAAGCACCATAGTAGAACACATAAGAAGCTTCTAAGATTAAGCAATAGCCAGTAAGAAGCAGTACAATTCAAGTTTTGGTTATCGATTATTGATTTTAGCCGGCCTTAGTGCTTTGGACATTAGGTGGAACCTTAAGATTTTGCATGAAAGGAGGAATAGCAGCCGCGTTGCACGGGAGAATGTGAAAAGTGTTCATATGTAGTAAAAACCTGAGAAATCCGTCCGTTTTCGTCACTTGTTATCGAATCGACTTAAAGCTAGATCGTCACATTGGCCGCTTTTCTCTCTGAGACGGTTTCATTTATGGTCTGCAAAGCTATGTCGCGTGCTGCGGTATGCGGAGACACTAAAAGCACCATAGTAGAACACAGAAGAACTTCTAAGTTGAAGCAATAGCCAGTAAGAAGTAGTACAATTGAAGTTTTAGTTGTCAATTATTCACTTTTTTAGCCGGCTTTGGTGGCTTGGACATGACCTAGGACCTTAAGATTTTGCATGAAAGGAGGACTAGCAGCCCCGTTGCACGGGAGAATGTAAAAAGTGTTCATATGTAGTAAAAACCTGATAAATCCGTCCATTTTCGTCATTTGTTATCGAATCGACTTAAAGCCAGATCGTCACGTTGGCCGCTTTTCTCTCTGAGACGGTTACATTTATCGTCTGCAAAGATATGTCGCGTGCTGCGGTACGCGGAAACAATAAAAGCATCATAGTAGAACACAGAAGAAACTTCTAAGTTGAAGCAATAGTCAGTAAGAAGTAGTACAATTCAAGTTTTAGTTGTCAAGTATTCACTTTTTAGCCGGCTTTGGTGGCTTGGACATGACCTAGGAACATAAGATTTTGCATGAAAGGAGGACTAGCAGCCGCGTTGCACGGCAGAATGTGAAAAGTGTTCATATATAGTAAACACCTGAGAAATCCGTCCGTTTTCGTCATTTGTTATCGAATCGACTTAAAGCCAGATCGTCACATTGGCCGCTTTTCTCTCTGAGACGGTTACATTTATCGTCTGCAAAGCTATGTCGCGTGCTGCGGTATGCGGAAACACTAAAATCACCATAGTAGAACACAGAAGAAGCTTCTAAGTTGAAGTAATAGCCAGTAAGAAGTAGTACAATTCAAGTTTTAGTTGTCAAGTATTCACTTTTTAGCCGGCTTTGGTGGCTTGGACATGACCTAGGAACATAAGATTTTGCATGAAAGGAGGACTAGCAGCCGCGTTGCACGGCAGAATGTGAAAAGTGTTCATATATAGTAAACACCTGAGAAATCCGTCCGTTTTCGTCATTTGTTATCGAATCGACTTAAAGCCAGATCGTCACATTGGCCGCTTTTCTCTCTGAGACGGTTACATGTATCGTCTGCATAGCTATGTCTCGTGCTGCGGTATGCGGAGACACTGAAAGCACCATATTAGAACACAGATGAAGCTTTTAAGTTGAAGCAATAGCCAGTAAGAAGCAGTACAATTCAAGTTTTTGTTATCGATTATTGATTTTAGGCGGCTTTGTTGCCTTGGACATGAGGTGGAACATTAAGATTTTGCATGAAAGGAGGACTAGCAGCCGCGTTGCACGGGAGAATGTGAAAAGTGTTCATATGTAGTAAAAACCTGAGAAATCGGTCTGTTTTCGTAATTTGTTATCGAATCGACTGAAAGCCAGATCGTCACATTGGCCGCTTTTCTCTCTGAGACGGTTACATTTTTCGTCTGCAAAGCTATGTCGCGTGCTGCGGTATGCGGAGACCCCAAATGCACCATAGTAGAACACAGAAGAATCTTCTAAGTTGAAGCAATAGCCAGTAAGAAGCAGTACAATTCAAGGTTTGGTAATCGATTATTAATTTTTTGCCGGCTTTGGTGTCTTGGACATAAGGTGGAATCTTAAGATTTTGCATGAAAGGAGGACTAGCAGCCACGTTGCACGGGAGAATGTAAAATGGGTTCATATGTAGTAAAAACCTGAGAAATCAGTCCGTTTTCGTCATTTGCTATCGAATCGACTTAAAGCCAGATCGTCACATTGGCCGCTTTTCTCTCTGAGACGGTTACATTTATCGTCTGCAAAGCTATGTCGCATGCTGCGGTATGCGGAGACACTAAAAGCACCATAGTAGAACACAGCAAAATCTTCTAAGTTGAAGCAATAGCCAGTAAGAAGCAGTACAATTTAAGTTTTGGTTATCCATTATCGATTTTTAGCCGACTTTGGTGCCTTGGACATGAGGTGGAACATTAAGATTTTGCATGAAAGGAGGACTAGCAGCCGCGTTGCACGGCAGAATGTGAAAAGTGTTCATATGTAGTAAAAACCTGAGAAATCCGTCCGTTTTCGTCATTTGTTATCGAATCGACTTAAAGCCAGATCGTCACATTGGCCACTTTTCTCTCTGAGACGGTTACATTTATCGTCAGCAAAGCTATGTCGCGTGCTGCGGTATGCGGAGACACTAAGAGCACCATAGTAGAACACAGAAGAAGCTTCTAAGTTGAAGCAATAGCCAGTAAGAAGCAGTACAATTCAAGTTTTGGTTATCGATTATTAATTTTTTGCCGGCTTTGGTGTCTTGGACATAAGGTGGAATCTTAAGATTTTGCATGAAAAAAGGACTAGCAGCCGCGTTGCACGGGAGAATGTAAAAAGGGTTCATATGTAGTAAAAACCTGAGAAATCCGTCCGTTTTCGTCATTTGTTATCGAATCGACTTAAAGCCAGATCGTCACATTGGCCGCTTTTCTCTCTGAGACGGTTACATTTATCGTCTGCAAAGCTATGTCGCGTGCTGCGGTATGCGGAGACACTAAAAGCACCATAGTAGAACACAGAAAAATCTTCTAAGTTGAAGCAATAGCCAGTAAGAAGCAGTACAATTCAAGTTTTGGTTATCGATTATTAATTTTTTGCCGGCTTTGGTGTCTTGGACATGAGGTGGAACATTAAGATTTTGCATGAAAGGAGGACTAGCAGCCGCGTTGCAAGGGAGAATGTGAAAAGTGTTCATATGTAGTAAAAAGCTGAGAAATCCGTCCGGTTTCGTCATTTGTTATCGAATCGACTTAAAGCCAGATCGTCACATTGGCCGCTTTTCTCTCTGAGACGGTTACATTTATCGTCTGCATAGCTTTGTCTCGTGCTGCGGTATGCGGAGACACTAAAAGCACCATATTAGAACACAGATGAAGCTTTTAAGTTGAAGCAATAGCCAGTAAGAAGCAGTACAATTCAAGTTTTGGTTATCGATTATTAATTTTAGGCGGCTTTGGTGCCTTGGACATGAGGTGGAACATTAAGATTTTGCATGAAAGGAGGACTAGCAGCCGCGTTGCAGGGGAGAATGTGAAAAGGGTTCATATGTAGTAAAAACCTGAGAAATCCGTCCGTTTTCGTCATTTGTTATCGAATCGACTTAAAGCCAGATCGTCACATTGGCCGCTTTTCTCTCTGAGACGGTTACATTTATAGTCTGCAAAGCTATGTCGCGTGCTGCGGTATGCGGAGACACTAAATGCACCATAGTAGAACACAAAAGAAGCTTCTAAGTTGAAGCAATAGCCAGTAAGAAGCTGTACAATTCAAGTTTTGGTTGTCGATTATTGATTTTTAGCCGGCCTTGGTGCTTTGGACATGAGGTGGAACCTTAAGAGTTTGCATGAAAGGAGGACTAGCAGCCCCGTTTCACGGGAGAATGTGAAAAGTAAAAACCTAAGAAATCAGTCCGTTTTCGTCATTTGTTATCGAATCGACTTAAAGCCTGATCGTCACATTGGCCGCTTTTCTCTCTGAGACGGTTACATTTATCGTCTGCAAAGCTATGTCGCCTGCTGCGGTATGCGGAGACTCTAAAAGCACCATAGTAGAACACAGAAGAAGCTTCTAAGTTGAAGTAATAGCCAGTAAGAAGTAGTACAATTCAAGTTTTAGTTGTCAAGTATTCACTTTTTAGCCGGCTTCGGTGGCTTGGACATGACCTAGGAACATAAGATTTTGCATGGAAGGAGGACTAGCAGCCGCGTTGCACGGGAGAATGTGAAAAGTGTTCATATATAGTAAACACCTGAGAAATCCGTCCGTTTTCGTCATTTGTTATCGAATCGACTTAAAGCCAGATCGTCACATTGGCCGCTTTTCTCTCTGAGACGGTTACATTTATCGTCTGCATAGCTACGTCTCGTGCTGCGCTATGCGGAGACACTAAAAGCACCATATTAGAACACAGATGAAGCTTTTAAGTTGAAGCAATAGCCAGTAAGAAGCAGTACAATTCAAGTTTTGGTTATCGATTATTGATTTTAGGCGGCTTTGGTGCCTTGGACATGAGGTGGAACATTAAGATATTGCATGAAAGGAGCACTAGCAGCCGCGTTGCACGGGAGAATGTGAAAAGTGTTCATATGTAGTAAAAACCTGAGAAATCCGTCCGTTTTCGTAATTTGTTATCGAATCGACTTAAAGCCAGATCGTCACATTGGCCGCTTTTCTCTCTGAGACGGTTACATTTTTCGTCTGCAAAGCTATGTCGCGTGCTGCGGTATGCGGAGACCCCAAATGCACCATAGTAGAACACAGAAGAATCTTCTAAGTTGAAGCAATAGCCAGTAAGAAGCAGTACAATTCAAGTTTTGGTAATCGATTATTAATTTTTTGCCGGCTTTGGTGTCTTGGACATAAGGTGGAATCTTAAGATTTTGCATGAAAGGAGGACTAGCAGCCGCGTTGCACGGGAGAATGTAAAAAGGTTTCATATGTAGTAAAAACCTGAGAAATCAGTCCGTCTTCGTCATTTGTTATCGAATCGACTTAAAGCCAGATCGTCACATTGGCCGCTTTTCTCTCTGAGACGGTTACATTTATCGTCTGCAAAGCTATGTCGCGTGCTGCGGTATGCGGAGACACTAAAAGCACCATAGTAGAACACAGAAAAATCTTCTAAGTTGAAGCAATAGCCAGTAAGAAGCAGTACAATTTAAGTTTTGGTTATCCATTATCGATTTTTAGCCGGCTTTGGTGCCTTGGACATGAGGTGGAACATTAAGATTTTGCATGAAAGGAGGACTAGCAGCCGCGTTGTACGGGAGAATGAGAAAAGGGTTCATATGTAGTAAAAACCTGAGAAATACGTCCGTTTTCGTCATTTGTTATCGAATCGACTTAAAGCCAGATCGTCACTTTGGCCGCTTTTCTCTCTGAGACGGTTACATTTATCGTCTGCAAAGCTATGTCGCGTGCTGCGGTATGCGGAGACACTAAGAGCACCATAGTAGAATACAGAAGAAGCTTCTAAGTTGAAGCAATAGCCAGTAAGAAGCAGTACAATTCAAGTTTTGGTTATCGATTATTAATTTTTTGCCGGCTTTGGTGTCTTGGACATAAGGTGGTATCTTAAGATTTTGCATGAAAGAAGGAATAGCAGCCGCGTTGCAGGGGAGAATGTGAAAAGGGTTCATATGTAGTAAAAATCTGAGAAATCCGTCCGTTTTCGTCATTTGTTATCGAATCGAGTTAAAGCCAGATCGTCACATTGGCCGCTTTTCTCTCTGAGACGGTTACATTTATAGTCTGCAAAGCTATGTCGCGTGCTGCGGTATGCGGAAACACTAAAAGCACCATAGTAGAACACAGAAGAAGCTTCTAAGTTGAAGCAATAGTCAGTAAAATGTAGTACAATTCAAGATTTAGTTGTCGATTATTCACTTTTTAGCCGGCTTTGGTGGCTTGGACATGACGTAGGACCTTAAGATTTTGCATGGAAGGAGGACTAGCAGCCGCGTTGCACGGGAGAATGTGAAAAGGGTTCACATGTAGTAAAATCCTGAGAAATGCGTCCGTTTTCGTCATTTGTTATCGAATCGACTTAAAGTCAGATCGTCACATTGGCCGCTTTTCTCTCTGAGACGGTTACATTTTTCGTCTGCAAAGATATGTCGCGTGCTGCGGTATGCGAAAACACTAAAAGCACCAGAGTAGAACACAGAAGAAGCTTCTAAGTTGAAGTAATAGCCAGTAAGAAGTAGTACAATTCAAGTTTTAGTTGTCGATTATTCACTTTTTAGCAGGCTTTGGTGGCTTGGACATGATCTAGGAACTTAAGATTTTGCACGAAAGGAGGACTAGCAGCCGCGTTGCGCGGGAGAATGTGAAATGTGTTCATATATAGTAAACACCTGAGAAATCCGTCCGTTTTCGTCATTTGCTATCGAATCGACTTAAAGCCTGATCGTCACATTGGCCGCTTTTCTCTCTGAGACGGTTACATTTATCGTCTGCAAAGCTACGTCGCGTGCTGCGGTATGCGGAGACCCCAAATGCACCATAGTAGAACACAGAAGAATCTTCTAAGTTGAAGCAATAGCCAGTAAGAAGCAGTACAATTCAAGTTTTGGTAATCGATTATTAATTTTTTGCCGGCTTTGGTGTCTTGGACATAAGGTGGAATCTTAAGATTTTGCATGAAAGGAGGACTAGCAGCCGCGTTGCACGGGAGAATGTAAAAAGGGTTCATATGTAGTAAAAACCTGAGAAATCCGTCCGTTTTCGTCATTTGTTATCGAATCGACTTAAAGCCAGATCGTCACATTGGCCGCTTTTCTCTCTGAGACGGTTACATTTATCGTCTGCAAAGCTATGTCGCGTGCTGCGGTATGCGGAGACACTAAAAGCACCATAGTAGAACACAGAAAAATCTTCTAAGTTGAAGCAATAGCCAGTAAGAAGCAGTACAATTTAAGTTTTGGTTATCGAGTATCGATTTTTAGCCGGCTTTGGTGCCTTGGACATGAGGTGGAACCTTAAGATTTTGCATGAAAGGAGGACTAGCAGTCGCGTTGCACGGGAGAATGAGAAAAGGGTTCATATGTAGTAAAAACCTGAGAAATACGTCCGTTTTCGTCATTTGTTATCGAATCGACTTAAAGCCAGATCGTCACTTTGGACACTCTTCTTTCTGAAACGGTTACATTTGTCGTCTAAAAGCTATGTTGCGTGCTGCGGTATGCGGAGACACTACAAGCACCGTAGTAAAACACAGAAGAAGCTTCTAAGTTGAAGCAATAGCCAGTAAGAAGTAGTACAATTGAAGTTTTAGTTGTCAATTATTCACTTTTTTAGCCGGCTTTGGTGGCTTGGGCATGAGGTGGAACCTTAAGATTTTGCATGAAAGGAGGACTAGCAGCCGCGTTGCACGGGAGAATGAGAAAAGGGTTCAAATGTAGTAAAAACCTGAGAAATCCGTCGGTTTTCGTCATTTGTTATCGAATCGATTTAAAGTGAGATCGTCACATTGGCCACTCTTCTTTCTGAATCGGTTACATTTATCGTCTGCAAAGCTATGTCGCGTGCTGCGGTATGCGGAGACACTAAAAGCACCATAGTAGAACACAGAAGAAGCTTCTAAGTTGAAGCAATAGCCAGTAAGAAGTAGTACAACTGAAGTTTTAGTTGTCAATTATTCACTTTTTTAGCCGGCTTTGGTGGCTTGGACATGACCTAGGACCTTAAGATTTTGCATGAAAGGAGGACTAGCAGCCCCGTTGCACGGGAGAATGTAAAAAGTGTTCATATGTAGTAAAAACCTGATAAATGCGTCCATTTTCGTCATTTGTTATCGAATCGACTTAAAGCCAGATCGTCACGTTGGCCGCTTTTCTCTCTGAGACGGTTACATTTATCGTCTGCAAAGATATGTCGCGTGCTGCGGTACGCGGAAACAATAAAAGCATCATAGTAGAACACAGAAGAAACTTCTAAGTTGAAGCAATAGTCAGTAAGAAGCAGTACAATTCAAGTTTTGGTTATCGATTATTGATTTTTAGCCGGCTTTGGTGCCTTGGACATGAGGTGGAACCTTAAGATTTTGCATGAAAGGAGGACTAGCAGCCGCGTTGCACGGGAGAATGAGAAAAGGGTTCAAATGTAGTAAAAACCTGATAAATCCGTCCATTTTCGTCATTTGTTATCGAATCGACTTAAAGCCAGATCGTCACATTGGCCGCTTTTCTCTCTGAGACGGTTACATTTATCGTCTGCAAAGCTACGTCGCGTGCTGCGGTTTGCGGAGACCCCAAATGCACCATAGTAGAACACAGAAGAATCTTCTAAGTTGAAGCAATAGCCAGTAAGAAGCAGTACAATTCAAGTTTTGGTTATCGATTATTGATTTTTAGGAGGCTTTGGTGCCTTGAACATGAGGTGGAACATTAAGAATCTGCATGAAAAGAGGATTAGCAGCCGAGTTGCACGGGAGAATGTGAAAAGTGTTCATATGTAGTAAAAACCTGAGAAATCCGTCCATTTTCGTTATTTGTTATCGAATCGACTTAAAGCCAGATCGTCACATTGGCCGCTTTTCTCTCTGAGACGGTTACATTTATCGTCTGCAAAGCTATGTCGCGTGCTGCGGTATGCGGAGACACTAAAAGCACCATAGTAGAACACAGAAAAAACTTCTAAGTTGAAGCAATAGCCAGTAAGAAGCAGTACAATTCAAGTTTTGGTTATCGATTATTGATTTTTAGCCGGCTTTGGTGCCTTGGACATGAGGTGGAACCTTAAGATTTTGCATGAAAGGAGGACTAGCAGCCGCGTTGCACGGGAGAATGAGAAAAGGGTTCAAATGTAGTAAAAACCTGAGAAATCCGTCCGTTTTCGTCATTTGTTATCGAATCGATTTAAAGTGAGATCGTCACATTGGCCACTCTTCTTTCTGAATCGGTTACATTTATCGTCTGCAAAGCTATGTCGCGTGCTGCGGTATGCGGAGACACTAAAAGCACCATAGTAGAACACAGAAGAAGCTTCTAAGTTGAAGCAATAGCCAGTAAGAAGTAGTACAATTGAAGTTTTAGTTGTCAATTATTCACTTTTTTAGCCGGCTTTGGTGGCTTGGACATGACCTAGCACCTTAAGATTTTGCATGAAAGGAGGACTAGCAGCCCCGTTGCACGGGAGAATGTAAAAAGTGTTCATATGTAGTAAAAACCTGATAAATCCGTCCATTTTCGTCATTTGTTATCGAATCGACTTAAAGCCAGATCGTCACGTTGGCCGCTTTTCTCTCTGAGACGGTTACATTTATCGTCTGCAAAGATATGTCGCGTGCTGCGGTATGCGGAGACACTAAAAGCACCATAGTAGAACACAGAAGAAGCTTCTAAGTTGAAGCAATAGCCAGTAAGAAGTAGTACAATTGAAGTTTTAGTTGTCAATTATTCACTTTTTTAGCCGGCTTTGGTTGCTTGGACATGACCTAGGACCTTAAGATTTTGCATGAAAGGAGGACTAGCAGCCCCGTTGCACGGGAGAATGTAAAAAGTGTTCATATGTAGTAAAAACCTGATAAATCCGTCCATTTTCGTCATTTGTTATCGAATCGACTTAAAGCCAGATCGTCACGTTGGCCGCTTTTCTCTCTGAGACGGTTACATTTATCGTCTGCAAAGATATGTCGCGTGCTGCGGTACGCGGGAACAATAAAAGCATCATAGTAGAACACAGAAGAAACTTCTAAGTTGAAGCAATAGTCAGTAAGAAGCAGTAAAATTCTTGTTTAGTTTATCGATAATTGATTTTTAGCCGGCTTTGGTGTATTGGACATGAGGTGGAACCTTAAGATTTTGCATGAAAGGAGGACTGGCAGCCGCGTTGCACGGGAGAATGTGAAAAGTGTTCATATGTAGTAAAAACCTGAGAAATCCGTCCGTTTTCGTCATTTGTTATCGAATCGACTTAAAGCCAGATCGTCACATTGGCCGCTTTTCTCTTTGAGACGGTTACATTTATCGTCTGCAAAGCTATGTCGCGTGCTCCGGTATGCGGAGACACTACAAACACCATAGTAGAACACAGAAGAAGCTTCTAAGTTGACGTAATAGCCAGTAAGAAGTAGTACAATTCAAGTTTTAGTTGTCGATTATTCCCTTTTAAGCCGGCTTTGGTGGCTTGGACATGACCTAGGACCTTAAGATTTTGCATGAAAGGAGGACTAGCAGCCGCGTTGCACGGGAGAATATGAAAAGTGTTCATATGTAGTAAAAAAATGAGAAATCCGTCCGTTTTCGTAATGTGTTATCGAATCGACTTAAAGCCAGATCGTCACATTGGCCGCTTTTCTCTCTGAGACGGTTACATTTATCGTCTGCAAAGCTATGTCGCGTGCTGCGGTATGCGGAGACACTAAAAGCAACATAGTAGAACACAAAAGAAGCTTCTAAGTTGAAGCAATAGCCAGTAAGAAGCTGTACAATTCAAGTTTTGGTTGTCGATTATTGATTTTTAGCCGGCCTTGGTGCTTTGGACATGAGGTGGAACCTTAAGATTTTGCATGAAAGGAGGACTAGCAGCCCCGTTTCACGGGAGAATGTGAAAAGTAAAAACCTAAGAAATCAGTCTGTTTTCGTCATTTGTTATCGAATCGACTTAAAGCCAGATCGTCACATTGGCCGCTTTTCTCTCTGAGACGGTTACATTTATCGTCTGCAAAGCTATGTCGCCTGCTGCGGTATGCGGAGACTCTAAAAGCACCATAGTAGAACACAGAAGAAGCTTCTAAGTTGAAGCAATAGCCAGTAAGAAGCAGTACAATTCAAGTTTTGGTTTTCGAATATTGATTTTTAGCCGGCTTTGGTGCCATGGGCATGAGGTGGAACCATAAGATTTTGCATGAAAGGAGGACTAGCAGCCACGTTGCACGGGAGAATGTGAAAAGGGTTCAGATGTAGTAAAAACCTGAGAAATCCGTCCGTTTTCGTCATTTGTTATCGAATCGACTTAAAGCCAGATCGTCACATTGGCCGCTTTTCTCTCTGAGACGGTTACATTTATCGTCTGCAAAGCTATGTTGCGTGCTGCGGTATGCGGAAACACTAAAAGCACCATAGTAGAACACAGAAGAAGCTTCTAAGTTGACGTAATAGCCAGTAAGAAGTAGTACAATTCAAGTTTTAGTTGTCGATTATTCCCTTTTAAGCCGGCTTTGGTGGCTTGGACATGACCTAGGAACATAAGATTTTGCATGAAAGGAGGACTAGCAGCCGCGTTGCACGGGAGAATGTGAAAAGTGTTCATATATAGTAAACACCTGAGAAATCCGTCCGTTTTCGTCATTTGTTATCGAATCGACTTAAAGCCAGATCGTCACATTGGCCGCTTTTCTCTCTGAGACGGTTACATTTATCGTCTGCATAGCTATGTCTCGTGCTGCGGTATGCGGAGACACTAAAAGCACCATATTAGAACACAGATGAAGCTTTTAAGTTGAAGCAATAGCCAGTAAGAAGCAGTACAATTCAAGTTTTTGTTATCGATTATTGATTTTAGGCGGCTTTGTTGCCTTGGACATGAGGTGGAACATTAAGATTTTGCATGAAAGGAGGACTAGCAGCCGCGTTGCACGGGAGAATGTGAAAAGTGTTCATATGTAGTAAAAACCTGAGAAATCCGTCTGTTTTCGTAATTTGTTATCGAATCGACTTAAAGCCAGATCGTCACATTGGCCGCTTTTCTCTCTGAGACGGTTACATTTTTCGTCTGCAAAGCTATGTCGCGTGCTGCGTTATGCGGAGACCCCAAATGCACCATAGTAGAACACAGAAGAATCTTCTAAGTTGAAGCAATAGCCAGTAAGAAGCAGTACAATTCAAGTTTTGGTAATCGATTATTAATTTTTTGCCGGCTTTGGTGTCTTGGACATAAGGTGGAATCTTAAGATTTTGCATGAAAGGAGGACTAGCAGCCACGTTGCACGGGAGAATGTAAAAAGGGTTCATATGTAGTAAAAACCTGCGAAATCAGTCCGTTTTCGTCATTTGTTATCGAATCGACTTAAAGCCAGATCGTCACATTGGCCGCTTTTCTCTCTGAGACGGTTACATTTATTGTCTGCAAAGCTATGTCGCATGCTGCGGTATGCGGAGACACTAAAAGCACCATAGTAGAACACAGAAAAATCTTCTAAGTTGAAGCAATAGCCAGTAAGAAGCAGTACAATTTAAGTTTTGGTTATCCATTATCGATTTTTAGCCGACTTTGGTGCCTTGGACATGAGGTGGAACATTAAGATTTTGCATGAATGGAGGATCAGCAGCCGCGTTGCACGGCAGAATGTGAAAAGTGTTCATATGTAGTAAAAACCTGAGAAATCCGTCCGTTTTCGTCATTTGTTATCGAATCGACTTAAAGCCAGATCGTCACATTGGCCACTTTTCTCTCTGAGACGGTTACATTTATCGTCTGCAAAGCTATGTCGCGTGCTGCGGTATGCGGAGACACTAAGAGAACCATAGTAGAACACAGAAGAAGCTTCTAAGTTGAAGCAATAGCCAGTAAGAAGCAGTACAATTCAAGTTTTGGTTATCGATTATTAATTTTTTGCCGGCTTTGGTGTCTTGGACATAAGGTGGAATCTTAAGATTTTGCATGAAAGGAGGACTAGCAGCCGCGTTGCACGGGAGAATGTAAAAAGGGTTCATATGTAGTAAAAACCTGAGAAATCCGTCCGTTTTCGTCATTTGTTATCGAATCGACTTAAAGCCAGATCGTCACATTGGCCGCTTTTCTCTCTGAGACGGTTACATTTATCGTCTGCAAAGCTATGTCGCGTGCTGCGGTATGCGGAGACACTAAAAGCACCATAGTAGAACACAGAAAAATCTTCTAAGTTGAAGCAATAGCCAGTTAGAAGCAGTACAATTCAAGTTTTGGTTATCGATTATTAATTTTTTGCCGGCTTTGGTGTCTTGGACATGAGGTGGAACATTAAGATTTTGCATGAAAGGGGGACTAGCAGCCGCGTTGCAAGGGAGAATGTGAAAAGTGTTCATATGTAGTAAAAAGCTGAGAAATCCGTCCGGTTTCGTCATTTGTTATCGAATCGACTTAAAGCCAGATCGTCACATTGGCCGCTTTTCTCTCTGAGACGGTTACATTTATCGTCTGCATAGCTATGTCTCGTGCTGCGGTATGCGGAGACACTAAAAGCACCATATTAGAACACAGATGAAGCTTTTAAGTTGAAGCAATAGCCAGTAAGAAGCAGTACAATTCAAGTTTTGGTTATCGATTATTAATTTTAGGCGGCTTTGGTGCCTTGGACATGAGGTGGAACATTAAGATTTTGCATGAAAGGAGGACTAGCAGCCGCGTTGCAGGGGAGAATGTGAAAAGGGTTCATATGTAGTAAAATCCTGAGAAATGCGTCCGTTTTCGTAATTTGTTATCGAATCGACTTAAAGTCAGATCGTCACATTGGCCGCTTCTCTCTCTGAGACGGTTACATTTTTCGTCTGCAAAGATATGTCACGTGCTGCGGTATGCGAAAACACTAAAAGCACCAGAGTAGAACGCAGAAGAAGCTTCTAAGTTGAAGTAATAGCCAGTAAGAAGTAGTACAATTCAAGTTTTAGTTGTCGATTATTCACTTTTTAGCAGGCTTTGGTGGCTTGGACATGATCTAGGAACTTAAGATTTTGCATGAAAGGAGGACTAGCAGCCGCGTTGCACGGGAGAATGTGAAATGTGTTCATATATAGTACACACCTGAGAAATCCGTCCGTTTTCGTCATTTGCTATCGAATCGACTTAAAGCCTGATCGTCACATTGGCCGCTTTTCTCTCTGAGACGGTTACATTTATCGTCTGCAAAGCTACGTCGCGTGCTGCGGTATGCGGAGACCCCAAATGCACCATAGTAGAACACAGAAGAATCTTCTAAGTTGAAGCAATAGCCAGTAAGAAGCAGTACAATTCAAGTTTTGGTAATCGATTATTAATTTTTTGCCGGCTTTGGTGTCTTGGACATAAGGTGGAATCTTAAGATTTTGCATGAAAGGAGGACTAGCAGCCGCGTTGTACGGGAGAATGTAAAAAGGGTTCATATGTAGTAAAAACCTGAGAAATCCGTCCGTTTTCGTCATTTGTTATCGAATCGACTTAAAGCCAGATCGTCACATTGGCCGCTTTTCTCTCTGAGACGGTTACATTTATCGTCTGCATAGCTATGTCTCGTGCTGCGGTATGCGGAGACACTAAAAGCACCATATTAGAACACAGATGAAGCTTTTAAGTTGAAGCAATAGCCAGTAAGAAGCAGTACAATTCAAGTTTTTGTTATCGATTATTGATTTTAGGCGGCTTTGTTGCCTTGGACATGAGGTGGAACATTAAGATTTTGCATGAAAGGAGGACTAGCAGCCGCGTTGCACGGGAGAATGTGAAAAGTGTTCATATGTAGTAAAAACCTGAGAAATCCGTCTGTTTTCGTAATTTGTTATCGAATCGACTTAAAGCCAGATCGTCACATTGGCCGCTTTTCTCTCTGAGACGGTTACATTTTTCGTCTGCAAAGCAATGTCGCGTGCTGCGTTATGCGGAGACCCCAAATGCACCATAGTAGAACACAGAAGAATCTTCTAAGTTGAAGCAATAGCCAGTAAGAAGCAGTACAATTCAAGTTTTGGTAATCGATTATTAATTTTTTGCCGGCTTTGGTGTCTTGGACATAAGGTGGAATCTTAAGATTTTGCATGAAAGGAGGACTAGCAGCCACGTTGCACGGGAGAATGTAAAAAGGGTTCATATGTAGTAAAAACCTGCGAAATCAGTCCGTTTTCGTCATTTGTTATCGAATCGACTTAAAGCCAGATCGTCACATTGGCCGCTTTTCTCTCTGAGACGGTTACATTTATTGTCTGCAAAGCTATGTCGCATGCTGCGGTATGCGGAGACACTAAAAGCACCATAGTAGAACACAGAAAAATCTTCTAAGTTGAAGCAATAGCCAGTAAGAAGCAGTACAATTTAAGTTTTGGTTATCCATTATCGATTTTTAGCCGACTTTGGTGCCTTGGACATGAGGTGGAACATTAAGATTTTGCATGAATGGAGGATCAGCAGCCGCGTTGCACGGCAGAATGTGAAAAGTGTTCATATGTAGTAAAAACCTGAGAAATCCGTCCGTTTTCGTCATTTGTTATCGAATCGACTTAAAGCCAGATCGTCACATTGGCCACTTTTCTCTCTGAGACGGTTACATTTATCGTCTGCAAAGCTATGTCGCGTGCTGCGGTATGCGGAGACACTAAGAGAACCATAGTAGAACACAGAAGAAGCTTCTAAGTTGAAGCAATAGCCAGTAAGAAGCAGTACAATTCAAGTTTTGGTTATCGATTATTAATTTTTTGCCGGCTTTGGTGTCTTGGACATAAGGTGGAATCTTAAGATTTTGCATGAAAGGAGGACTAGCAGCCGCGTTGCACGGGAGAATGTAAAAAGGGTTCATATGTAGTAAAAACCTGAGAAATCCGTCCGTTTTCGTCATTTGTTATCGAATCGACTTAAAGCCAGATCGTCACTTTGGCCGCTTTTCTCTCTGAGACGGTTACATTTATCGTCTGCAAAGCTATGTCGCGTGCTGCGGTATGCGGAGACACTAAAAGCACCATAGTAGAACACAGAAAAATCTTCTAAGTTGAAGCAATAGCCAGTTAGAAGCAGTACAATTCAAGTTTTGGTTATCGAGTATCGATTTTTAGCCGGCTTTGGTGCCTCGGACATGAGGTGGAACCTTAAGATTTTTCATGAAAGGAGGACTAGCAGCCGCGTTGCACGGGAGAATGAGAAAAGGGTTCATATGTAGTAAAAACCTGAGAAATACGTCCGTTTTCGTCATTTGTTATCGAATCGACTTAAAGCCAGATCGTCACTTTGGCCACTCTTCTTTCTGAAACGGTTACATTTGTCGTCTGCAAAGCTATGTCGCGTGCTGCGGTATGCGGAGACACTAAAAGCACCATAGTAAAACACAGAAGAAGCTTCTAAGTTGAAGTAATAGCCAGTAAGAAGTAGTACAATTCAAGTTTTAGTTGTCGATTATTCACTTTTTAGCCGGCTTTGCTGGCTTGGACATAATGTAGGAATTTAAGACTTTGCATGAAAGGAGGACTAGCAGCCGCGTTGCACGGGAGAATGTGAAAAGTGCTCGTATATAGTAAACACCTGAGAAATCCGTCCGTTTTCGTTATTTGTTATCGAATCGACTTAATGCCAGATCGTCACATTGGCCGCTCTTCTCTCCGAGACGGTTATATTTATCGTCTGCAAAGCTACGTCGCGTGCTGCGGTATGCGGAGACACTAAAAGCACCATAGTAGAACACAGAAGAAGCTTCTAAGTTGAAGTAATAGCCAGTAAGAAGTAGTACAATTGAAGTTTTAGTTGTCGATTATTCACTTTTTAGCCGGCTTTGGTGGTTTGGACATGACCTAGGACCTCAAGATTTTGCATGAAAGGAGGACTAGCAGCCCCTTTGCACGGGAGAATGTAAAAAGTTTTCATATGTAGTAAAAACCTGAGAAATCCGTCCGTTTTCGTCATTTGTTATCGAATCGACTTAATGCCAGATCGTCACATTGGCCGCTTTTCTCTCTGAGACGGTTACATTTATCGTCTGCAAAGCTATGTCGCGTGCTGCGGTATGCGGAAACACTAAAATCACCATAGTAGAACACAGAAGAAACTTCTAAGTTGAAGCAATAGTCAGTAAGAAGCAGTACAATTCTTGTTTTGTATATCGACAATTGATTTGTAGCCGGCTTTGGTGCATTGGCCATGAGGTGGAACGTTAAGATTTTGCATGAAAGGAGGACTAGCAGCCGCGTTGGCGGGAGAATGTAAAAAGGGTTCATATGTAGTAAAATCCTGAGAAATCCGTCCGTTATCGTCATTTGTTATCGAATCGACTTAAAGCCAGATCGTCACATTGGCCGCTTTTCTCTCTGAGACGGTTACATTTATCGTCTGCAAAGATATGTCGCGTGCTGCGGTATGCGGAAACACTAAAAGCACCATAGTAGAACACAGAAGAAGCTTCTAAGTTGAAGCAATAGTCAGTAGGAAGCAGTACAATTCAAGTTTTGGTTATCGATAATTGATTTTTAGCCGGCTTTGGTGCCTTGGACATGAGGTGGAACCTTAAGATTTTGCATGAAAGGAGGACTAGCAGCCCCGTTGCACGGAAGAATGTGAAAAGGGTTCATATGTAGTGAAAACCTGAGAAATCCGTCCGTTTTCGTACTTTTTATCGAATCGACTTAAAGCCAGATCGTCAAATTAGCCACTCTTCTCTCTGAAACGGTTACATTTATGGTGTGCAATGCTATGTCGCGTGCTGCGGTATGCGGAGATACTAAAAGCACCATAGTAGAACACAGAAGAAGCTTCTAAGTTGAAGCATTAGCCAGTAAGAAGCAATACAATTCAAGTTTTGGTTATCGATTATTGATTTTTACGCGGCTTTGGTGCCTTGGACATGAGGTGGAACATAAAGATTTTGCATGAAAGGAGGACTAGCAGCCGCGTTGCACGGGAGAATGTGAAAAGTGTTCATATGTAGTGAAAACCTGAGAAATCCGTCCGTTTTCGTCATTTGTTATCGAATCGACTTAAAGCCAGATCGTCACATTGGCCGCTTTTCTCCCTGAAACGGTTACATTTATCGTCTGCAAAGCTATGTCACGTGCTGCGGTATGCGGAGACATTAAAAGCACAATAGTAGAACACAGAAGAAGAATCTAAGTTGAAGCAGTAGCCAGTAAGAAGTAGTACAATTCAAGTTTTAGTTGTCGATTATCACTTTTTAGAAGCGTTATTGGCTTCTACATGACCTAGTACCTTAAGATTTTGCATGAAAGGAGGACTAACAGCCGCGTTGTACGGGAGAATGTGAAATGTGTTCATATGTAGTAAAAACCTGAGAAATCCGTCCGTTTTCGTCATTTGTTATCGAATCGACTTAAAGCCAGATCGTCACATTGGCCGCTTTTCTCTCTGAGACGGTTACATTTATCTTCTGCAAAGCTATGTCGCGTTCTGCGGTATGCAGAGACAAAGCACCATAGTACAACACAGAAGAAGCTTCTAAGTTGAAGTAATAGGCAGTAAGAAGTAGTACAATTCAAGTTTTAGTTGTCGATTATTCGCTTTTTATCCGGCTTTGGTGACTTGGACATGTCCTAGGACCTTAAGACTTTGCATGAAAGGAGGACTAACAGCCGCGTAGTACGGGAGAATGTGAAATGTGTTCATATGTAGTAAAAACCTGAGAAATCCGTCCGTTTTCGTCATTTGTTATCGAATCGACTTAAAGCCAGATCGTCACATTGGCCGCTCTTCTCTCTGAATCGGTTACATTTATCGTCTGCAAAGCAATGTCGCGTGCTGCGGTATGCGGAGACACTAAAAGCACCATAGTAGAACACAGAAGAAGCTTCTAAGTTGAAGCAATAGCCAGTAAGAAGTAGTACAATTCAAGTTTTAGTTGTCGATTATTCACATTTTAGCCGGTTTTGGTGGCTTGGACATGACCTAGGACCTTAATATTTTGCATGAAAGGATGACTAGCAGCCGCGGTGCACGGGAGAATGTGAAAAGTGTTCATGTGTAGTAAAAACCTGATAAATCCGTCCGTTTTCGTCATTTGTTATCGAATCGACTTAAAGCCAGATCGTCACATTGGCCGCTTTTCTCTCTGAGACGGTTACATTTATCGTCTGCAAAGCTATGTCGCGTGCTGCGGTATGCGGAGACACTAAAAGCACCATAGTAGAACACAGAAAAATCTTCTAAGTTGAAGCAATAGCCAGTTAGAAGCAGTACAATTCAAGTTTTGGTTATCGATTATTAATTTTTTGCCGGCTTTGGTGTCTTGGACATGAGGTGGAACATTAAGATTTTGCATGAAAGGGGGACTAGCAGCCGCGTTGCAAGGGAGAATGTGAAAAGTGTTCATATGTAGTAAAAAGCTGAGAAATCCGTCCGGTTTCGTCATTTGTTATCGAATCGACTTAAAGCCAGATCGTCACATTGGCCGCTTTTCTCTCTGAGACGGTTACATTTATCGTCTGCATAGCTATGTCTCGTGCTGCGGTATGCGGAGACACTAAAAGCACCATATTAGAACACAGATGAAGCTTTTAAGTTGAAGCAATAGCCAGTAAGAAGCAGTACAATTCAAGTTTTGGTTATCGATTATTAATTTTAGGCGGCTTTGGTGCCTTGGACATGAGGTGGAACATTAAGATTTTGCATGAAAGGAGGACTAGCAGCCGCGTTGCAGGGGAGAATGTGAAAAGGGTTCATATGTAGTAAAATCCTGAGAAATGCGTCCGTTTTCGTAATTTGTTATCGAATCGACTTAAAGTCAGATCGTCACATTGGCCGCTTCTCTCTCTGAGACGGTTACATTTTTCGTCTGCAAAGATATGTCACGTGCTGCGGTATGCGAAAACACTAAAAGCACCAGAGTAGAACGCAGAAGAAGCTTCTAAGTTGAAGTAATAGCCAGTAAGAAGTAGTACAATTCAAGTTTTAGTTGTCGATTATTCACTTTTTAGCAGGCTTTGGTGGCTTGGACATGATCTAGGAACTTAAGATTTTGCATGAAAGGAGGACTAGCAGCCGCGTTGCACGGGAGAATGTGAAATGTGTTCATATATAGTAAACACCTGAGAAATCCGTCCGTTTTCGTCATTTGCTATCGAATCGACTTAAAGCCTGATCGTCACATTGGCCGCTTTTCTCTCTGAGACGGTTACATTTATCGTCTGCAAAGCTACGTCGCGTGCTGCGGTATGCGGAGACCCCAAATGCACCATAGTAGAACACAGAAGAATCTTCTAAGTTGAAGCAATAGCCAGTAAGAAGCAGTACAATTCAAGTTTTGGTAATCGATTATTAATTTTTTGCCGGCTTTGGTGTCTTGGACATAAGGTGGAATCTTAAGATTTTGCATGAAAGGAGGACTAGCAGCCGCGTTGTACGGGAGAATGTAAAAAGGGTTCATATGTAGTAAAAACCTGAGAAATCCGTCCGTTTTCGTCATTTGTTATCGAATCGACTTAAAGCCAGATCGTCACATTGGCCGCTTTTCTCTCTGAGACGGTTACATTTATCGTCTGCATAGCTATGTCTCGTGCTGCGGTATGCGGAGACACTAAAAGCACCATATTAGAACACAGATGAAGCTTTTAAGTTGAAGCAATAGCCAGTAAGAAGCAGTACAATTCAAGTTTTTGTTATCGATTATTGATTTTAGGCGGCTTTGTTGCCTTGGACATGAGGTGGAACATTAAGATTTTGCATGAAAGGAGGACTAGCAGCCGCGTTGCACGGGAGAATGTGAAAAGTGTTCATATGTAGTAAAAACCTGAGAAATCCGTCTGTTTTCGTAATTTGTTATCGAATCGACTTAAAGCCAGATCGTCACATTGGCCGCTTTTCTCTCTGAGACGGTTACATTTTTCGTCTGCAAAGCAATGTCGCGTGCTGCGTTATGCGGAGACCCCAAATGCACCATAGTAGAACACAGAAGAATCTTCTAAGTTGAAGCAATAGCCAGTAAGAAGCAGTACAATTCAAGTTTTGGTAATCGATTATTAATTTTTTGCCGGCTTTGGTGTCTTGGACATAAGGTGGAATCTTAAGATTTTGCATGAAAGGAGGACTAGCAGCCACGTTGCACGGGAGAATGTAAAAAGGGTTCATATGTAGTAAAAACCTGCGAAATCAGTCCGTTTTCGTCATTTGTTATCGAATCGACTTAAAGCCAGATCGTCACATTGGCCGCTTTTCTCTCTGAGACGGTTACATTTATTGTCTGCAAAGCTATGTCGCATGCTGCGGTATGCGGAGACACTAAAAGCACCATAGTAGAACACAGAAAAATCTTCTAAGTTGAAGCAATAGCCAGTAAGAAGCAGTACAATTTAAGTTTTGGTTATCCATTATCGATTTTTAGCCGACTTTGGTGCCTTGGACATGAGGTGGAACATTAAGATTTTGCATGAATGGAGGATCAGCAGCCGCGTTGCACGGCAGAATGTGAAAAGTGTTCATATGTAGTAAAAACCTGAGAAATCCGTCCGTTTTCGTCATTTGTTATCGAATCGACTTAAAGCCAGATCGTCACATTGGCCACTTTTCTCTCTGAGACGGTTACATTTATCGTCTGCAAAGCTATGTCGCGTGCTGCGGTATGCGGAGACACTAAGAGAACCATAGTAGAACACAGAAGAAGCTTCTAAGTTGAAGCAATAGCCAGTAAGAAGCAGTACAATTCAAGTTTTGGTTATCGATTATTAATTTTTTGCCGGCTTTGGTGTCTTGGACATAAGGTGGAATCTTAAGATTTTGCATGAAAGGAGGACTAGCAGCCGCGTTGCACGGGAGAATGTAAAAAGGGTTCATATGTAGTAAAAACCTGAGAAATCCGTCCGTTTTCGTCATTTGTTATCGAATCGACTTAAAGCCAGATCGTCACATTGGCCGCTTTTCTCTCTGAGACGGTTACATTTATCGTCTGCAAAGCTATGTCGCGTGCTGCGGTATGCGGAGACACTAAAAGCACCATAGTAGAACACAGAAAAATCTTCTAAGTTGAAGCAATAGCCAGTTAGAAGCAGTACAATTCAAGTTTTGGTTATCGATTATTAATTTTTTGCCGGCTTTGTTGTCTTGGACATGAGGTGGAACATTAAGATTTTGCATGAAAGGGGGACTAGCAGCCGCGTTGCAAGGGAGAATGTGAAAAGTGTTCATATGTAGTAAAAAGCTGAGAAATCCGTCCGGTTTCATCATTTGTTATCGAATCGACTTAAAGCCAGATCGTCACATTGGCCGCTTTTCTCTCTGAGACGGTTACATTTATCGTCTGCATAGCTATGTCTCGTGCTGCGGTATGCGGAGACACTAAAAGCACCATATTAGAACACAGATGAAGCTTTTAAGTTGAAGCAATAGCCAGTAAGAAGCAGTACAATTCAAGTTTTGGTTATCGATTATTAATTTTAGGCGGCTTTGGTGCCTTGGACATGAGGTGGAACATTAAGATTTTGCATGAAAGGAGGACTAGCAGCCGCGTTGCAGGGGAGAATGTGAAAAGGGTTCATATGTAGTAAAATCCTGAGAAATGCGTCCGTTTTCGTAATTTGTTATCGAATCGACTTAAAGTCAGATCGTCACATTGGCCGCTTCTCTCTCTGAGACGGTTACATTTTTCGTCTGCAAAGATATGTCACGTGCTGCGGTATGCGAAAACAATAAAAGCACCAGAGTAGAACACAGAAGAAGCTTCTAAGTTGAAGTAATAGCCAGTAAGAAGTAGTACAATTCAAGTTTTAGTTGTCGATTATTCACTTTTTAGCAGGCTTTGGTGGCTTGGACATGATCTAGGAACTTAAGATTTTGCATGAAAGGAGGACTAGCAGCCGCGTTGCACGGGAGAATGTGAAATGTGTTCATATATAGTAAACACCTGAGAAATCCGTCCGTTTTCGTCATTTGCTATCGAATCGACTTAAAGCCTGATCGTCACATTGGCCGCTTTTCTCTCTGAGACGGTTACATTTATCGTCTGCAAAGCTACGTCGCGTGCTGCGGTATGCGGAGACCCCAAATGCACCATAGTAGAACACAGAAGAATCTTCTAAGTTGAAGCAATAGCCAGTAAGAAGCAGTACAATTCAAGTTTTGGTAATCGATTATTAATTTTTTGCCGGCTTTGGTGTCTTGGACATAAGGTGGAATCTTAAGATTTTGCATGAAAGGAGGACTAGCAGCCGCGTTGTACGGGAGAATGTAAAAAGGGTTCATATGTAGTAAAAACCTGAGAAATCCGTCCGTTTTCGTCATTTGTTATCGAATCGACTTAAAGCCAGATCGTCACATTGGCCGCTTTTCTCTCTGAGACGGTTACATTTATCGTCTGCAAAGCTATGTCGCGTGCTGCGGTATGCGGAGACACTAAAAGCACCATAGTAGAACACAGAAAAATCTTCTAAGTTGAAGCAATAGCCAGTAAGAAGCAGTACAATTTAAGTTTTGGTTATCGAGTATCGATTTTTAGCCGGCTTTGGTGCCTCGGACATGAGGTGGAACCTTAAGATTTTTCATGAAAGGAGGACTAGCAGCCGCGTTGCACGGGAGAATGAGAAAAGGGTTCATATGTAGTAAAAACCTGAGAAATACGTCCGTTTTCGTCATTTGTTATCGAATCGACTTAAAGCCAGATCGTCACTTTGGCCACTCTTCTTTCTGAAACGGTTACATTTGTCGTCTGCAAAGCTATGTCGCGTGCTGCGGTATGCGGAGACACTAAAAGCACCATAGTAAAACACAGAAGAAGCTTCTAAGTTGAAGTAATAGCCAGTAAGAAGTAGTACAATTCAAGTTTTAGTTGTCGATTATTCACTTTTTAGCCGGCTTTGCTGGCTTGGACATAATGTAGGAATTTAAGACTTTGCATGAAAGGAGGACTAGCAGCCGCGTTGCACGGGAGAATGTGAAAAGTGCTCGTATATAGTAAACACCTGAGAAATCCGTCCGTTTTCGTTATTTGTTATCGAATCGACTTAATGCCAGATCGTCACATTGGCCGCTCTTCTCTCCGAGACGGTTATATTTATCGTCTGCAAAGCTACGTCGCGTGCTGCGGTATGCGGAGACACTAAAAGCACCATAGTAGAACACAGAAGAAGCTTCTAAGTTGAAGTAATAGCCAGTAAGAAGTAGTACAATTGAAGTTTTAGTTGTCGATTATTCACTTTTTAGCCGGCTTTGGTGGTTTGGACATGACCTAGGACCTCAAGATTTTGCATGAAAGGAGGACTAGCAGCCCCTTTGCACGGGAGAATGTAAAAAGTTTTCATATGTAGTAAAAACCTGAGAAATCCGTCCGTTTTCGTCATTTGTTATCGAATCGACTTAATGCCAGATCGTCACATTGGCCGCTTTTCTCTCTGAGACGGTTACATTTATCGTCTGCAAAGCTATGTCGCGTGCTGCGGTATGCGGAAACACTAAAATCACCATAGTAGAACACAGAAGAAACTTCTAAGTTGAAGCAATAGTCAGTAAGAAGCAGTACAATTCTTGTTTTGTATATCGACAATTGATTTGTAGCCGGCTTTGGTGCATTGGCCATGAGGTGGAACGTTAAGATTTTGCATGAAAGGAGGACTAGCAGCCGCGTTGGCGGGAGAATGTAAAAAGGGTTCATATGTAGTAAAATCCTGAGAAATCCGTCCGTTATCGTCATTTGTTATCGAATCGACTTAAAGCCAGATCGTCACATTGGCCGCTTTTCTCTCTGAGACGGTTACATTTATCGTCTGCAAAGATATGTCGCGTGCTGCGGTATGCGGAAACACTAAAAGCACCATAGTAGAACACAGAAGAAGCTTCTAAGTTGAAGCAATAGTCAGTAGGAAGCAGTACAATTCAAGTTTTGGTTATCGATAATTGATTTTTAGCCGGCTTTGGTGCCTTGGACATGAGGTGGAACCTTAAGATTTTGCATGAAAGGAGGACTAGCAGCCCCGTTGCACGGAAGAATGTGAAAAGGGTTCATATGTAGTGAAAACCTGAGAAATCCGTCCGTTTTCGTACTTTTTATCGAATCGACTTAAAGCCAGATCGTCAAATTAGCCGCTCTTCTCTCTGAAACGGTTACATTTATGGTGTGCAATGCTATGTCGCGTGCTGCGGTATGCGGAGATACTAAAAGCACCATAGTAGAACACAGAAGAAGCTTCTAAGTTGAAGCATTAGCCAGTAAGAAGCAATACAATTCAAGTTTTGGTTATCGATTATTGATTTTTACGCGGCTTTGGTGCCTTGGACATGAGGTGGAACATAAAGATTTTGCATGAAAGGAGGACTAGCAGCCGCGTTGCACGGGAGAATGTGAAAAGTGTTCATATGTAGTGAAAACCTGAGAAATCCGTCCGTTTTCGTCATTTGTTATCGAATCGACTTAAAGCCAGATCGTCACATTGGCCGCTTTTCTCCCTGAAACGGTTACATTTATCGTCTGCAAAGCTATGTCACGTGCTGCGGTATGCGGAGACATTAAAAGCACAATAGTAGAACACAGAAGAAGAATCTAAGTTGAAGCAGTAGCCAGTAAGAAGTAGTACAATTCAAGTTTTAGTTGTCGATTATCACTTTTTAGAAGCGTTATTGGCTTCTACATGACCTAGTACCTTAAGATTTTGCATGAAAGGAGGACTAACAGCCGCGTTGTACGGGAGAATGTGAAATGTGTTCATATGTAGTAAATACCTGAGAAATCCGTCCGTTTTCGTCATTTGTTATCGAATCGACTTAAAGCCAGATCGTCACATTGGCCGCTTTTCTCTCTGAGACGGTTACATTTATCTTCTGCAAAGCTATGTCGCGTTCTGCGGTATGCAGAGACAAAGCACCATAGTACAACACAGAAGAAGCTTCTAAGTTGAAGTAATAGGCAGTAAGAAGTAGTACAATTCAAGTTTTAGTTGTCGATTATTCGCTTTTTATCCGGCTTTGGTGACTTGGACATGTCCTAGGACCTTAAGACTTTGCATGAAAGGAGGACTAACAGCCGCGTTGTACGGGAGAATGTGAAATGTGTTCATATGTAGTAAAAACCTGAGAAATCCGTCCGTTTTCGTCATTTGTTATCGAATCGACTTAAAGCCAGATCGTCACATTGGCCGCTCTTCTCTCTGAATCGGTTACATTTATCGTCTGCAAAGCAATGTCGCGTGCTGCGGTATGCGGAGACACTAAAAGCACCATAGTAGAACACAGAAGAAGCTTCTAAGTTGAAGCAATAGCCAGTAAGAAGTAGTACAATTCAAGTTTTAGTTGTCGATTATTCACATTTTAGCCGGTTTTGGTGGCTTGGACATGACCTAGGACCTTAATATTTTGCATGAAAGGATGACTAGCAGCCGCGGTGCACGGGAGAATGTGAAAAGTGTTCATGTGTAGTAAAAACCTGATAAATCCGTCCGTTTTCGTCATTTGTTATCGAATCGACTTAAAGCCAGATCGTCACATTGGCCGCTTTTCTCTCTGAGACGGTTACATTTATCGTCTGCAAAGCTATGTCGCGTGCTGCGGTATGCGGAGACACTAAAAGCACCATAGTAGAACACAGAAAAATCTTCTAAGTTGAAGCAATAGCCAGTAAGAAGCAGTACAATTTAAGTTTTGGTTATCGAGTATCGATTTTTAGCCGGCTTTGGTGCCTTGGACATGAGGTGGAACCTTAAGATTTTGCATGAAAGGAGGACTAGCAGCCGCGTTGCACGCGAGAATGAGAAAAGGGTTCATATGTAGTAAAAACCTGAGAAATACGTCCGTTTTCGTCATTTGTTATCGAATCGACTTAAAGCCAGATCGTCACTTTGGCCACTCTTCTTTCTGAAACGGTTACATTTGTCGGCTGCAAAGCTATGTCGCGTGCTGCGGTATGCGGAGACACTAAAAGCACCATAGTAAAACACAGAAGAAGCTTCTAAGTTGAAGTAATAGCCAGTAAGAAGTAGTACAATTCAAGTTTTATTTGTCGATTATTCACTTTTTAGCCGGCTTTGCTGGCTTGGACATGATGTAGGAATTTAAGACTTTGCATGAAAGGAGGACTAGCAGCCGCGTTGCACGGGAGAATGTGAAAAGTGCTCATATATAGTAAACACCTGAGAAATCCGTCCGTTTTCGTTATTTGTTATCGAATCGACTTAAAGCCAGATCGTCACATTGGCCGCTCTTCTCTCTGAGACGGTTATATTTATCGTCTGCAAAGCTACGTCGCGTGCTGCGGTATGCGGAGACACTAAAAGCACCATAGTAGAACACAGAAGAAGCTTCTAAGTTGAAGTAATAGCCAGTAAGAAGTAGTACAATTGAAGTTTTAGTTGTCGATTATTCACTTTTTAGCCGGCTTTGGTGGTTTGGACATGACCTAGGACCTCAAGATTTTCCATGAAAGGAGGACTATCAGCCCCTTTGCACGGGAGAATGTAAAAAGTTTTCATATGTAGTAAAAACCTGAGAAATCCGTCCGTTTTCGTCATTTGTTATCGAATCGACTCAATGCCAGATCGTCACATTGGCCGCTTTTCTCTCTGAGACGGTTACATTTATCGTCTGCAAAGCTATGTCGCGTGCTGCGGTATGCGGAAACACTAAAAGCACCATAGTAGAACACAGAAGAAACTTCTAAGTTGAAGCAATAGTCAGTAAGAAGCAGTACAATTCTTGTTTTGTTTATCGACAATTGATTTGTAGCCGGCTTTGGTGCCTTGGACATGAGGTGGAACGTTAAGATTTTGCATGAAAGGAGGACTAGCAGCCGCGTTGGCGGGAGAATGTAAAAAGGGTTCATATGTAGTAAAATCCTGAGAAATCCGTCCGTTATCGTCATTTGTTATCGAATCGACTTAAAGCCAGATCGTCACATTGGCCGCTTTTCTCTCTGAGACGGTTACATTTATCGTCTGCAAAGATATGTCGTGTGCTGCGGTATGCGGAAACACTAAAAGCACCATAGTAGAACACAGAAGAAGCTTCTAAGTTGAAGCAATAACCAGTAACAAGTAGTACAATTCAAGTTCTAGTTGTCGATTATTCACTTTTTAGCCGGCTATGGTGGCTTGGACATAACCTAGGACCTTAAGATTTTGCATGAAAGGAGGACTAGAAGCCGCGTTGCACGGGAGAATATGAAAAGGGTTCATATGTAGTAAAAACCTGAGAAATCCGTCCGTTTTCGTCATTTGTTATCGAATCGACTTAAAGCCAGATCGTCAAATTGGCCGCTCTTCTCTCTGAAACGGTTACATTTATCGTCTGCAAAGCTATGTCGCGTGCTGCGGTATGCGGAAACACTAAAAGCACCATAGTAGAACACAGAAGAAGCTTCTAAGTTGAAGCAATAGTCAGTAAGAAGCAGTACAATTCAAGTTTTAGTTGTCGATTATTCACTTTTTAGCCGGCTTTGCTGGCTTGGACATGATGTAGGAATTTAAGACTTTGCATGAAAGGAGGACTAGCAGCCGCGTTGCACGGGAGAATGTGAAAAGTGTTCATATGTAGTGAAAACCTGAGAAATCCGTCCGTTTTCGTCATTTGTTATCGAATCGACTTAAAGCCAGATCGTCACATTGGCCGCTTTTCTCCCTGAAACGGTTACATTTATCGTCTGCAAAGCTATGTCACGTGCTGCGGTATGCGGAGACATTAAAAGCACAATAGTAGAACACAGAAGAAGAATCTAAGTTGAAGCAGTAGCCAGTAAGAAGTAGTACAATTCAAGTTTTAGTTGTCGATTATCACTTTTTAGAAGCGTTATTGGCTTCTACATGACCTAGTACCTTAAGATTTTGCATGAAAGGAGGACTAACAGCCGCGTTGCACGGGAGAATGTGAAATGTGTTCATATGTAGTAAAAACCTGAGAAATCCGTCCGTTTTCGTCATTTGTTATCGAATCGACTTAAAGCCAGATCGTCACATTGGCCGCTTTTCTCTCTGAGACGGTTACATTTATCTTCTGCAAAGCTATGTCGCGTTCTGCGGTATGCAGAGACAAAGCACCATAGTACAACACAGAAGAAGCTTCTAATTTAAAGCAATAGCCAGTAAGAAGCCGTACAATTCAAGTTTTAGTTGTCGATTATTCGCTTTTTGTCCGGCTTTGGTGACTTGGACATGACCTAGGACCTTAAGACTTTGCATGAAAGGAGGACTAGCAGCTGCGTTGCACGGGAGAATGTGAAAAGTGTTCATATGTAGTAAAAACCTCAGAAATCCGTCCGTTTTCGTCATTTGTTATCGAATCGACTTAAAGCCAGATCGTCACATTGGCCGCTTTTCTCTCTGAGACGGTTACATTTATCGTCTGCAAAGCTATGTCGCGTGCTGCGGTATGCGGAGACACTAAAAGCACCATAGTAGAACACAGAAGAAGCTTCTAAGTTGAAGCAATAGCCAGTAAGAAGTAGTACAATTCAAGTTTTAGTTGTCGATTATTCACATTTTAGCCGGCTTTGGTGGCTTGGACATGACCTAGGACCTTAATATTTTGCATGAAAGGATGACTAGCAGCCGCGTTACACGGGAGAATGTGAAAAGTGTTCATATGTAGTAAAAACCTGAGATATCCGTCCGTTTTCGTCATTTGTTATCGAATCGACTTAAAGCCAGATCGTCACATTGGCCGCTTTTCTCTCTGAAACGGTTACGTTTATTGTCTGCAAAGCTATGTCACGTGCTGCGGTATGCGGAGACACTAAAAGCACCATAGTAGAACACAGAAGAAGCTTCTAAGTTGAAACAATAACCAGTACGAAGTAGTACAATTCAAGTTTTAGTTGTCGATTATTGATTTTTAGCCGGCTTTGGTGCTTTGGACATGAGGTGGAACCTTATGATTTTGCATGAAAGGAGGACTAGCAGCTGCGTTGCACGGGAGAATGTGAAAAGGGTTCATATTTAGTAAAAACCTGAGAAATCCGTCCGTTTTCGTCATTTGTTATCGAATCGACTTAAAGCCAGATCGTCACATTGGCCGCTTTTCTCTCTGAGACGGTTACATTTATCGTCTGTAAAGCTATGTCGCGTGCTGCGGTATACGGAGACACTAAAAGCACCATAGTAGAACACAGAATAAGCTTCTATGTTGAAGTAATAGCCAGTAAGGAGTAGTACAATTCAAGTTTTAGGCGTCTATTATTCTCTTTTTAGCCGGCTTTGGTGGCTTGGAAATGACCTAGGACCTTAAGATCTTGTATGAAAGGAGGACTAGCAGCCGCGTTGCACGGGAGAATGTGAAAAGTGTTCATATGTAGTAAAAACCTGAGTAATCCGTCCGTTTTCGTCATTTGTTATCGAATCGACTTAAAGCCAGATCGTCACATTGGCCGCTTTTCTCTCTGAGACGGTTACATTTATCGTCTGCAAAGCTATGTCGCGTGCTGCGGTATGCGGAGACACTAAAAGCACCATAGTAGAACACAGAAGAAGCTTCTAAGTTGAAGCAATAGCCATAAGAAGCAGTACAATTCAAGTTTTGGTTATCGATTATTGATTTTTAGCCGGCTTTGGTGCCTTGGACATGAGGTGGAACCTTATGATTTTGCATGAAAGGAGGACTAGCAGCTGCGTTGCACGGGAGAATGTGAAAAGGGTTCATATTTAGTAAAAACCTGAGAAATCCTTCCGTTTTCGTCATTTGTTATAGAATCGACTTAAAGCCAGATCGTCATATTCTCCGCTTTTCTCTCAGAGACTGTTACATTTATCGTCTGCAAAGCTATGTCGCGTGCTGCGGTATGCGGAGACACTAAAAGCACCTTAGTAGAACACAGAAGAAGCTTCTAAGTTGAAGCAATGGCCAGTAAGAAGTAGTACAATTCAAGTTTTGACACACGCGAGACAGATTTTAGCCGGCTTTGGTGCCTTGGACATGAGGTGGAACCTTAAGATTTTGCATGAAAGGAGGACTAGCAGCTGCGTTGCACGGGGAGAATGTGAAAAGGTTTCATATGTAGTAAAAACCTGAGAAATCCGTCCGTTTTCGTCATTTGTTATCGAATCGACTTAAAGCCAGATCGTCACATTGGCCGCTTTTCTCTCTGAAACGGTTACGTTTATTGTCTGCAAAGCTATGTCACGTGCTGCGGTATGCGGAGACACTAAAAGCACCATAGTAGAACACAGAAGAAGCTTCTAAGTTGAAGCAATAGCCAGTAAGAAGTAGTACAATTCAAGTTTTAGTTGTGGATTATTCACATTTTAGCCGGCTTTGGTGGCTTGGACATGACCTAGGAGCTTAATATTTTGCATGAAAGGAGGACTAGCAGCCGAGGTGCACGGGAGAATGTGAAAAGTGTTCATATGTAGTAAAAACCTGAGAAATCCGTCCGTTTTCGTAATTTCTTATCGAATCGACTTAAAGCCAGATCGTCACATTGGCCGCTTTTCTCTCTGAGACGGTTACATTTATCGTCTGCAAAGCTATGTCGCGTGCTGCGGTATGTGGAGACACTAAAAGCACCATAGTAGAACACAGAAGAAGCTTCTAAGTTGAAGCAATAGCCATAAGAAGCAGTAGAATTCAAGTTTGGGTATCGATTATTGATTTTTAGCGGCTTTGGTGCCTTGGACAAGAGGTGGAACATTTAGATTTTGCATGAAAGGAGGACTAGCAGCCGCGTGGCACGGGAGAATGTGAAATGTGTTCATATGTACTAAAAACCTGAGAAATCCGTCCGTTTTCGTCATTTGTTATCGAACCGACTTAAAGCCAGATAGTCACATTGGCCGCTTTTCTCTCTGAGACGGTTACATTTATCGTCTGCAAAGCTATGTCGCGTGCTGCGGTATGCGGAGACACTAAAAGCACCATAGTAAAACACAGAAGAAGCTTCTAAGTTGAAGCAATAGCCGTAAGAAGCAGTACAATTCAAGTTTTGGTTATCGATTATTGATTTTTTGCGGCTTTGGTGCCTTGGACAAGAGGTGGAACCTTAAGATTTTGCATGAAAGGAGGACTAGCACACTAGATCGCGTGTTGAATGTGAAATGTGTTCATATGTACTAAAAACCTGAGAAATCCGTCCGTTTTCGTCATTTGTTATCGAACCGACTTAAAGCCAGATAGTCACATTGGCCGCTTTTCTCTCTGAGACGGTTACATTTATCGTCTGCAAAGCTATGTCGCGTGCTGCGGTTTGCGGAGACACTAAAAGCACCATAGTAGAACACAGAAGAAGCTTCTAAGTTGAAGCAATAGCCGTAAGAAGCAGTACAATTCAAGTTTTGGTTATCGATTATTGATTTTTTGCGGCTTTGGTGCCTTGAACAAGAGGTGGAACCTTAAGATTTTGCATGAAAGGAGGACTAGCAGCCGCGTTGCACGGGGGAATGTGAAAAGGGTTCATATGTACTAAAAACCTGAGAAATCCGTCCGTTTTCGTCATTTGATATCGAATCGACTTAAAGCCAGATCGTCACATTGGCCGCTTTTCTCTCTGAGACGGTTACATTTATCTTCTGCAAAGCTATGTCGCGTTCTGCGGTATGCAGAGACAAAGCACCATAGTACAACACAGAAGAAGCTTCTAAGTTGAAGTAATAGGCAGTAAGAAGTAGTACAATTCAAGTTTTAGTTGTCGATTATTCGCTTTTTATCCGGCTTTGGTGACTTGGACATGACCTAGGACCTTAAGACTTTGCATGAAAGGAGGACTAGCAGCTGCGTTGCACGGGAGAATGTGAAAAGTGTTCATATGTAGTAAAAACCTGAGAAATCCGTTCGTTTTCGTCATTTGTTATCGAATCGACTTAAAGCCAGATCGTCACATTGGCCGCTTTTCTCTCTGAGACGGTTACATTTATCATCTGCAAACCTATGTCCCGTGCTGCGGTATGCAGAGACACTAAAAGCACCATAGTAGATCACAGAAGAAGCTTCTAAGTTGAAGCAATAGCCAGTAAGAAGGAGTACAATTCAAGTTTTGGTTGTCGATTATTCACTTTTTAGACGGCTTTGGTGGCTTGGAAATGACCTAGGACCTTAAGATATTGCATGAAAGGAGGACTAGCAGCCCCGTTGCACGGGAGAATGTGAAAAGTGTTCATATGTAGTAAAAACCTCAGAAATCCGTCCGTTTTCGTCATTTGTTATCGAATCGACTTAAAGCCAGATCGTCACATTGGCCGCTTTTCTCTCTGAGACGGTTACATTTATCGTCTGCAAAGCTATGTCGCGTGCTGCGGTATGCGGAGACACTAAAGGCACCATAGTAGAACACAGAAGAAGCTTCTAAGTTGAAGCAATAGCCAGTAAGAAGTAGTACAATTCAAGTTGTAGTTGTCGATTATTCACATTTTAGCCGGCTTTGGTGGCTTGGACATGACCTAGGACCTTAATATTTTGCATGAAAGGATGACTAGCAGCCGCGTTACACGGGAGAATGTGAAAAGTGTTCATATGTAGTAAAAACCTGAGATATCCGTCCGTTTTCGTCATTTGTTATCGAATCGACTTAAAGCCAGATCGTCACATTGGCCGCTTTTCTCTCTGAAACGGTTACGTTTATTGTCTGCAAAGCTATGTCACGTGCTGCGGTATGCGGAGACACTAAAAGCACCATAGTAGAACACAGAAGAACCTTCTAAGTTGAAACAATAACCAGTACGAAGTAGTACAATTCAAGTTTTAGTTGTCGATTATTGATTTTTAGCCGGCTTTGGTGCTTTGGACATGAGGTGGAACCTTATGATTTTGCATGAAAGGAGGACTAGCAGCTGCGTTGCACGGGAGAATGTGAAAAGGGTTCATATTTAGTAAAAACCTGAGAAATCCGTCCGTTTTCGTCATTTGTTATCGAATCGACTTAAAGCCAGATCGTCACATTGGCCGCTTTTCTCTCTGAGACGGTTACATTTATCGTCTGTAAAGCTATGTCGCGTGCTGCGGTATACGGAGACACTAAAAGCACCATAGTAGAACACAGAATAAGCTTCTATGTTGAAGTAATAGCCAGTAAGGAGTAGTACAATTCAAGTTTTAGGCGTCTATTATTCTCTTTTTAGCCGGCTTTGGTGGCTTGGAAATGACCTAGGACCTTAAGATCTTGTATGAAAGGAGGACTAGCAGCCGCGTTGCACGGGAGAATGTGAAAAGTGTTCATATGTAGTAAAAACCTGAGTAATCCGTCCGTTTTCGTCATTTGTTATCGAATCGACTTAAAGCCAGATCGTCACATTGGCCGCTTTTCTCTCTGAGACGGTTACATTTATCGTCTGCAAAGCTATGTCGCGTGCTGCGGTATGCGGAGACACTAAAAGCACCATAGTAGAACACAGAAGAAGCTTCTAAGTTGAAGCAATAGCCATAAGAAGCAGTACAATTCAAGTTTTGGTTATCGATTATTGATTTTTAGCCGGCTTTGGTGCCTTGGACATGAGGTGGAACCTTATGATTTTGCATGAAAGGAGGACTAGCAGCTGCGTTGCACGGGAGAATGTGAAAAGGGTTCATATTTAGTAAAAACCTGAGAAATCCTTCCGTTTTCGTCATTTGTTATAGAATCGACTTAAAGCCAGATCGTCATATTCTCCGCTTTTCTCTCAGAGACTGTTACATTTATCGTCTGCAAAGCTATGTCGCGTGCTGCGGTATGCGGAGACACTAAAAGCACCTTAGTAGAACACAGAAGAAGCTTCTAAGTTGAAGCAATGGCCAGTAAGAAGTAGTACAATTCAAGTTTTGGTTATCGATTATTGATTTTTAGCCGGCTTTGGTGCCTTGGACATGAGGTGGAACCTTAAGATTTTGCATGAAAGGAGGACTAGCAGCTGCGTTGCACGGGAGAATGTGAAAAGGTTTCATATGTAGTAAAAACCTGAGAAATCCGTCCGTTTTCGTCATTTGTTATCGAATCGACTTAAAGCCAGATCGTCACATTGGCCGCTTTTCTCTCTGAAACGGTTACGTTTATTGTCTGCAAAGCTATGTCACGTGCTGCGGTATGCGGAGACACTAAAAGCACCATAGTAGAACACAGAAGAAGCTTCTAAGTTGAAGCAATAGCCAGTAAGAAGTAGTACAATTCAAGTTTTAGTTGTGGATTATTCACATTTTAGCCGGCTTTGGTGGCTTGGACATGACCTAGGAGCTTAATATTTTGCATGAAAGGAGGACTAGCAGCCGAGGTGCACGGGAGAATGTGAAAAGGTTTCATATGTAGTAAAAACCTGAGAAATCCGTCCGTTTTCGTCATTTGTTATCGAATCGACTTAAAGCCAGATCGTCACTTTGGCCACTCTTCTTTCTGAAACGGTTACATTTGTCGGCTGCAAAGCTATGTCGCGTGCTGCGGTATGCGGAGACACTAAAAGCACCATAGTAAAACACAGAAGAAGCTTCTAAGTTGAAGTAATAGCCAGTAAGAAGTAGTACAATTCAAGTTTTATTTGTCGATTATTCACTTTTTAGCCGGCTTTGCTGGCTTGGACATGATGTAGGAATTTAAGACTTTGCATGAAAGGAGGACTAGCAGCCGCGTTGCACGGGAGAATGTGAAAAGTGCTCATATATAGTAAACACCTGAGAAATCCGTCCGTTTTCGTTATTTGTTATCGAATCGACTTAAAGCCAGATCGTCACATTGGCCGCTCTTCTCTCTGAGACGGTTATATTTATCGTCTGCAAAGCTACGTCGCGTGCTGCGGTATGCGGAGACACTAAAAGCACCATAGTAGAACACAGAAGAAGCTTCTAAGTTGAAGTAATAGCCAGTAAGAAGTAGTACAATTGAAGTTTTAGTTGTCGATTATTCACTTTTTAGCCGGCTTTGGTGGTTTGGACATGACCTAGGACCTCAAGATTTTCCATGAAAGGAGGACTATCAGCCCCTTTGCACGGGAGAATGTAAAAAGTTTTCATATGTAGTAAAAACCTGAGAAATCCGTCCGTTTTCGTCATTTGTTATCGAATCGACTCAATGCCAGATCGTCACATTGGCCGCTTTTCTCTCTGAGACGGTTACATTTATCGTCTGCAAAGCTATGTCGCGTGCTGCGGTATGCGGAAACACTAAAAGCACCATAGTAGAACACAGAAGAAACTTCTAAGTTGAAGCAATAGTCAGTAAGAAGCAGTACAATTCTTGTTTTGTTTATCGACAATTGATTTGTAGCCGGCTTTGGTGCCTTGGACATGAGGTGGAACGTTAAGATTTTGCATGAAAGGAGGACTAGCAGCCGCGTTGGCGGGAGAATGTAAAAAGGGTTCATATGTAGTAAAATCCTGAGAAATCCGTCCGTTATCGTCATTTGTTATCGAATCGACTTAAAGCCAGATCGTCACATTGGCCGCTTTTCTCTCTGAGACGGTTACATTTATCGTCTGCAAAGATATGTCGTGTGCTGCGGTATGCGGAAACACTAAAAGCACCATAGTAGAACACAGAAGAAGCTTCTAAGTTGAAGCAATAACCAGTAACAAGTAGTACAATTCAAGTTCTAGTTGTCGATTATTCACTTTTTAGCCGGCTATGGTGGCTTGGACATAACCTAGGACCTTAAGATTTTGCATGAAAGGAGGACTAGAAGCCGCGTTGCACGGGAGAATATGAAAAGGGTTCATATGTAGTAAAAACCTGAGAAATCCGTCCGTTTTCGTCATTTGTTATCGAATCGACTTAAAGCCAGATCGTCAAATTGGCCGCTCTTCTCTCTGAAACGGTTACATTTATCGTCTGCAAAGCTATGTCGCGTGCTGCGGTATGCGGAAACACTAAAAGCACCATAGTAGAACACAGAAGAAGCTTCTAAGTTGAAGCAATAGTCAGTAAGAAGCAGTACAATTCAAGTTTTAGTTGTCGATTATTCACTTTTTAGCCGGCTTTGCTGGCTTGGACATGATGTAGGAATTTAAGACTTTGCATGAAAGGAGGACTAGCAGCCGCGTTGCACGGGAGAATGTGAAAAGTGTTCATATGTAGTGAAAACCTGAGAAATCCGTCCGTTTTCGTCATTTGTTATCGAATCGACTTAAAGCCAGATCGTCACATTGGCCGCTTTTCTCCCTGAAACGGTTACATTTATCGTCTGCAAAGCTATGTCACGTGCTGCGGTATGCGGAGACATTAAAAGCACAATAGTAGAACACAGAAGAAGAATCTAAGTTGAAGCAGTAGCCAGTAAGAAGTAGTACAATTCAAGTTTTAGTTGTCGATTATCACTTTTTAGAAGCGTTATTGGCTTCTACATGACCTAGTACCTTAAGATTTTGCATGAAAGGAGGACTAACAGCCGCGTTGCACGGGAGAATGTGAAATGTGTTCATATGTAGTAAAAACCTGAGAAATCCGTCCGTTTTCGTCATTTGTTATCGAATCGACTTAAAGCCAGATCGTCACATTGGCCGCTTTTCTCTCTGAGACGGTTACATTTATCTTCTGCAAAGCTATGTCGCGTTCTGCGGTATGCAGAGACAAAGCACCATAGTACAACACAGAAGAAGCTTCTAATTTAAAGCAATAGCCAGTAAGAAGCCGTACAATTCAAGTTTTAGTTGTCGATTATTCGCTTTTTGTCCGGCTTTGGTGACTTGGACATGACCTAGGACCTTAAGACTTTGCATGAAAGGAGGACTAGCAGCTGCGTTGCACGGGAGAATGTGAAAAGTGTTCATATGTAGTAAAAACCTCAGAAATCCGTCCGTTTTCGTCATTTGTTATCGAATCGACTTAAAGCCAGATCGTCACATTGGCCGCTTTTCTCTCTGAGACGGTTACATTTATCGTCTGCAAAGCTATGTCGCGTGCTGCGGTATGCGGAGACACTAAAAGCACCATAGTAGAACACAGAAGAAGCTTCTAAGTTGAAGCAATAGCCAGTAAGAAGTAGTACAATTCAAGTTTTAGTTGTCGATTATTCACATTTTAGCCGGCTTTGGTGGCTTGGACATGACCTAGGACCTTAATATTTTGCATGAAAGGATGACTAGCAGCCGCGTTACACGGGAGAATGTGAAAAGTGTTCATATGTAGTAAAAACCTGAGATATCCGTCCGTTTTCGTCATTTGTTATCGAATCGACTTAAAGCCAGATCGTCACATTGGCCGCTTTTCTCTCTGAAACGGTTACGTTTATTGTCTGCAAAGCTATGTCACGTGCTGCGGTATGCGGAGACACTAAAAGCACCATAGTAGAACACAGAAGAAGCTTCTAAGTTGAAACAATAACCAGTACGAAGTAGTACAATTCAAGTTTTAGTTGTCGATTATTGATTTTTAGCCGGCTTTGGTGCTTTGGACATGAGGTGGAACCTTATGATTTTGCATGAAAGGAGGACTAGCAGCTGCGTTGCACGGGAGAATGTGAAAAGGGTTCATATTTAGTAAAAACCTGAGAAATCCGTCCGTTTTCGTCATTTGTTATCGAATCGACTTAAAGCCAGATCGTCACATTGGCCGCTTTTCTCTCTGAGACGGTTACATTTATCGTCTGTAAAGCTATGTCGCGTGCTGCGGTATACGGAGACACTAAAAGCACCATAGTAGAACACAGAATAAGCTTCTATGTTGAAGTAATAGCCAGTAAGGAGTAGTACAATTCAAGTTTTAGGCGTCTATTATTCTCTTTTTAGCCGGCTTTGGTGGCTTGGAAATGACCTAGGACCTTAAGATCTTGTATGAAAGGAGGACTAGCAGCCGCGTTGCACGGGAGAATGTGAAAAGTGTTCATATGTAGTAAAAACCTGAGTAATCCGTCCGTTTTCGTCATTTGTTATCGAATCGACTTAAAGCCAGATCGTCACATTGGCCGCTTTTCTCTCTGAGACGGTTACATTTATCGTCTGCAAAGCTATGTCGCGTGCTGCGGTATGCGGAGACACTAAAAGCACCATAGTAGAACACAGAAGAAGCTTCTAAGTTGAAGCAATAGCCATAAGAAGCAGTACAATTCAAGTTTTGGTTATCGATTATTGATTTTTAGCCGGCTTTGGTGCCTTGGACATGAGGTGGAACCTTATGATTTTGCATGAAAGGAGGACTAGCAGCTGCGTTGCACGGGAGAATGTGAAAAGGGTTCATATTTAGTAAAAACCTGAGAAATCCTTCCGTTTTCGTCATTTGTTATAGAATCGACTTAAAGCCAGATCGTCATATTCTCCGCTTTTCTCTCAGAGACTGTTACATTTATCGTCTGCAAAGCTATGTCGCGTGCTGCGGTATGCGGAGACACTAAAAGCACCTTAGTAGAACACAGAAGAAGCTTCTAAGTTGAAGCAATGGCCAGTAAGAAGTAGTACAATTCAAGTTTTGGTTATCGATTATTGATTTTTAGCCGGCTTTGGTGCCTTGGACATGAGGTGGAACCTTAAGATTTTGCATGAAAGGAGGACTAGCAGCTGCGTTGCACGGGAGAATGTGAAAAGGTTTCATATGTAGTAAAAACCTGAGAAATCCGTCCGTTTTCGTCATTTGTTATCGAATCGACTTAAAGCCAGATCGTCACATTGGCCGCTTTTCTCTCTGAAACGGTTACGTTTATTGTCTGCAAAGCTATGTCACGTGCTGCGGTATGCGGAGACACTAAAAGCACCATAGTAGAACACAGAAGAAGCTTCTAAGTTGAAGCAATAGCCAGTAAGAAGTAGTACAATTCAAGTTTTAGTTGTGGATTATTCACATTTTAGCCGGCTTTGGTGGCTTGGACATGACCTAGGAGCTTAATATTTTGCATGAAAGGAGGACTAGCAGCCGAGGTGCACGGGAGAATGTGAAAAGTGTTCATATGTAGTAAAAACCTGAGAAATCCGTCCGTTTTCGTAATTTCTTATCGAATCGACTTAAAGCCAGATCGTCACATTGGCCGCTTTTCTCTCTGAGACGGTTACATTTATCGTCTGCAAAGCTATGTCGCGTGCTGCGGTATGTGGAGACACTAAAAGCACCATAGTAGAACACAGAAGAAGCTTCTAAGTTGAAGCAATAGCCATAAGAAGCAGTAGAATTCAAGTTTGGGTATCGATTATTGATTTTTAGCGGCTTTGGTGCCTTGGACAAGAGGTGGAACATTTAGATTTTGCATGAAAGGAGGACTAGCAGCCGCGTGGCACGGGAGAATGTGAAATGTGTTCATATGTACTAAAAACCTGAGAAATCCGTCCGTTTTCGTCATTTGTTATCGAACCGACTTAAAGCCAGATAGTCACATTGGCCGCTTTTCTCTCTGAGACGGTTACATTTATCGTCTGCAAAGCTATGTCGCGTGCTGCGGTATGCGGAGACACTAAAAGCACCATAGTAAAACACAGAAGAAGCTTCTAAGTTGAAGCAATAGCCGTAAGAAGCAGTACAATTCAAGTTTTGGTTATCGATTATTGATTTTTTGCGGCTTTGGTGCCTTGGACAAGAGGTGGAACCTTAAGATTTTGCATGAAAGGAGGACTAGCAGCCGCGTTGCACGGGAGAATGTGAAATGTGTTCATATGTACTAAAAACCTGAGAAATCCGTCCGTTTTCGTCATTTGTTATCGAACCGACTTAAAGCCAGATAGTCACATTGGCCGCTTTTCTCTCTGAGACGGTTACATTTATCGTCTGCAAAGCTATGTCGCGTGCTGCGGTTTGCGGAGACACTAAAAGCACCATAGTAGAACACAGAAGAAGCTTCTAAGTTGAAGCAATAGCCGTAAGAAGCAGTACAATTCAAGTTTTGGTTATCGATTATTGATTTTTTGCGGCTTTGGTGCCTTGAACAAGAGGTGGAACCTTAAGATTTTGCATGAAAGGAGGACTAGCAGCCGCGTTGCACGGGGGAATGTGAAAAGGGTTCATATGTACTAAAAACCTGAGAAATCCGTCCGTTTTCGTCATTTGATATCGAATCGACTTAAAGCCAGATCGTCACATTGGCCGCTTTTCTCTCTGAGACGGTTACATTTATCTTCTGCAAAGCTATGTCGCGTTCTGCGGTATGCAGAGACAAAGCACCATAGTACAACACAGAAGAAGCTTCTAAGTTGAAGTAATAGGCAGTAAGAAGTAGTACAATTCAAGTTTTAGTTGTCGATTATTCGCTTTTTATCCGGCTTTGGTGACTTGGACATGACCTAGGACCTTAAGACTTTGCATGAAAGGAGGACTAGCAGCTGCGTTGCACGGGAGAATGTGAAAAGTGTTCATATGTAGTAAAAACCTGAGAAATCCGTTCGTTTTCGTCATTTGTTATCGAATCGACTTAAAGCCAGATCGTCACATTGGCCGCTTTTCTCTCTGAGACGGTTACATTTATCATCTGCAAACCTATGTCCCGTGCTGCGGTATGCAGAGACACTAAAAGCACCATAGTAGATCACAGAAGAAGCTTCTAAGTTGAAGCAATAGCCAGTAAGAAGGAGTACAATTCAAGTTTTGGTTGTCGATTATTCACTTTTTAGACGGCTTTGGTGGCTTGGAAATGACCTAGGACCTTAAGATATTGCATGAAAGGAGGACTAGCAGCCCCGTTGCACGGGAGAATGTGAAAAGTGTTCATATGTAGTAAAAACCTCAGAAATCCGTCCGTTTTCGTCATTTGTTATCGAATCGACTTAAAGCCAGATCGTCACATTGGCCGCTTTTCTCTCTGAGACGGTTACATTTATCGTCTGCAAAGCTATGTCGCGTGCTGCGGTATGCGGAGACACTAAAGGCACCATAGTAGAACACAGAAGAAGCTTCTAAGTTGAAGCAATAGCCAGTAAGAAGTAGTACAATTCAAGTTGTAGTTGTCGATTATTCACATTTTAGCCGGCTTTGGTGGCTTGGACATGACCTAGGACCTTAATATTTTGCATGAAAGGATGACTAGCAGCCGCGTTACACGGGAGAATGTGAAAAGTGTTCATATGTAGTAAAAACCTGAGATATCCGTCCGTTTTCGTCATTTGTTATCGAATCGACTTAAAGCCAGATCGTCACATTGGCCGCTTTTCTCTCTGAAACGGTTACGTTTATTGTCTGCAAAGCTATGTCACGTGCTGCGGTATGCGGAGACACTAAAAGCACCATAGTAGAACACAGAAGAACCTTCTAAGTTGAAACAATAACCAGTACGAAGTAGTACAATTCAAGTTTTAGTTGTCGATTATTGATTTTTAGCCGGCTTTGGTGCTTTGGACATGAGGTGGAACCTTATGATTTTGCATGAAAGGAGGACTAGCAGCTGCGTTGCACGGGAGAATGTGAAAAGGGTTCATATTTAGTAAAAACCTGAGAAATCCGTCCGTTTTCGTCATTTGTTATCGAATCGACTTAAAGCCAGATCGTCACATTGGCCGCTTTTCTCTCTGAGACGGTTACATTTATCGTCTGTAAAGCTATGTCGCGTGCTGCGGTATACGGAGACACTAAAAGCACCATAGTAGAACACAGAATAAGCTTCTATGTTGAAGTAATAGCCAGTAAGGAGTAGTACAATTCAAGTTTTAGGCGTCTATTATTCTCTTTTTAGCCGGCTTTGGTGGCTTGGAAATGACCTAGGACCTTAAGATCTTGTATGAAAGGAGGACTAGCAGCCGCGTTGCACGGGAGAATGTGAAAAGTGTTCATATGTAGTAAAAACCTGAGTAATCCGTCCGTTTTCGTCATTTGTTATCGAATCGACTTAAAGCCAGATCGTCACATTGGCCGCTTTTCTCTCTGAGACGGTTACATTTATCGTCTGCAAAGCTATGTCGCGTGCTGCGGTATGCGGAGACACTAAAAGCACCATAGTAGAACACAGAAGAAGCTTCTAAGTTGAAGCAATAGCCATAAGAAGCAGTACAATTCAAGTTTTGGTTATCGATTATTGATTTTTAGCCGGCTTTGGTGCCTTGGACATGAGGTGGAACCTTATGATTTTGCATGAAAGGAGGACTAGCAGCTGCGTTGCACGGGAGAATGTGAAAAGGGTTCATATTTAGTAAAAACCTGAGAAATCCTTCCGTTTTCGTCATTTGTTATAGAATCGACTTAAAGCCAGATCGTCATATTCTCCGCTTTTCTCTCAGAGACTGTTACATTTATCGTCTGCAAAGCTATGTCGCGTGCTGCGGTATGCGGAGACACTAAAAGCACCTTAGTAGAACACAGAAGAAGCTTCTAAGTTGAAGCAATGGCCAGTAAGAAGTAGTACAATTCAAGTTTTGGTTATCGATTATTGATTTTTAGCCGGCTTTGGTGCCTTGGACATGAGGTGGAACCTTAAGATTTTGCATGAAAGGAGGACTAGCAGCTGCGTTGCACGGGAGAATGTGAAAAGGTTTCATATGTAGTAAAAACCTGAGAAATCCGTCCGTTTTCGTCATTTGTTATCGAATCGACTTAAAGCCAGATCGTCACATTGGCCGCTTTTCTCTCTGAAACGGTTACGTTTATTGTCTGCAAAGCTATGTCACGTGCTGCGGTATGCGGAGACACTAAAAGCACCATAGTAGAACACAGAAGAAGCTTCTAAGTTGAAGCAATAGCCAGTAAGAAGTAGTACAATTCAAGTTTTAGTTGTGGATTATTCACATTTTAGCCGGCTTTGGTGGCTTGGACATGACCTAGGAGCTTAATATTTTGCATGAAAGGAGGACTAGCAGCCGAGGTGCACGGGAGAATGTGAAAAGTGTTCATATGTAGTAAAAACCTGAGAAATCCGTCCGTTTTCGTAATTTCTTATCGAATCGACTTAAAGCCAGATCGTCACATTATCCGCTTTTCTCTCTGAGACGGTTACATTTATCGTCTGCAAAGCTATGTCGCGTGCTGCGGTATGTGGAGACACTAAAAGCACCATAGTAGAACACAGAAGAAGCTTCTAAGTTGAAGCAATAGCCATAAGAAGCAGTAGAATTCAAGTTTGGGTATCGATTATTGATTTTTAGCGGCTTTGGTGCCTTGGACAAGAGGTGGAACATTTAGATTTTGCATGAAAGGAGGACTAGCAGCCGCGTGGCACGGGAGAATGTGAAATGTGTTCATATGTACTAAAAACCTGAGAAATCCGTCCGTTTTCGTCATTTGTTATCGAACCGACTTAAAGCCAGATAGTCACATTGGCCGCTTTTCTCTCTGAGACGGTTACATTTATCGTCTGCAAAGCTATGTCGCGTGCTGCGGTATGCGGAGACACTAAAAGCACCATAGTAAAACACAGAAGAAGCTTCTAAGTTGAAGCAATAGCCGTAAGAAGCAGTACAATTCAAGTTTTGGTTATCGATTATTGATTTTTTGCGGCTTTGGTGCCTTGGACAAGAGGTGGAACCTTAAGATTTTGCATGAAAGGAGGACTAGCAGCCCCTTTGCACGGGAGAATGTGAAATGTGTTCATATGTACTAAAAACCTGAGAAATCCGTCCGTTTTCGTCATTTGTTATCGAACCGACTTAAAGCCAGATAGTCACATTGGCCGCTTTTCTCTCTGAGACGGTTACATTTATCGTCTGCAAAGCTATGTCGCGTGCTGCGGTATGCGGAGACACTAAAAGCACCATAGTAGAACACAGAAGAAGCTTCTAAGTTGAAGCAATAGCCGTAAGAAGCAGTACAATTCAAGTTTTGGTTATCGATTATTGATTTTTTGCGGCTTTGGTGCCTTGGACAAGAGGTGGAACCTTAAGATTTTGCATGAAAGGAGGACTAGCAGCCGCGTTGCACGGGAGAATGTGAAAAGGGTTCATATGTAGTAAAAACCTGAGAAATCCGTCCGTTTTCGTCATTTGTTATCGAATCGACTTAAAGCCAGATCGTCACATTGGCCGCTTTTCTCTCTGAAACGGTTACGTTTATCGTCTGCAAAGCTATGTCACGTGCTGCGGTATGCGGAGACACTAAAAGCACCATAGTAGAACACAGAATAAGCTTCTAAGTTGAAGCAATAGCCTTAACAAGCAGTACAATTCAAGTTTTGGTTATCGATTATTGATTTTTAGCCGGCTTTGGTGCCTTGGACATGAGGTGGAGCCTTAAGATTTTGCATGAAAGGAGGACTAGCAGCTGCGTTCACGGGAGTATGTGAAAAGGGTTCATATGTAGTAAAAACCTGAAAAATCCGTCCGTTTTCGTCATTTGATATCGAATCGACTTAAAGCCAGATCGTCACATTGGCCGCTTTTCTCTCTGAGACGGTTACATTTATCGTCTGCAAACCTATGTCGCGTGCTGCGGTATGCGGAGACACTAAAAGCACCAAAGTAGAACACAGAAGAAGCTTCTAAGTGGAAGCAATAGCCATAAGAAGCAGTACAATTCAAGGTTTGGTTATCGATTATTGATTTTTAGCCGGCTTTGGTGCCTTGGACATGAGGTGGAACCTTATTATTTTGCATGAAAGGAGGACTAGCAGCTGCGTTGCACGGGAGAATGTGAAAAGGGTTCATATGTAGCAAAAACCTGAGAAATCCGCCCGTTTTCGTCATTTGTTATCCAATCAACTTAAAGCCAGATCGTTACATTGGCCGCTCTTCTCTCTGAATCGGTTACATTTATCGTCTGCAAAGCTATGTCGCGTGCTGCGGTATGCGGAGACACTAAAAGCACCATAGTAGAACACAGAAGAAGCTTCTAAGTTGAAGAAATAGCCAGTAAGAAGTAGTACAATTCAAGTTTTAGTTGTCGAGTATTCACATTTTAGCCGTCTTTGGTGGCTTGGACATGACCTAGGACCTTAATATTTTCCATGAAAGGAGGACTAGCAGCCGCGGTGCACGGGAGAATGTGAAAAGTGTTCATATGTAGTAAAAACATGAGATATCTGTCCGTTTTCGTAATTTGTTATCGAATCGACTTAAAGCCAGATCGTCACATTGGCCGCTTTTCCCTCTGAGACGGTTACATTTATCGTCTGCAAAGCTATGTCGCGTGCTGCGGTATGCGGAGACACTAAAAGCACCATAGTAGAACACAGAAGAAGCTTCTAAGTTAAAGCAATGGCCAGTAAGAAGTAGTACAATTCAAGTTTTGGTTATCGATTATTGATTTTTAGCCGGCTTTGGTGCCTTGGACATGATGTGGAACCTTAAGATTTTGCATGAAAGGAGGACTAGCAGCTGCGTTGCACGGGAGAATGTGAAAAGGTTTCATATGTAGTAAAAACCTGAGAAATCCGTCCGTTTTCGTCATTTGTTATCGAATCGACTTATAGCCAGATCGTCACATTGGCCGCTTTTCTCTCTGAAACGGTTACGTTCATTGTCTGCAAACCTATGTCACGTGCTGCGGTATGCGGAGACACTAAAAGCACCATAGTAGAACACAGAAGAAGCTTCTAAGATGAACCAATAACCAGTACGAAGTAGTACAATTCAAGTTTTAGTTGTCGATTATTCACTTTTTAGCCGGCTTTATTGGCTTGCACATGACCTAGTACCTTAAGATTTTGCTTGAAAAGAGGACTAGCAGCCGCGTTGCACGGGAGAATGTGAAAAGTGTTCATATGTACTAAAAACTTGAGAAATCCGTCCGTTTTCGTCATATGTTATCGAATCGACTTAAAGCCAGATCGTCACATTGGCCGCTTTTCTCTCTGAGACGGTTACGTTTATCGTCTGCAAAGCTATGTCGCGTGCTGCGGTATGCGGAGACACTAAAAGCACCATAGTAGAACACAGAAGAAGCTTCTAAGTTGAAGCAATAGCCATAAGAAGCAGTACAATTCAAGTTTTGGTTATCGATTATTGATTTTTAGCCGGCTTTGGTGCCTTGGACATGAGGTGGAAACTTATGATTTTGCATGAAAGGAGGACTAGCAGCTGTGTTGCACGGGAGAATGTGAAAAGGGTTCATATGTAGCAAGAACCTGAGAAATACGCCCGTTTTCGTCATTTGTTATCGAATCTACTTAAAGCCATATCGTCACATTGGCCGCTCTTCTCTCTGAATCGGTTACATTTATCGTCTGCAAAGCTATGTCGCGTGCTGCGGTATGCGGAGACACTAAAAGCACCATAGTAGAACACAGAAGAAGCTTCTAAGTTGAAGCAATAGCCAGTAAGAAGTAGTACAATTGAAGTTTTAGTTGTGGATTATTCACATTTTAGCCGGCTTTGGTGGCTTGGACATGACCTAGGACTATAATATTTTGCATGAAAGGAGGAATAGCAGCCGCGGTGCACGGGAGAATGTGAAAAGTGTTCATATGTAGTAAAAACCTGAGAAATCCGTCCGTTTTCGTAATTTCTTATCGAATCGACTTAAAGCCAGATCGTCACATTGGCCGCTTTTCTCTCTGAGACGGTTACATTTATCGTCTGCAAAGCTATGTCGCGTGCTGCGGTATGTGGAGACACTAAAAGCACCATAGTAGAACACAGAAGAAGCTTCTAAGTTGAAGCAATAGCCATAAGAAGCAGTACAATTCAAGTTTTGGTTATCGATTATTGATTTTTAGCGGCTTTGGTGCCTTGGACAAGAGGTGGAACCTTTAGATTTTGCATGAAAGGAGGACTAACAGCCGCGTTGCACGGGAGAATGTGAAAAGTGTTCATATGTACTAAAAACCTGAGAAATCCGTCCGTTTTCGTCATTTGTTATCGAACCGACTTAAAGCCAGATCGCACACATTGGCCGCTTTTCTCTCTGAGACGGTTATATCTATCGTCTGCAAAGCTATGTCGCGTGCTGCGGTATGCGGAGACACTAAAAGCACCATAGTAGAACACAGAAGAAGCTTCTAAGTTGAAGCAATAGCCGTAAGAAGCAGTACAATTCAAGTTTTGGTTATGGATTATTGATTTTTTGCGGCTTTATTGCCTTGGACAAGAGGTGGAACCTTAAGATTTTGCATGAAAGGAGGACTAGCAGCCGCGTTGCACGGGAGAATGTGAAAAGTGTTCATATGTAGTAAAAACCTGAGAAATCCGTCGGTTTTCGTCATTTGTTATCGAATCGACTTAAAGCCAGATCGTCACATTGGCCGCTTTTCTCTCTGAAACGGTTACGTTTATCGTCTGCAAAGCTATGTCACGTGCTGCGGTATGCGGAGACACTAAAAGCACCATAGTAGAACACAGAAGAAGCTTCTAAGTTGAAGCAATAGCCTTAACAAGCAGTACAATTCAAGTTTTGGTTATCGATTATTGATTTTTAGCCGGATTTGGTGCCTTGGACATGAGGTGGAGCCTTAAGATTTTGCATGAAAGGAGGACTAGCAGCTGCGTTCACGGGAGTATGTGAAAAGGGTTCATATGTAGTAAAAACCTGAGAAATCCGTCCGTTTTCGTCATTTGTTATCGAATCTACTTAAAGCCAGATCGTCACATTGGCCGCTTTTCTCTCTGAAACGGTTATGTTTATCGTCTGCAAAGCTATGTCACGTGCTGCGGTATGTGGAGACACTAAAAGCACCATAGTAGAACACACAAGATGCTTCTAAGTTGAAGCAATAACCAGTACGAAGTAGTACAAATCAAGTTTTAGTTGTCGATTATTCACTTTTTAGCCGGCTTTATTGGCGTGGACATGACCTAGTACCTTAAGATTTTGCTTGAAAGGAGGACTAGCAGCCGCGTTGCACGGGAGAATGTGAAAAGTGTTCATATGTACTAAAAACCTGAGAAATCCGTCCGTTTTCGTCATTTGTTATCGAATCTACTTAAAGCCATATCGTCACATTGGCCGCTCTTCTCTCTGAATCGGTTACATTTATCGTCTGCAAAGCTATGTCGCGTGCTGCGGTATGCGGAGACACTAAAAGCACCATAGTAGAACACAGAAGAAGCTTCTAAGTTGAAGCAATAGCCAGTAAGAAGTAGTACAATTGAAGTTTTAGTTGTGGATTATTCACATTTTAGCCGGCTTTGGTGGCTTGGACATGACCTAGGACTATAATATTTTGCATGAAAGGAGGAATAGCAGCCGCGGTGCACGGGAGAATGTGAAAAGTGTTCATATGTAGTAAAAACCAGAGAAATCCGTCTGTTTTCGTCATTTATTATCGAATCGACTTAAAGCCAGTTCGTCACATTGGCCGCTTTTCTCTCTGAGACGCTTTCATTTATCGTCTGCAAAGCTATGTTGCGTGCTGCGGTATTCGGAGACACTAAAAGCACCATAGTAGAACACAGAAGAAGCTTCTAAGTTGAAGCAATAGCCATAAGAAGCAGTACAATTCAAGTTTTGTTTATCGTTTATTGATTTTTAGCGGCTTTGGTGAATTGGGCAAGAGGTGGAACCTTAAGATTTTGCATGACAGGAGGACTAGCAGCTACGTTGCACGGGAGAATGTGAAAAGGGTTCATATGTATTAAAAACCTGAGAAATCCGTCCGTTTTCGTCATTTGTTACCGAATCGACTTAAAGCCAGATCGTCACATTGGCCGCTCTTCTCTCTGAATTGTTTACATTTATCGTCTGCAAAGCTATGTCGCGTGCTGCGCTATGCGGAGACACTAAAAGCTCCATAGTAGAACACAGAAGAAGCTTCTAAGTTGAAGCAATAGCCAGTAAGAAGTAGTACAATTCAAGTTTTAGTTGTCGATTATTCACATTTTAGCCAGCTTTGGTGGCTTGGACATGACCTAGGACCTTAATATTTTGCATGAAAGGAGGACTAGCAGCCGCGGTGCACGGGAGAATGTGAAAAGTGTTCATATGTAGTAAAAACCTGAGAAATCAATCCGTTTTCGTCATTTGTTATCGAATCGACTTAAAGCCAGATCGTCACATTGGCCGCTTTTCTCTCTGAGACGGTTACATTTATCGTCTGCAAAGCTATGTCGCGTGCTGCGGTATGCGGAGACACTAAAAGCACCATAGTAGAACACAGAATAAGCTTCTAAGTTGAAGCAATGGCCAGTAAGAAGTAGTACAATTCAAGTTTTGGTTATCGATTGTTGAGTTTTAGCCGGCTTTGGTGCCTTGGGCATGAGGTGGAACCTTAAGATTTTGCATGAAAGGAGGACTAGCAGCTGCGTTGCACGGGAGAATGTGAAAAGGGTTCATATGTATTAAAAACCTGAGAAATCCGTCCGTTTTCGTCATTTGTTATCGAATCGACTTAAAGCCAGATCGTCACATTGGCCGCTTTCCTCTCTGAAACGGTTACGTTTATCGTCTGCAAAGCAATGTCACGTGCTGCGGTATGCGGAGACACTAAAAGCACCATAGTAGAACACAGAAGAAGCTTCAAAGTTGAAGCAATAACCAGTTCGAAGTAGTACAATTCAAGTTTTAGGCGTCGATTATTCACTTTTTAGCCGGCTTTGGTGGCTTGGACATGACCTAGGACCTTAAGATTTTGCATAAAAGGAGGACTGGCAGCCGCGTTGCACGGGAGAATGTGAAAAGTGTTCATATGTAGTAAAACCTGAGAAATCCGTCCGTTTTCGTCTTTTGTTATCGAATCGACTTAAAGCCAGATCGTCACATTGGCCGCTTTTCTCTCTGAGACGGTTACATTTATCGTCTGCAAAGCTATGTCGCGTGCTGCGGTATGCGGAGACACTAAAAGCACCATAGTAGAACACAGAAGAAGCTTCTAAGTTGAAGCAATAGCCATAAGAAGCAGTACAATTCAAGTTTTGGTTATCGATTATTGATTTTTAGCGGCTTTGGTGCCTTGGACAAGAGGTGGAACCTTTAGATTTTGCATGAAAGGAGGACTAACAGCCGCGTTGCACGGGAGAATGTGAAAAGTGTTCATATGTACTAAAAACCTGAGAAATCCGTCCGTTTTTGTCATTTGTTATCGAACCGACTTAAAGCCAGATCGCCACATTGGCCGCTTTTCTCTCTGAGACGGTTACATTTATCGTCTGCAAAGCTATGTCGCGTGCTGCCGTATGCGGAGACACTAAAAGCACCATAGTAGAACACAGAAGAAGCTTCTAAAATGAAGTAACAGCCAGTAAGAAGTAGTACAATTCAAGTTTTAGGCGTCGATTATTCACTTTGTAGCCGGCTTTGGTGGCTTGGACATGACGTAGGACTTTAAGATTTTGCATGAAAGTAGGACTAGCAGCCGCGTTGCACGGGAGAATGTGAAATGTGATCATATGTAGTAAATAGCTGAGAAATCCGTCCGTTTTCGTCATTTGTTATCGAATCGACTTAAAGCCAGATCGTCACATTGGCCGCTTTTCTCTCTGAAACGGTTACGTTTATCGTCTGCAAAGCAATGTCACGTGCTGCGGTATGCGGAGACACTAAAAGCACCATAGTAGAACACAGAAGAGGCTTCTAAGTTGAAGCAATAAAAAGTAACGAGTAGTACAATTCAAGTATTAGTTGTCGATTATTCACTTTTTAGCCGGCTTTATTGGCTTGGACATGACCTAGTACCTTAAGATTTTGCATGAAAGGAGCATTAGCAGCCGCGTTGCACGGGAGAATGTGAAAAGTGTTCATATGTACTAAAAACCTGAGAAATCCGTCCGTTTTCGTCATTTGTTATCGAATCGACTTAAAGCCAGATCGCCACATTGGCCGCTTTTCTCTCTGAGACGGTTACATTTATCGTCTGCAAAGCTATGTCGCGTGCTGCGGTATGCGGAGACACTAAAAGCACCATAGTAGAACACAAAAGAAGCTTCTAAGTTGAAGCAATAACCAGTACGAAGTAGTACAATTCAAGTTTTAGTTGTCGATTATTCACTTTTTAGCCGGCTTTATTGACTTGGACATGACCTAGTACCTTAAGATTTTGCTTGAAAGGAGGACTAGCAGCCGCGTTGCACGGGAGAATGTGAAAAGTGTTCATATGTACTAAAAACCTGATAAATCCGTCCGTTTTCGTCATTTGTTATCGAATCGACTTAAAGCCAGATCGTCACATTGGCCGCTTTTCTCTCTGAGACGGTTACATTTATCGTCTGCAAAGCTATGTCGCGTGCTGCGGTATGCGGAGACACTAAAAGCAGCATAGTAGAACACAGAAGAAGCTTCTAAGTTGAAGTAATAGCCAGTAAGAAGTAGTACAATTCAAGTTTTAGGCGTCGATTATTCACTTTTTAGCCAGTTTTGGTAGCTTGGACATGACCTAGGACCTTAAGATTTTGCATGAAAGGAGGACTGGTAGCCGCGTTGCACGGGAGAATGTGAAAGGTGTTCATATGTAGTAAAAACCTGAGATATCCGTCCGTTTTCGTCATTTGTTATCGAATCGACTTAAAGCCAGATCGTCACATTGGCCGCTTTTCTCTCTGAGACCGTTAGATTTATCGTCTGCAAAGCTATGTCGCGTGCTGTGGTATGCGGAGACACTAAAAGCACCATAGTAGAACACAGAAGAAGCTTCTAAAATGAAGTAACAGCCAGTAAGAAGTAGTACAATTCAAGTTTTAGGCGTCGATTATTCACTTTGTAGCCGGCTTTGGTGGCTTGGACATGACCTAGGACTTTAAGATTTTGCATGAAAGTAGGACTAGCAGCCGCGTTGCACGGGAGAATGTGAAAAGTGTTCATATGTAGTAAAAAGCTGAGAAATCCGTACGTTTTCGTCATTTGTTATCGAATCGACTTAAAGCCAGATCGTCACATTGGCCGCTTTTCTCTCTGAGACGGTTACATTTATCGTCTGCAAAGCTATGTCGCGTGCTGCGGTATGCGGAGACACTAAAAGCACCATAGTGGAACAATGAATAAGCTTCTAAGTTGAAGCAATGGCCAGTAAGAAGTAGTACAATTCAAGTTTTGGCTATCGATTATTGATCTTTTGCCGGCTTTGGTGCCTTGGACATGAGGTCGAAAGTTAAGACTTTGCTTGAAAGAAGGACTAGCAGCTGCGTTGCACGGGAGTATGTGAAAAGGGTTCATATGTAGTAAAAACCTGAGAAATCCGTCCGTTTTCGTCATTTGTTATCGAATCGACTTAGAGCCAGAACGTCACTATGGCCGCTTTTCTCTCTGAAATGGTTACGTTTATCGTCTGCAAAGCTATGTCACGTGCTGCGGTATGCGGAGACACTAAAAGCACCATAGTAGAACACAGAAGAAGCTTCTAAGTTGAAGCAATAAAAAGTAACAAGTAGTACAATTCAAGTATTAGTTGTCGATTATTCACTTTTTAGCCGGCTTTATTGGCTTGGACATGACCTAGTACCTAAAGATTTTGCATGAAAGGAGGACTTGCAGCCGCGTTGCACGGGAGAATGTGAAAAGTGTTCATATGTACTAAAAACCTGAGAAATCCGTCCGTTTTCGTCATTTGTTATCGAACCGACTTGAAGCCAGATCGTCACATTGGCCGCTTTTCTCTCTGAGACGGTTACATTTATCGTCTGCAAAGCTATGTCGCGTGCTGCCGTATGCGGAGACACTAAAAGCACCATAGTGGAACACAGAATAAGCTTCTAAGTTGAAGCAATGGCCAGTAAGAAGTAGTACAATTCAAGTCTTGGCTATCGATTATTGATCTTTAGCCGGCTTTGGTGCCTTGGACATGAGGTCGATCCTTAAGATTTTGCTTGAAAGGAGGACTAGAAGCTGCGTTGCACGGGAGAATGTGAAAAGGGTTCATATGTAGTAAAAACCTGAGAAATCCGTCCGTTTTCGTCATTTGTTATCGAATCGACTTAAAGCCAGATCGTCACTTTCGCCGCTTTTCTCTCTGAAATGGTTACGTTTATCGTCTGCAAGGCTATGTCACGTGCTGCGGTATGCGGAGACACTAAAAGCACCATAGTAGAACACAGAAGAGGCTTCTAAGTTGAAGCAATAAAAAGTAACGAGTTGTACAATTCAAGTATTAGTTGTCGATTATTCACTTTTTAGCCGGCTTTATTGGCTTGGACATGACCTAGTACCTTAAGATTTTGCATGAAAGGGGGATTAGCAGCCGCGTTGCACGGGAGAATGTGAAAAGTGTTCATATGTACTAAAAACCTGAGAAATCCGTCCGTTTTCGTCATTTGTTATCGAATCGACTTAAAGCCAGATCGCCACATTGGAAGCTTTTCTCTCTGAGACGGTTACATTTATCGTCTGCAAAGCTATGTCGCGTGCTGCGGTATGCGGAGACACTAAAAGCACCATAGTAGAACACAGAAGAAGCTTCTAAGTTGAAGCAATAACCAGTACGAAGTAGTACAATTCAAGTTTTAGGCGTCGATTATTCACTTTGTAGCCGGCTTTGGTGGCTTGGACATGACCTAGGACTTTAAGATTTTGTATGAGAGTAGGACTAGCAGCCGCGTTGCACGGGAGAATGTGAAAAGTGTTCATATGTACTAAAAACCTGAGAAATCCGTCCGTTTTCGTCATTTGTTATCGAACCGACTTAAAGCCAGATCGTCACATTGGCCGCTTTTCTCTCTGAGACGGTTACATTTATCGTCTGCAAAGCTATGTTGCGTGCTGCGGTATGCGGAGACACTAAAAGCACCATAGTGGAACAATGAATAAGCTTCTAAGTTGAAGCAATGGCCAGTAAGAAGTAGTACAATTCAAGTTTTGGCTATCGATTATTGATCTTTAGCCGGCTTTGGTGCCTTGGACATGAGGTCGAACCTTAAGATTTTGCTTGAAAGAAGGACTAGCAACTGCGTTGCACGGGAGTATGTGAGAAGGGTTCATATGTAGTAAAAACCTGAGATATCCCTCCGTTTTCGTCATTTGTTATCGAATCGACTTAAAGCCAGATCGTCACTATGGCCGCTTTTCTCTCTGAAATGGTTACGTTTATCGTCTGCAAATCTATGTCACGTGCTGCGGTATGCGGAGACACTAAAAGCACCATAGTAGAACACAGAAGAAGCTTCTAAGTTGAAGCAATAAAAAGTAACAAGTAGTACAATTCAAGTATTAGTTGTCGATTATTCACTTTTTAGCCAGTTTTGGTGGCTTGGACATGACCTAGGACCTTAAGATTTTGCATGAAAGGAAGACTGGTAGCCGCGTTGCACGGGAGAATGTGAAAGGTGTTCATATGTAGTAAAAACCTGAGATATCCGTCCGTTTTCGTCATTTGTTATTGAATCGACTTAAAGCCAGATCGTCACTACGGCCGCTTTTCTCTCTGAAACGGTTACGTTTATCGTCTGCAAAGCTATGTTACGGGCTGCGGTATGCGGAGACACTAAAAGCACCATAGTAGAACACAGAAGAAGCTTCTAAGTTTAAGCAATAAAAAGTAGCAAGTAGTACAATTCATGTAAGAGTTGTCGATTATTCACTTTTTAGCTGGCTTTATTGGCTTGGACATGACCTAGTACCTTAAGATGTTGCATGAAAGGAAGATTAGCAGCCGCGTTGCACGGGAAAATGTGAAAAGTGTTCATATGTACTAAAAACCTGAGAAATCCGTCCGTTTTCGTCATTTGTTATCGAATCGACTTAAAGCCAGATCGTCACATTGGCCGCTTTTCTCTCTGAGACGGTTACATTTATCGTCTGCAAAGCTATGTCGCGTGCTGCGGTATGCGGAGACACTAAAAGCACCATAGTAGAACACAGAAGAAGCTTCTAAGTTGAAGCAATAGCCATAAGAAGCAGTACAATTCAAGTTTTGGTTATCGATTATTGATTTTTAGCGGCTTTGGTGCCTTGGACAAGAGTTGGAACCTTTAGATTTTGCATGAAAGGAGGACTAACAGCCGCGTTGCACGGGAGAATGTGAAAAGTGTTCATATGTACTAAAAACCTGAGAAATCCGTCCGTTTTCGTCATTTGTTATCGAACCGACTTAAAGCCAGATCGTCACATTGGCCGCTTTTCTCTCTGAGACGGTTACATTTATCGTCTGCAAAGCTATGTCGCGTGCTGCCGTATGCGGAGACACTAAAAGCACCATAGTGGAACACAGAATAAGCTTCTAAGTTGAAGCAATAGCCAGTATGAAGTAGTACAATTCAAGTCTTGGCTATCGATTATTGATCTTTAGCCGGCTTTGGTGCCTTGGACATGAGGTCGATCCTTAAGATTTTGCTTGAAAGGAGGACTAGAAGCTGCGTTGCACGGGAGAATGTGAAAAGGGTTCATATGTAGTAAAAACCTGAGAAATCCGTCCGTTTTCGTCATTTGTTTTCGAATCGACTTAAAGCCAGATCGTCACTTTGGCCGCTTTTCTCTCTGAAATGGTTACGTTTATCGTCTGCAAGGCTATGTCACGTGCTGCGGTATGCGAAGACACTAAAAGCACCATAGTAGAACACAGAAGAAGCTTCTAAGTTGAAGCAATAACCAGTACGAAGTAGTACAATTCAAGTTTTAGTTGTCGATTATTCACTTTTTAGCCGGCTTTATTGACTTGGACATGACCTAGTACCTTAAGATTTTGCTTGAAAGGAGGACTAGCAGCCGCGTTGCACGGGAGAATGTGAAAAGTGTTCATAGGTACTAAAAACCTGAGAAATCCGTCCGTTTTCGTCATTTGTTATCGAATCGACTTAAAGCCAGATCGCCACATTGGCCGCTTTTCTCTCTGAGACGGTTACATTTATCGTCTGCAAAGCTATGTCGTGTGCTGTGGTATGCGGAGACACTAAAAGCACCATAGTAGAACACAGAAGAAGCTTCTAAAATGAAGTAATAGCCAGTAAGAAGTAGTACAATTCAAGTTTTAGGCGTCGATTATTCACTTTTTAGCCAGTTTTGGTGGCTTGGACATGACCTAGGACCTTAAGATTTTGCATGAAAGGAGGACTGGTAGCCGCGTTGCACGGGAGAATGTGAAAGGTGTTCATATGTAGTAAAAACCTGAGATATCCGTCCGTTTTCGTCATTTGTTATCGAATCGACTTAAAGCCAGATCGTCACATTGGCCGCTTTTCTCTCTGAGACGGTTACATTTATCGTCTGCAAAGCTATGTCGCGTGCTGTGGTATGCGGAGACACTAAAAGCACCATAGTAGAACACAGAAGAAGCTTCTAAAATGAAGTAATAGCCAGTAAGAAGTAGTACAATTCAAGTTTTAGGCGTCGATTATTCACTTTGTAGCCGGCTTTGGTGGCTTGGACATGACCTAGGACTTTAAGATTTTGCATGAAAGTAGGACTAGCAGCCGCGTTGCACGGGAGAATGTGAAAAGTATTCATATGTAGTAAAAAGTTGAGAAATCAGTCCGTTTTCGTCATTTGTTATCGAATCGACTTAAAGCCAGATCGTCACATTGGCCGCTTTTCTCTCTGAGACGGTTACATTTATCGTCTGCAAAGCTATGTCGCGTGCTGCGGTATGCGGAGACACTAAAAGCACCATAGTGGAACAATGAATAAGCTTCTAAGTTGAAGCAATGGCCAGTAAGAAGTAGTACAATTCAAGTTTTGGCTATCGATTATTGATCTTTAGCCGGCTTTGGTGCCTTGGACATGAGGTCGAACCTTAAGATTTTGCTTAAAAGAAGGACTAGCAGCTGCGTTGCACGGGAGAATGTGAAAAGGGTTCATATGTAGTAAAAACCTGAGAAATCCGTCCGTTTTCGTCATTTGTTATCGAATCAACTTAAAGCCAGATCGTCACATTGGCCGCTTTTCTCTCTGAGACGGTTACGTTTATCGTCTGCAATGCTATGTCGCGTGCTGCGGTATGCGGAGACACTAAAAGCACCATAGTAGAACACAGAAGAAGCTTCTAAGTTGAAGTAATAGCCAGTAAGAATTAGTACAATTCAAGTTTTAGGCGTCGATTATTCACTTTTTAGCCAGTTTGGTTGCTTGGACATGACCTAGGACCTTAATATTTTGCATGAAAGGAGGACTAACAGCCGCGGTGCACGGGAGAATGTGAAAAGTGTTCATATGTACTAAAAACCTGAGAAATCCGTCCGTTTTCGTCATTTGTTATCGAATCGACTTAAAGCCAGATCGTCACTATTGCCGCTTTCCTCTCTGAAACGGTTACGTTTATCGTCTGCAAAGCTATGTCACGTGCTGCGGTATGCGGAGACACTAAAAGCACCATAGTAGAACACAGACGAAGCTTCTAAGTTGAAGCAATAAAAAGTAACAAGTAGTACAATTCAAGTATTAGTTGTCGATTATTTACTTTTTAGCCGGCTTTATTGGCTTGGACATGACCCAGTACCCTAAGATTTTGCATGAAAGGAGGACTAGCAGCCGCGTTGCACGGTAGAATGTGAAAAGAGTTCATATGTACTAAAAACCTGAGAAATCCGTCCGTTTTCGTCATTTGTTATCGAATCGACTTAAAGCCAGATCGTCACATTTTCCGCTTTTCTCTCTGAGACGGTTACATTTATCGTCTGCAAAGCTATGTCGCGTGCTGCGGTATGCGGAGACACTAAAAGAACCATAGTAGAACACAGAAGAAGCTTCTAAGTTGAAGTAATAGCCAGTAAGAATTAGTACAATTCAAGTTTTAGGCGTCGATTATTCTCTTTTTAACCAGTTTGGTGGCTTGGACATGACCTAGGACCTTAAGATTTTGCATGAATGGAGGACTAGTAGAAGCGTTGCACGGGAGAATGTGAGAGGTGTTCATATGTAGTAAAAACCTGAGAAATCCGTCCGTTTTCGTCATTTGTTATCGAATCGACTTAAAGCCAGATCGTCACATTGGCCGCTTTTCTCTCTGAGACGGTTACATTTATCGTCTGCAACGCTATGTCGCGTGCTGCGGTATGCGGAGACACTAAAAGCACCATAGTAGAACACAGAAGAAGCTTCTATGTTGAAGTAATAGCCAGTAGGAAGTAGTACAATTCAAGTTTTAGGCGTCGATTATTCACTTTTTAGCCGTCTTTGGTGGCTTGGACATGACCTAGGACCTTAAGATTTTGCATGAAAGGAGGACTAGCAGCCGCGTTGCACGGGTGAATGTGAAAAGTGTTCATATGTACTAAAAACCTGAGAAATCCGTCCGTTTTCGTCATTTGTTATCGAATCGACTTAAAGCCAGATCGTCACATTGGCCGCTTTTCTCTCTGAGACGGTTACATTTATCGTCTTCAAAGCTATGTCGCGTGCTGCGGTACGCGGAGACACTAAAAGCACCATAGTAGAACACAGAAGAAGCTTCTAAGTTGAAGCAATAGGCAGTAAGAAGTAGTACAATTCAAGTTTTGGCTATCGATTATTCACATTTTAGCCGGCTTTGGTGGCTTGGACATGACCTAGGACCTTAATATTTTGCATGAAAGGAGGACTAGCAGCCGCGGTGCACGGGAGAATGTGAAAAGTGTTCATATGTAGTAAAAACCTGAGAAATCCGTTCGCTCTCGTCATTTGTTATCGAATCGACTTAAAGCCAGATCGTCACTATGGACGATTTTCTCTCTGAAACGGTTACGTTTATCGTCTGCAAAGCTATGTCACGTGCTGCGGTATGCGGAGACACTAAAATCACCATAGTAGAACACACAAGAAGCTTCTAAGTTGAAGCAATAACCAGTACGAAGTAGTACAAATCAAGTTTTAGTTGCCGATTATTCACTTTTTAGCCGGCTTTATTGGCTTGGACATGACCTAGTACCTTAAGATTTTGCTTGAAAGGAGGACTAGCAGCCGCGTTGCACGGGAGAATGTGAAAAGGGTTCATATGTAGTAAAAACCTGAGAAATCCGTCCGTTTTCGTCATTAGTTATCGAATCGACTTAAAGCCAGATCGTCACATTGGATGCTTTTCTCTCTGAAACGGTTACGTTTATCGTCTGCAAAGCTATGTCACGTGCTGCGGTATGCGGAGACACTAAAAGCACCATAGTAGAACACAGAAAAAGCTTCTAAGTTGAAGCAATGGTCAGTAAGAAGTAGTACAATTCAAGTTTTGGCTATCGATTATTGATTTTTAGCCGGCTTTGGTGCCTTGGATATGAGGTGGAATCTTAAGATTTTGCATGAAAGGAGGACTAGCAGCCGCGGTGCACGGGAGAATGTGAAAAGGGTTCGTATGTAGTAAAAACCTCAGAAATCCGTACGTTTTCGTCATTTGTTATCGAATCGACTTAAAGCCAGATCGTCACTATGGCCGCTTTTCTCTCTGAAACGGTTACGTTTATCGTCTACAATGCTATGTCACGTGCTGCGGTATGCGGAGACACTAAAAGAACCATAGTAGAACACAGAAGAAGCTTCTAAGTTGAAGTAATAGCCAGTAAGAAGTAGTACAATTCAAGTTTTAGGCGTCGATTATTCACTTTTTAGCCGGCTTTGGTGGCTTGGACATGACCTAGGACTTTAAGATTTTGCATGAAAGGAGGACTAGCAGCCGCGTTGCACGGGAGAATGTGAAAAGTGTTCATATGTAGTAAAAACCTGAGAAATCCGTCCGTTTTCGTCATTTGTTATCTAATCTACTTAAAGCCAGATCGCCACATTGGCCGCTTTTCTCTCTGAGACGGTTACATTTATCGTCTGCAAAGCTATGTCGCGTGCTGCGGTATGCGGAACACTAAAAGCACCATAGTAGAACACAGAAGAAGCTTCTAAGTTGAAGCAATAGCCATAGGAAGCAGTACAATTCAAGTTTTAGTTATCGATTATTGTTTTTTAGCGGCTTTAGTGCCTTGGACAAGAGGTGGAACCTTAAGATTTTGCATGAAAGGAGGACTAGCAGCTGCGTTGCACGGGAGAATGTAAAAAGGGTTCATATGTAGTAAAAACCTGAGAAATCCGCCCGTTTTCGTCATTTGTTATCTAATCTACTTAAAGCCAGATCGTCATATTGGCCGCTCTTTTCTCTGAATCGGTTACATTTATCGTCTGCAAAGCTATGTCGCGTGCTGCGGTATGCGGAGACACTAAAAGCACCATAGTTGAACACAGAAGAAGCTTCTAAGTTGAAGCAATAAAAAGTAACAAGTAGTACAATTCAATATTAGTTGTCGATTATTCACCTTTTAGGCGGCTTTATTGGCTTGGACATGACCTAGTACCTTACGATTTTGCATGAAAGGAGGACTAGCAGCCGCGTTGCACGGGAGAATGTGAAAAGGGTTCATATGTAGAAAAAACCTGAGAAATCCACCCGTTTTCGTCATTTGTTACCGAATCTACTTAAAGCCAGATCGTCACATTGGCCGCTCTTCTCTCTGAATCGGTTACATTTATCGTCTGCAAAGCTATGTCGCGTGCTGCGGTATGCGGAGGCACTAAAAGCACCATAGTAGAACACTGAAGAAGCTTCTAAGTTGAAGCAATAGCCAGTAAGAAGTAGTACAAATCAAGTTTTAGTTGTCGATTATTCACTTTTTAGCCGGCTTTATTGGCTTGGACATGACCTAGTACCTAAAGAATTTGCTTGAAAGGAGGACTAGCAGCCGCGTTGCACGGGAGAATGTGAAAAGGGTTCATATGTAGTAAAAACCTGAGAAATCCGTCCGTTTTCGTCATTCGTTATCGAATCGACTTAAAGCCAGATCGTCACATTGGATGCTTTTCTCTCTGAAACGGTTACGTTTATCGTCTGCAAAGCTATGTCACGTGCTGCGGTATGCGGAGACACTAAAAGCACCATAGTAGAACACAGAAAAAGCTTCTAAGTTGAAGCAATGGTCAGTAAGAAGTAGTACAATTCAAGTTTTGGCTATCGATTATTGATTTTTAGCCGGTTTTGGTGCCTTGGACATGAGGTGGAACCTTAAGATTTTGCATGAAAGGAGGACTAGCAGCCGCGGTGCACGGGAGAATGTGAAAAGTGTTCATATGTAGTAAAAACCTGAGAAATCCGTTCGTTTTCGTCTTTTGTTATCAAATCGACTTAAAGCCAGATCGTCACATTGGCCGCTTTTCTCTCTGAGACGGTTACATTTATCGTCTGCAAAGCTATGTCGCGTGCTGCGGTATGATGAGACACTAAAAGCACCATAGTGGAACACAGAATAAGCTTCTAAGTTGAAGCAATGGCCAGTAAGAAGTAGTACAATTCAAGTCTTGGCTATCGATTATTGATCTTTAGCCAGCTTTGGTGCCTTGGACATGAGGTCGAACCTTAAGATTTTGCTTGAAAGGAGGACTAGCAGCTGCGTTGCACGGGAGAATGTGAAAAGGGTTCATATGTAGTAAAAACCTGAGAAATCCGTCCGTTTTCGTCATTTGTTATCGAATCGACTTAAAGCCAGATCGTCACTATGGCCGCTTTTCTCTCTGAAATGGTTACGTTTATCGTCTGCAAGGCTATGTCACGTGCTGCGGTATGCGGAGACACTAAAAGCACCATAGTAGAACACAGAAGAAGCTTCTAAGTTGAAGCAATAAAAAGTAACAAGTAGTACAATTCAAGTATTAGTTGTCGATTATTCACTTTTTAGCCGGCTTTATTGGCTTGGGCATGACCTAGTACCTTAAGATTTTGCATGAAAGGAGGATTAGCAGCCGCGTTGCACGGGAGAATGTGAAAAGTGGTCATATGTACTAAAAACCTGAGAAATCTTTCCGTTTTCGTCATTTGTTATCGAATCGACTTAAAGCCAGATCGCCACATTGGCCGCTTTTCTCTCTTAGACGGTTACATTTATCGTCTGCAAAGCTATGTCGCGTGCTGCGGTATGCGGAGACACTAAAAGCACCATAGTAGAACACAGAAGAAGCTTCTAAGTTGAAGCAATAACCAGTACGAAGTAGTACAATTCAAGTTTTAGTTGTCGATTATTCACTTTTTAGCCGGCTTTATTGGCTTGGACATGACCTAGTATCTTAAGATTTTGCTTGAAAGGACGACTAGCAGCCGCGTTGCACGGGAGAATGTGAAAAGCGTTCATATGTACTAAAAACCTGAGAAATCCGTCCGTTTTCGTCATTTGTTATCGAATCGACTTAAAGCCAGATCGTCACTATGGCCGCTTTTCTCTCTGAAATGGTTACGTTTATCGTCTGCAAGGCTATGTCACGTGCTGCGGTATGCGGAGACACTAAAAGCACCATAGTAGAACACAAAAGAAGCTTCTAAGTTGAAGCAATAAAAAGTAACGAGTAGTACAATTCAAGTATTAGTTGTCGATTATTCACTTTTTAGCCGGCTTTATTGGCTTGGACATGACCTATTACCTTAAGATTTTGCATTGAAGGAGGACTTGCAGAAGCGTTGCACGGGAGAATGTGAAAAGTGTTCCTATGTACTAAAAACCTGAGAAATCCGTCCGTTTTCGTCATTTGTTATCGAATCGACTTAAAGCCAGATCGTCACATTGGCCGCTTTTCTCTCTGAGACGGTTACATTTATCGTCTGCAAAGCTATGTCGCGTGCTGCGGTATGCGGAGACACTAAAAGCAGCATAGTAGAACACAGAAGAAGCTTCTAAGTTGAAGTAATAGCCAGTAAGAAGTAGTACAATTCAAGTTTTAGGCGTCGATTATTCACTTTTTAGCCGGCTTTATTGGCTTGGACATGACCTATTACCTTAAGATTTTGCATTGAAGGAGGACTTGCAGAAGCGTTGCACGGGAGAATGTGAAAAGTGTTCCTATGTACTAAAAACCTGAGAAATCCGTCCGTTTTCGTCATTTGTTATCGAATCGACTTAAAGCCAGATTGTCACATTGGCCGCTTTTCTCTCTGAGACGGTTACATTTATCGTCTGCAAACCTATGTCGCGTGCTGCGGTATGCGGAGACACTAAAAGCACCATAGTGGAACACAGAATAAGCTTCTAAGTTGAAACATTGGCCAGTAAGAAGTAGTACAATTCAAGTCTTGGCTATCGATTATTGATCTATAGCCGGCTCTGGTGCCTTGGACATGAGGTCGAACCTTAAGATTTTGCTTGAAAGGAGGACTAGCAGCTGCGTTGCACGGGAGAATGTGAAAAGGGTTCATATGTAGTAAAAACCTGAGAAATCCGTCAGTTTTCGTCATTTGTTATCGAATCGACTTAAAGCCAGATCGTCACTATGGCCGCTTTTCTCTCTGAAATGGTTACATTTATCGTCTGCAAGGCTATGTCACGTGCTGCGGTATGCGGAGACACTAAAAGCACCATAGTAGAACACAAAAGAAGCTTCTAAGTTGAAGCAATAAAAAGTAACGAGTAGTACAATTCAAGTATTAGTTGTCGATTATTCACTTTTTAGCCGGCTTTATTGGCTTGGACATGACCTATTACCTTAAGATTTTGCATTGAAGGAGGACTTGCAGAAGCGTTGCACGGAAGAATGTGAAAAGTGTTCCTATGTACTAAAAACCTGAGAAATCCGTCCGTTTTCGTCATTTGTTATCGAATCGACTTAAAGCCAGATCGTCACATTGGCCGCTTTTCTCTCTGAGACGGTTACATTTATCGTCTGCAAAGCTATGTCGCGTGCTGCGGTATGCGGAGACACTAAAAGCAGCATAGTAGAACACAGAAGAAGCTTCTAAGTTGAAGTAATAGCCAGTAAGAAGTAGTACAATTCAAGTTTTAGGCGTCGATTATTCACTTTTTAGCGAGATTTGGTGGCTTGGACATGACCTAGGACCTTAAGATTTTGCATGAAAGGAAGACTGGTAGCCGCGTTGCACGGCAGAATGTGAAAGGTGTTCATATGTAGTAAAAACCTGAGATATCCGTCCGTTTTCGTCATTTGTTAACGAATCGACTTAAAGCCAGATCGTCACATTGGCCGCTTTTCTCTCTGAGACGGTTACATTTATCGTCTGCAAACCTATGTCACGTGCTGCGGTATGCGGAGACACTAAAAGCACCATAGTCGAACACAGAATAAGCTTCTAAGTTGAAACAATGGCCAGTAAGAGGTAGGACAATTCAAGTTTTGTCTATCGATTATTGATCTTTAGCCGGCTTTGGTGCCTTGGACATGAGGTCGAACCTTAAGATTTTGCTTGAAAGAAAGACTAGCAGCTGCGTTGCACGGGAGTATGTGAAAAGGGTTCATATGTAGTAAAAACCTGAGAAATCCGTCCGTTTTCGTCATTTGTTATCGAATCGACTTAAAGCCAGATCGTCACTATGGCCGCTTTTCTCTCTGAAATGGTTACGTTTATCGTCTGCAAAGCAATGTCACGTGCTGCGGTATGCGGAGACACTAAAAGCACCATAGTAGAACACAGAAGAAACTTCTAAGTTGAAGCAATAAAAAGTAACAAGTTGTACAATTCATGTAAGAGTTGTCGATTATTCACTTTTTAGACGGCTTTATTGGCTTGGACATGACCTAGTACCTTAAGATTTTGCATGAAAGGAGGATTAGCAGCCGCGTTGCACGGGAGAATGTGAAAAGTGTTCATATGTACTAAAAACCTGAGAAATCCGTCCGTTTTCGTCATTTGTTATCGAATCGACTTAAAGCCAGATCGCCACATTGGCCGCGTTTCTCTCTGAGACGGCTACATTTATCGTCTGCAAAGCTATGTCGCGTGCTGCGGTATGCGGAGACACTAAAAGCACCATAGTAGAACACAGAAGAAGCTTCTAAGTTGAAGCAATAACCAGTACGAAGTAGTACAATTCAAGTTTTAGTTGTCGATTATTCACTTTTTAGCCGGCTTTATTGGCTTGGACATGACCTAGTATCTTAAGATTTTGCTTGAAAGGACGACTAGCAGCCGCGTTGCACGGGAGAATGTGAAAAGCGTTCATATGTACTAAAAACCTGAGAAATCCGTCCGTTTTCGTCATTTGTTATCGAATCGACTTAAAGCCAGATCGTCACTATGGCCGCTTTTCTCTCTGAAATGGTTACGTTTATCGTCTGCAAGGCTATGTCACGTGCTGCGGTATGCGGAGACACTAAAAGCACCATAGTAGAACACAAAAGAAGCTTCTAAGTTGAAGCAATAAAAAGTAACGAGTAGTACAATTCAAGTATTAGTTGTCGATTATTCACTTTTTAGCCGGCTTTATTGGCTTGGACATGACCTATTACCTTAAGATTTTGCATTGAAGGAGGACTTGCAGAAGCGTTGCACGGGAGAATGTGAAAAGTGTTCCTATGTACTAAAAACCTGAGAAATCCGTCCGTTTTCGTCATTTGTTATCGAATCGACTTAAAGCCAGATCGTCACATTGGCCGCTTTTCTCTCTGAGACGGTTACATTTATCGTCTGCAAAGCTATGTCGCGTGCTGCGGTATGCGGAGACACTAAAAGCAGCATAGTAGAACACAGAAGAAGCTTCTAAGTTGAAGTAATAGCCAGTAAGAAGTAGTACAATTCAAGTTTTAGGCGTCGATTATTCACTTTTTAGCCGGCTTTATTGGCTTGGACATGACCTATTACCTTAAGATTTTGCATTGAAGGAGGACTTGCAGAAGCGTTGCACGGGAGAATGTGAAAAGTGTTCCTATGTACTAAAAACCTGAGAAATCCGTCCGTTTTCGTCATTTGTTATCGAATCGACTTAAAGCCAGATTGTCACATTGGCCGCTTTTCTCTCTGAGACGGTTACATTTATCGTCTGCAAACCTATGTCGCGTGCTGCGGTATGCGGAGACACTAAAAGCACCATAGTGGAACACAGAATAAGCTTCTAAGTTGAAACATTGGCCAGTAAGAAGTAGTACAATTCAAGTCTTGGCTATCGATTATTGATCTATAGCCGGCTTTGGTGACTTGGACATGAGGTCGAACCTTAAGATTTTGCTTGAAAGGAGGACTAGCAGCTGCGTTGCACGGGAGAATGTGAAAAGGGTTCATATGTAGTAAAAACCTGAGAAATCCGTCAGTTTTCGTCATTTGTTATCGAATCGACTTAAAGCCAGATCGTCACTATGGCCGCTTTTCTCTCTGAAATGGTTACGTTTATCGTCTGCAAGGCTATGTCACGTGCTGCGGTATGCGGAGACACTAAAAGCACCATAGTAGAACACAAAAGAAGCTTCTAAGTTGAAGCAATAAAAAGTAACGAGTAGTACAATTCAAGTATTAGTTGTCGATTATTCACTTTTTAGCCGGCTTTATTGGCTTGGACATGACCTATTACCTTAAGATTTTGCATTGAAGGAGGACTTGCAGAAGCGTTGCACGGGAGAATGTGAAAAGTGTTCCTATGTACTAAAAACCTGAGAAATCCGTCCGTTTTCGTCATTTGTTATCGAATCGACTTAAGGCCAGATCGTCACATTGGCCGCTTTTCTCTCTGAGACGGTTACATTTATCGTCTGCAAAGCTATGTCGCGTGCTGCGGTATGCGGAGACACTAAAAGCAGCATAGTAGAACACAGAAGAAGCTTCTAAGTTGAAGTAATAGCCAGTAAGAAGTAGTACAATTCAAGTTTTAGGCGTCGATTATTCACTTTTTAGCCGGCTTTATTGGCTTGGACATGACCTATTACCTTAAGATTTTGCATTGAAGGAGGACTTGCAGAAGCGTTGCACGGGAGAATGTGAAAAGTGTTCCTATGTACTAAAAACCTGAGAAATCCGTCCGTTTTCGTCATTTGTTATCGAATCGACTTAAAGCCAGATTGTCACATTGGCCGCTTTTCTCTCTGAGACGGTTACATTTATCGTCTGCAAACCTATGTCGCGTGCTGCGGTATGCGGAGACACTAAAAGCACCATAGTGGAACACAGAATAAGCTTCTAAGTTGAAACATTGGCCAGTAAGAAGTAGTACAATTCAAGTCTTGGCTATCGATTATTGATCTATAGCCGGCTTTGGTGCCTTGGACATGAGGTCGAACCTTAAGATTTTGCTTGAAAGGAGGACTAGCAGCTGCGTTGCACGGGAGAATGTGAAAAGGGTTCATATGTAGTAAAAACCTGAGAAATCCGTCAGTTTTCGTCATTTGTTATCGAATCGACTTAAAGCCAGATCGTCACTATGGCCGCTTTTCTCTCTGAAATGGTTACGTTTATCGTCTGCAAGGCTATGTCACGTGCTGCGGTATGCGGAGACACTAAAAGCACCATAGTAGAACACAAAAGAAGCTTCTAAGTTGAAGCAATAAAAAGTAACGAGTAGTACAATTCAAGTATTAGTTGTCGATTATTCACTTTTTAGCCGGCTTTATTGGCTTGGACATGACCTATTACCTTAAGATTTTGCATTGAAGGAGGACTTGCAGAAGCGTTGCACGGAAGAATGTGAAAAGTGTTCCTATGTACTAAAAACCTGAGAAATCCGTCCGTTTTCGTCATTTGTTATCGAATCGACTTAAAGCCAGATCGTCACATTGGCCGCTTTTCTCTCTGAGACGGTTACATTTATCGTCTGCAAAGCTATGTCGCGTGCTGCGGTATGCGGAGACACTAAAAGCAGCATAGTAGAACACAGAAGAAGCTTCTAAGTTGAAGTAATAGCCAGTAAGAAGTAGTACAATTCAAGTTTTAGGCGTCGATTATTCACTTTTTAGCGAGATTTGGTGGCTTGGACATGACCTAGGACCTTAAGATTTTGCATGAAAGGAGGACTGGTAGCCGCGTTGCACGGCAGAATGTGAAAGGTGTTCATATGTAGTAAAAACCTGAGATATCCGTCCGTTTTCGTCATTTGTTAACGAATCGACTTAAAGCCAGATCGTCACATTGGCCGCTTTTCTCTCTGAGACGGTTACATTTATCGTCTGCAAACCTATGTCACGTGCTGCGGTATGCGGAGACACTAAAAGCACCATAGTCGAACACAGAATAAGCTTCTAAGTTGAAACAATGGCCAGTAAGAGGTAGGACAATTCAAGTTTTGTCTATCGATTATTGATCTTTAGCCGGCTTTGGTGCCTTGGACATGAGGTCGAACCTTAAGATTTTGCTTGAAAGAAAGACTAGCAGCTGCGTTGCACGGGAGTATGTGAAAAGGGTTCATATGTAGTAAAAACCTGAGAAATCCGTCCGTTTTCGTCATTTGTTATCGAATCGACTTAAAGCCAGATCGTCACTATGGCCGCTTTTCTCTCTGAAATGGTTACGTTTATCGTCTGCAAAGCAATGTCACGTGCTGCGGTATGCGGAGACACTAAAAGCACCATAGTAGAACACAGAAGAAGCTTCTAAGTTGAAGCAATAAAAAGTAACAAGTTGTACAATTCATGTAAGAGTTGTCGATTATTCACTTTTTAGCCGGCTTTATTGGCTTGGACATGACCTAGTACCTTAAGATTTTGCATGAAAGGAGGATTAGCAGCCGCGTTGCACGGGAGAATGTGAAAAGTGTTCATATGTACTAAAAACCTGAGAAATCCGTCCGTTTTCGTCATTTGTTATCGAATCGACTTAAAGCCAGATCGCCACATTGGCCGCGTTTCTCTCTGAGACGGCTACATTTATCGTCTGCAAAGCTATGTCGCGTGCTGCGGTATGCGGAGACACTAAAAGCACCATAGTAGAACACAGAAGAAGCTTCTAAGTTGAAGCAATAACCAGTACGAAGTAGTACAATTCAAGTTTTAGTTGTCGATTATTCACTTTATAGCCGGCTTTATTGGCATGGACATGACCTACTACCTTAAGATTTTGCTTGAAAGGAGGACTAGCAGCCGCGTTGCACGGGAGAATGTGAAAAGTGTTCATATGTACTAAAAACCTGAGAAATCCGTCCGTTTTCGTCATTTGTTATCGAATCGACTTAAAGCCAGATCGTCACATTGGCCGCTTTTCTCTCTGAGACGGTTACATTTATCGTCTGCAAACCTATGTCACGTGCTGCGGTATGCGGAGACACTAAAAGCACCATAGTCGAACACAGAATAAGCTTCTAAGTTGAAACAATGGCCAGTAAGAAGTAGTACAATTCAAGTCTTGGCTATCGATTATTGATCTTTAGCCGGCTTTGGTGCCTTGGACATGAGGTCGAACCTTAAGATTTTGCTTGAAAAGAGGACTAGCAGCTGCGTTGCACGGGAGAATGTGAAAAGGGTTCATATGTAGTAAAAACCTGAGAAATCCGTCCGTTTTCGTCATTTGTTATCGAATCGACTTAAAGCCAGATCGTCACTATGGCCGCTTTTCTCTCTGAAATGGTTACGTTTATCGTCTGCAAGGGTATGTCACGTGCTGCGGTATGCGGAGACACTAAAAGCACCATAGTGGAACACAGAAGAAGCTTCTAAGTTGAAGCAATAAAAAGTAACAAGTAGTACAATTCAAGTATTAGTTGTCGATTATTCACTTTTTAGCCGGCTTTATTGGCTTGGACATGACCTAGTACCTAAAGATTTTGCATGAAAGGAGGACTTGCAGCCGCGTTGCACGGGAGAATGTGAAAAGTGTTCATATGTACTAAAAACCTAAGAAATCCGTCCGTTTTCGTCATTTGTTATCGAATCGACTTAAAGCCAGATCGTCACATTGGCCGCTTTTCTCTCTGAGCCGGTTACATTTATCGTCTGCAAAGCTATGTCGCGTGCTGCGGTATGCGGAGACACTAAAAGCACCATAGTAGAACACAGAAGAAGCTTCTAAGTTGAAGTAATAGCCAGTAAGAAGTAGTACAATTCAAGTTTTAGGCGTCGATTATTCACTTTTTAGCCAGTTTTGGTGGCTTGGACGTGACCTAGGACCTTAAGATTTTGCATGAAAGGAGGACTGGTAGCCGCGTTGCACGGGAGAATGTGAAAGGTGTTCATATGTAGTAAAAACCTGAGAAATTCGTCCGTTTTCGTCATTTGTTATCGAATCGACTTAAAGCCAGATCGTCACATTGGCCGCTTTTCTCTCTGAAATGGTTACATTTATCGTCTGCAAAGCTATGTCGCGTGCTGCGGTATGCGGAGACACTAAAAGCACCATAGTAGAACACAGAAGAAGCTTCTAAGTTGAAGCAATAAAAAGTAACAAGTAGTACAATTCAAGTATTAGTTGTCGATTATTCACTTTTTAGCCGGCTTTATTGGCTTGGACATGACCTAGTACCTAAAGATTTTGCTTGAAAGGAGGACTAGCAGCCGCGTTGCACGGGAGAATGTGAAAAGTGTTCATATGTACTAAAAACCTGAGAAATCCGTCCGTTTTCGTCATTTGTTATCGAATCGACTTAAAGCCAGATCGTCACATTGGCCGCTTTTCTCTCTGAGACGGTTACATTTATCGTCTGCAAAGCTATGTCGCGTGCTGCGGTATGCGGAGACACTAAAAGCACCATAGTAGAACACAGAAGAAGCTTCTAAGTTGAAGCAATAAAAAGTAACAAGTAGTACAATTCAAGTATTAGTTGTCGATTATTCACTTTTTAGCCGGCTTTATTGGCTTGGACATGACCTAGTACCTAAAGATTTTGCATGAAAGGAGGACTTGCAGCCGCGTTGCACGGGAGAATGTGAAAAGTGTTCATATGTACTAAAAACCTGAGAAATCCGTCCGTTTTCGTCATTTGTTATCGAATCGACTTAAAGCCAGATCGTCACATTGGCCGCTTTTCTCTCTGAGACGGTTACATTTATCGTCTGCAAAGCTATGTCGCGTGCTGCGGTATGCGGAGACACTAAAAGCACCATAGTAGAACACAGAAGAAGCTTCTATGTTGAAGTAAAAGCCATAAGAAGTAGTACAATTCAAGTTTAAGGCGTCGATTATTCACTTTTTAGCCGGCTTTGGTGGCTTGGACATGACCTAGGACCTTATGATTTTGCATGAAAGGAGGACTTGCAGCCGCGTTGCACGGGAGAATGTGAAAAGTGTTCATATGTACTAAAAACCTGAGAAATCCGTCCGTTTTCGTCATTTGTTATCGAATCGACTTAAAGCCAGATCGTCACATTGGCCGCTTTTCTCTCTGAGACGGTTACATTTATCGTCTGCAAAGCTACGTCGCGTGCTGCGGTATGCGGAGACACTAAAAGCACCATAGCAGAACACAGAAGAAGCTTCTAAGTTCAAGTAATAGCCGGTAAGAGGTAGTACCATTCAAGTTTTAGGCGTCGATTATTCACTTTTTAGCCAGTTTTGGTGGCTTGGACATGACCTAGGACCTTAAGATTTTGCATGAAAGGAGGACTAGCAGCCGCGTTGCACGGGAGAATGTGAAAAGTGTTCATATGTAGTAAAAACCTGAGAAATCCGTCCGTTTTCGTCTTTTGTTATCGAATCGACTTAAAGCCAGATCGTCACATTGGCCGCTTTTCTCTCTGAGACGGTTACATTTATCGTCTGCAAAGCTATGTCGCGTGCTGCGGTATGCGGAGACACTAAAAGCAGCATAGTAGAACACAGAAGAAGCTTCTAAGTTGAAGTAATAGCCAGTAAGAATTAGTACAATTCAAGTTTTAGGCGTCGATTATTCACTTTTTAGCCAGTTTGGTGGCTTGGACATGACCTAGGACCTTAAGATTTTGCATGAAAGGAGGACTAGTAGAAGCGTTGCACGGGAGAATGTGAGAGGTGTTCATATGTACTAAAAACCTGAGAAATCCGTCCGGTTTCGTCATTTGTTATCGAATCGACTTAAAGCCAGATCGTCACATTGGCCGCTTTTCTCTCTGAGACGGTTACATTTATCGTCTGCAAAGCTATGTAGCGTGCTGTGGTATGCGGAGACACTAAAAGCACCATAGTAGAACACAGAAGAAGCTTCTAAAATGAAGTAGTAGCCAGTAAGAAGTAGTACAATTCAAGTTTTAGGCGTCGATTATTCACTTTTTAGCCGGCTTTGGTGGCTTGGACATGACCTAGGACTTTAAGATTTTGCATGAAAGTAGGACTAGCAGCCGCGTTGCACGGGAGAATGTGAAAAGTGTTCATATGTAGTAAAAAGCTGAGAAATCCGTCCGTTTTCGTCATTTGTTATCGAATCGACTTAAAGCCAGATCGTCACATTGGCCGCTTTTCTCTCTGAGACGGTTACATTTATCGTCTGCAAAGCTATGTCGCGTGCTGCGGTATGCGGAGACACTAAAAGCACCATAGTGGAACACAGAATAAGCTTCTAAGTTGAAGCAATGGCCAGTAAGAAGTAGTACAATTCAAGTTTTGGCTATCGATTATTGATCTTTAGCCGGCTTTGGTGCCTTGGACATGAGGTCGAACCTCAAGATTTTGCTTGAAAGAAGGACTAGTAGCTGCGTTGCACGGGAGTATGTGAAAAGGGTTCATATGTAGTAAAAACCTGAGAAATCCGTCCGTTTTCGTCATTTGTTATCGAATCGACTTAAAGCCAGATCGTCACTATGGCCGCTTTTCTCTCTGAAATGGTTACGTTTATCGTCTACAAAGCTATGTCACGTGCTGCGGTATGCGGAGACACTAAAAGCACCATAGTAGAACACAGAAGAAGCTTCTAAGTTGAAGCAATAAAAAGTAACAAGTAGTACAATTCAAGTATTAGTTGTCGATTATTCACTTTTTAGCCGGCTTTATTGGCTTGGACATGACCTAGTACCTAAAGATTTTGCATGAAAGGAGGACTTGCAGCCGCGTTGCACGGGAGAATGTGAAAAGTGTTCATATGTACTAAAAACCTGAGAAATCCGTCCGTTTTCGTCATTTGTTATCGAATCGACTTAAAGCCAGATCGTCACATTGGCCGCTTTTCTCTCTGAGACGGTTACATTTATCGTCTGCAAAGCTATGTCGCGTGCTGCGGTATGCGGAGACACTAAAAGCACCATAGTAGAACACAGAAGAAGCTTCTATGTTGAAGTAATAGCCATAAGAAGTAGTACAATTCAAGTTTTAGGCGTCGATTATTCACTTTTTAGCCGGCTTTGGTGGCTTGGACATGACCTAGGACCTTATGATTTTGCATGAAAGGAGGACTTGCAGCCGCGTTGCACGGGAGAATGTGAAAAGTGTTCATATGTACTAAAAACCTGAGAAATCCGTCCGTTTTCGTCATTTGTTATCGAATCGACTTAAAGCCAGATAGTCACATTGGCCGCTTTTCTCTCTGAGACGGTTACATTTATCGTCTGCAAAGCTACGTCGCGTGCTGCGGTATGCGGAGACACTAAAAGCACCATAGCAGAACACAGAAGAAGCTTCTAAGTTGAAGTAATAGCCGGTAAGAAGTAGTACAATTCAAGTTTTAGGCGTCGATTATTCACTTTTTAGCCAGTTTTGGTGGCTTGGACATGACCTAGGACCTAAAGATTTTGCATGAAAGGAGGACTAGCAGCCGCGTTGCACGGGAGAATGTGAAAAGTGTTCATATGTAGTAAAAACCTGAGAAATCCGTCCGTTTTCGTCTTTTGTTATCGATTCGACTTAAAGCCAGATCGTCACATTGGCCGCTTTTCTCTCTGAGACGGTTACATTTATCGTCTGCAAAGCTATGTCGGGTGCTGCGGTATGCGGAGACACTAAAAGCAGCATAGTAGAACACAGAAAAAGCTTCTAAGTTGAAGTAATAGCCAGTAAGAATTAGAACAATTCAAGTTTTAGGCGTCGATTATTCACTTTTTAGCCAGTTTGGTGGCTTGGACATGACCTAGGACCTTAAGATTTTGCATGAAAGGAGGACTAGTAGAAGCGTTGCACGGGAGAATGTGAGAGGTGTTCATATGTAGTAAAAACCTGAGAAATCCGTCCGTTTTCGTCATTTGTTATCGAATCGACTTAAAGCCAGATCGTCACATTGGCCGCTTTTCTCTCTGAGACGGTTACATTTATCGTCTGCAAAGCTATGTCGCGTGCTGCGGTATGTGGTGACACTAAAAGCACCATAGTAGAACACAGAAGAAGCTTCTATGTTGTAGTAATAGCCAGTAAGAAGTAGTATAATTCAAGTTTTAGGCGTCGATTATTCACTTTTTAGCCGTCTTTGGTGGCTTGGACATGACCTAGGACCTTAAGATTTTGCATGAAAGGAGGACTAGCAGCCGCGTTGCACGGGAAAATGTGAAAAGTGTTCATATGTAGTAAAAACCTGAGAAATCCTTCCGTTTTCGTCATTTGTTATAGAATCGACTTAAAGCCAGATCGTCACATTCGCCGCTTTTCTCTCTGAGACGGTTACATTTATCGTCTGCAAAGCTATGTCGCGTGCTGCGGTATGCGGAGACCTTAAAAGCACCATAGTAGAACACAGAATAAGCTTCTAAGTTGAAGCAATGGTCAGTAAGAAGTAGTACAATTCATGTTTTGGTTATCGATTATTGAATTTTAGCCGGCTTTGGTGCCTTGGACATGAGGTCGAACCTTAAGATTTTGCATGAAAGGAGGACTAGCAGCTGCGTTGCACGGGAGATTGTGAAAAGGGTTCATATGTAGTAAAAACCTAAGAAATCTGTCCGTTTTCGTCATTTGTTATCGAATCGACTTAAAGCCAGATCGTCACATTGGCCGCTTTTCTCTCTGAGCCGGTTACATTTATCGTCTGCAAAGCTATGTCGCGTGCTGCGGTATGCGGAGACACTAAAAGCACCATAGTAGAACACAGAAGAAGCTTCTAAGTTGAAGTAATAGCCAGTAAGAAGTAGTACAATTCAAGTTTTAGGCGTCGATTATTCACTTTTTAGCCAGTTTTGGTGGCTTGGACGTGACCTAGGACCTTAAGATTTTGCATGAAAGGAGGACTGGTAGCCGCGTTGCACGGGAGAATGTGAAAGGTGTTCATATGTAGTAAAAACCTGAGAAATTCGTCCGTTTTCGTCATTTGTTATCGAATCGACTTAAAGCCAGATCGTCACATTGGCCGCTTTTCTCTCTGAAATGGTTACATTTATCGTCTGCAAAGCTATGTCGCGTGCTGCGGTATGCGGAGACACTAAAAGCACCATAGTAGAACACAGAAGAAGCTTCTAAGTTGAAGCAATAAAAAGTAACAAGTAGTACAATTCAAGTATTAGTTGTCGATTATTCACTTTTTAGCCGGCTTTATTGGCTTGGACATGACCTAGTACCTAAAGATTTTGCTTGAAAGGAGGACTAGCAGCCGCGTTGCACGGGAGAATGTGAAAAGTGTTCATATGTACTAAAAACCTGAGAAATCCGTCCGTTTTCGTCATTTGTTATCGAATCGACTTAAAGCCAGATCGTCACATTGGCCGCTTTTCTCTCTGAGACGGTTACATTTATCGTCTGCAAAGCTATGTCGCGTGCTGCGGTATGCGGAGACACTAAAAGCACCATAGTAGAACACAGAAGAAGCTTCTAAGTTGAAGCAATAAAAAGTAACAAGTAGTACAATTCAAGTATTAGTTGTCGATTATTCACTTTTTAGCCGGCTTTATTGGCTTGGACATGACCTAGTACCTAAAGATTTTGCATGAAAGGAGGACTTGCAGCCGCGTTGCACGGGAGAATGTGAAAAGTGTTCATATGTACTAAAAACCTGAGAAATCCGTCCGTTTTCGTCATTTGTTATCGAATCGACTTAAAGCCAGATCGTCACATTGGCCGCTTTTCTCTCTGAGACGGTTACATTTATCGTCTGCAAAGCTATGTCGCGTGCTGCGGTATGCGGAGACACTAAAAGCACCATAGTAGAACACAGAAGAAGCTTCTATGTTGAAGTAAAAGCCATAAGAAGTAGTACAATTCAAGTTTAAGGCGTCGATTATTCACTTTTTAGCCGGCTTTGGTGGCTTGGACATGACCTAGGACCTTATGATTTTGCATGAAAGGAGGGCTTGCAGCCGCGTTGCACGGGAGAATGTGAAAAGTGTTCATATGTACTAAAAACCTGAGAAATCCGTCCGTTTTCGTCATTTGTTATCGAATCGACTTAAAGCCAGATCGTCACATTGGCCGCTTTTCTCTCTGAGACGGTTACATTTATCGTCTGCAAAGCTACGTCGCGTGCTGCGGTATGCGGAGACACTAAAAGCACCATAGCAGAACACAGAAGAAGCTTCTAAGTTCAAGTAATAGCCGGTAAGAGGTAGTACCATTCAAGTTTTAGGCGTCGATTATTCACTTTTTAGCCAGTTTTGGTGGCTTGGACATGACCTAGGACCTTAAGATTTTGCATGAAAGGAGGACTAGCAGCCGCGTTGCACGGGAGAATGTGAAAAGTGTTCATATGTAGTAAAAACCTGAGAAATCCGTCCGTTTTCGTCTTTTGTTATCGAATCGACTTAAAGCCAGATCGTCACATTGGCCGCTTTTCTCTCTGAGACGGTTACATTTATCGTCTGCAAAGCTATGTCGCGTGCTGCGGTATGCGGAGACACTAAAAGCAGCATAGTAGAACACAGAAGAAGCTTCTAAGTTGAAGTAATAGCCAGTAAGAATTAGTACAATTCAAGTTTTAGGCGTCGATTATTCACTTTTTAGCCAGTTTGGTGGCTTGGACATGACCTAGGACCTTAAGATTTTGCATGAAAGGAGGACTAGTAGAAGCGTTGCACGGGAGAATGTGAGAGGTGTTCATATGTACTAAAAACCTGAGAAATCCGTCCGGTTTCGTCATTTGTTATCGAATCGACTTAAAGCCAGATCGTCACATTGGCCGCTTTTCTCTCTGAGACGGTTACATTTATCGTCTGCAAAGCTATGTCGCGTGCTGTGGTATGCGGAGACACTAAAAGCACCATAGTAGAACACAGAAGAAGCTTCTAAAATGAAGTAGTAGCCAGTAAGAAGTAGTACAATTCAAGTTTTAGGCGTCGATTATTCACTTTTTAGCCGGCTTTGGTGGCTTGGACATGACCTAGGACTTTAAGATTTTGCATGAAAGTAGGACTAGCAGCCGCGTTGCACGGGAGAATGTGAAAAGTGTTCATATGTAGTAAAAAGCTGAGAAATCCGTCCGTTTTCGTCATTTGTTATCGAATCGACTTAAAGCCAGATCGTCACATTGGCCGCTTTTCTCTCTGAGACGGTTACATTTATCGTCTGCAAAGCTATGTCGCGTGCTGCGGTATGCGGAGACACTAAAAGCACCATAGTGGAACACAGAATAAGCTTCTAAGTTGAAGCAATGGCCAGTAAGAAGTAGTACAATTCAAGTTTTGGCTATCGATTATTGATCTTTAGCCGGCTTTGGTGCCTTGGACATGAGGTCGAACCTCAAGATTTTGCTTGAAAGAAGGACTAGTAGCTGCGTTGCACGGGAGTATGTGAAAAGGGTTCATATGTAGTAAAAACCTGAGAAATCCGTCCGTTTTCGTCATTTGTTATCGAATCGACTTAAAGCCAGATCGTCACTATGGCCGCTTTTCTCTCTGAAATGGTTACGTTTATCGTCTACAAAGCTATGTCACGTGCTGCGGTATGCGGAGACACTAAAAGCACCATAGTAGAACACAGAAGAAGCTTCTAAGTTGAAGCAATAAAAAGTAACAAGTAGTACAATTCAAGTATTAGTTGTCGATTATTCACTTTTTAGCCGGCTTTATTGGCTTGGACATGACCTAGTACCTAAAGATTTTGCATGAAAGGAGGACTTGCAGCCGCGTTGCACGGGAGAATGTGAAAAGTGTTCATATGTACTAAAAACCTGAGAAATCCGTCCGTTTTCGTCATTTGTTATCGAATCGACTTAAAGCCAGATCGTCACATTGGCCGCTTTTCTCTCTGAGACGGTTACATTTATCGTCTGCAAAGCTATGTCGCGTGCTGCGGTATGCGGAGACACTAAAAGCACCATAGTAGAACACAGAAGAAGCTTCTATGTTGAAGTAATAGCCATAAGAAGTAGTACAATTCAAGTTTTAGGCGTCGATTATTCACTTTTTAGCCGGCTTTGGTGGCTTGGACATGACCTAGGACCTTATGATTTTGCATGAAAGGAGGACTTGCAGCCGCGTTGCACGGGAGAATGTGAAAAGTGTTCATATGTACTAAAAACCTGAGAAATCCGTCCGTTTTCGTCATTTGTTATCGAATCGACTTAAAGCCAGATAGTCACATTGGCCGCTTTTCTCTCTGAGACGGTTACATTTATCGTCTGCAAAGCTACGTCGCGTGCTGCGGTATGCGGAGACACTAAAAGCACCATAGCAGAACACAGAAGAAGCTTCTAAGTTGAAGTAATAGCCGGTAAGAAGTAGTACAATTCAAGTTTTAGGCGTCGATTATTCACTTTTTAGCCAGTTTTGGTGGCTTGGACATGACCTAGGACCTTAAGATTTTGCATGAAAGGAGGACTAGCAGCCGCGTTGCACGGGAGAATGTGAAAAGTGTTCATATGTAGTAAAAACCTGAGAAATCCGTCCGTTTTCGTCTTTTGTTATCGATTCGACTTAAAGCCAGATCGTCACATTGGCCGCTTTTCTCTCTGAGACGGTTACATTTATCGTCTGCAAAGCTATGTCGGGTGCTGCGGTATGCGGAGACACTAAAAGCAGCATAGTAGAACACAGAAAAAGCTTCTAAGTTGAAGTAATAGCCAGTAAGAATTAGAACAATTCAAGTTTTAGGCGTCGATTATTCACTTTTTAGCCAGTTTGGTGGCTTGGACATGACCTAGGACCTTAAGATTTTGCATGAAAGGAGGACTAGTAGAAGCGTTGCACGGGAGAATGTGAGAGGTGTTCATATGTAGTAAAAACCTGAGAAATCCGTCCGTTTTCGTCATTTGTTATCGAATCGACTTAAAGCCAGATCGTCACATTGGCCGCTTTTCTCTCTGAGACGGTTACATTTATCGTCTGCAAAGCTATGTCGCGTGCTGCGGTATGTGGTGACACTAAAAGCACCATAGTAGAACACAGAAGAAGCTTCTATGTTGTAGTAATAGCCAGTAAGAAGTAGTATAATTCAAGTTTTAGGCGTCGATTATTCACTTTTTAGCCGTCTTTGGTGGCTTGGACATGACCTAGGACCTTAAGATTTTGCATGAAAGGAGGACTAGCAGCCGCGTTGCACGGGAAAATGTGAAAAGTGTTCATATGTAGTAAAAACCTGAGAAATCCTTCCGTTTTCGTCATTTGTTATAGAATCGACTTAAAGCCAGATCGTCACATTCGCCGCTTTTCTCTCTGAGACGGTTACATTTATCGTCTGCAAAGCTATGTCGCGTGCTGCGGTATGCGGAGACCTTAAAAGCACCATAGTAGAACACAGAATAAGCTTCTAAGTTGAAGCAATGGTCAGTAAGAAGTAGTACAATTCATGTTTTGGTTATCGATTATTGAATTTTAGCCGGCTTTGGTGCCTTGGACATGAGGTCGAACCTTAAGATTTTGCATGAAAGGAGGACTAGCAGCTGCGTTGCACGGGAGATTGTGAAAAGGGTTCATATGTAGTAAAAACCTGAGAAATCCGTCCGTTTTCTTCATTTGTTATCGAATCTACTTAAAGCCAGATCGTCACATTGGCCGCTTTTCTCTCTGAAACGGTTACGTTTATCGTCTGCAAAGCTATCTCACGTGCTGCGGTATGCGGAGACACTAAAAGCACCATAGTAGAACACAGAAGAAGCTTCTAAGTTGAAGTAATAGCCGGTAAGACGTAGTACAATTCAAGTCTTAGGCGTCGATTATTCACTTTTTAGCCAGTTTTGGTGGCTTGGACATGACCTAGGACCTTAAGATCTTGCATGAAAGGAGGACTAGCAGCCGCGTTGCATGGGAGAATGTGAAAAGTGTTCATATGTAGTAAAAACCTGAGAAATCCGTCCGTTTTCGTCATTTGTTATCGAATCGACTTAAAGCCAGATCGTCACATTGGCCGCTTTTCTCTCTGAGACGGTTACATTTATCGTCTGCAAAGCTATGTCGCGTGCTGCGGTATGCGGAGACACTAAAAGCACCATAGTATTACACAGAAGAAACTTCTAAGCTGAAGCAATAGCCATAAGAAGCAGTACAATTCAAGTTTTGGTTATCGATTATTCACTTTTTAGGCGGCTTTGGTGCCTTGCACAAGAGGTGGAACCTTATGATTTTGCATGAAAGGAGGACTAGCAGCCGCGTTGCACGGGAAAATGTGAAAAGCGTTCATATGTAGTAAAAACGTGAGAATTCCGCCCGTTTTCGTCAATTGTTATCGAATCTACTTAAAGCCAGATCGTCACATTGGCCGCTCTTCTCTCTGAATCGGTTACATTTATCGTCTTCAAAGCTATGTCGCGTGCTGCGGTATGCGGAGATACTAAAAGCACCATAGTAGAACACAGAATAAGCTTCTAAGTTGAAGCAATAGCCAGTAAGAAGTAGTACAAATCAAGTTTTAATTGTCGATTATTCACATTTTAGCCGGCTTTGGTGGCTTGGACATGACCTGGGACCTTAATATTTTGCATGAAAGGAGGACTAGCAGCCGCGGTGCACGGGAGAATGTGAAAAGTGTTCATATGTGGTAAAAACCTGAGAAATCCGTCCGTTTTCGTCTTTTGTTATCGAATCGACTTAAAGCCAGATCGTCACATTGGCCGCTTTTCTCTCTGAGACGGTTACATTTATCGTCTGCAAAGCTATGTCGCGTGCTGCGGTATGCGGAGACACTAAAAGCAGCATAGTAGAACACAGAAGAAGCTTCTAAGTTGAAGTAATAGCCAGTAAGAATTAGTACAATTCAAGTTTTAGGCGTCGATTATTCACTTTTTAGCCAGTTTGGTGGCTTGGACATGACCTAGGACCTTAAGATTTTGCATGAAAGTAAGACTAGTATAAGCGTTGCACGGGAGAATGTGAGAGGTGTTCATATGTAGTAAAAACCTGAGAAATCCGTCCGTTTTCGTCATTTGTTATCGAATCGACTTAAAGCCAGATCGTCACATTGGCCGCTTTTCTCTCTGAGACGGTTACATTTATCGTCTGCAAAGCTATGTCGCGTGCTGCGGTATGTGGTGACACTAAAAGCACCATAGTAGAACACAGAAGAAGCTTCTATGTTGTAGTAATAGCCAGTAAGAAGTAGTACAATTCAAGTTTTAGGCGTCGATTATTCACTTTTTAGCCGTCTTTGGTGGCTTGGACATGACCTAGGAGCTTAAGATTTTGCATGAAAGGAGGACTAGCAGCCGCGTTGCGCGGGAAAATGTGAAAAGTGTTCATATGTAGTAAAAACCTGAGAAATACTTCCGTTTTCGTCATTTGTTATAGAATCGACTTAAAGCCAGATCGTCACATTCGCCGCTTTTCTCTCTGAGACGGTTAATTTATCGTCTGCAAAGCTATGTCGCGTGCTGCGGTATGCGGAGACCTTAAAAGCACCATAGTAGAACACAGAATAAGCTTCTAAGTTGAAGCAATGGTCAGTAAGAAGTAGTACAATTCATGTTTTGGTTATCGATTATTGATTTTTAGCCGGCTTTGGTGCCTTGGACATGAGGTCGAACCTTAAGATTTTGCATGAAAGGAGGACTAACAGCTGCGTTGCACGGGAGATTGTGAAAAGGGTTCATATGTAGTAAAAACCTGAGAAATCCGTCCGTTTTCTTCATTTGTTATCGAATCTACTTAAAGCCAGATCGTCACATTGGCCGCTTTTCTCTCTGAAACGGTTACGTTTATCGTCTGCAAAGCTATCTCACGTGCTGCGGTATGCGGAGACTCTAAAAGCACCATAGTAGAACACAGAAGAAGCTTCTAAGTTGAAGTAATAGCCGGTAAGACGTAGTACAATTCAAGTTTTAGGCGTCGATTATTCACTTTTTAGCCAGTTTTGGTGGCTTGGACATGACCTAGGACCTTAAGATCTTGCATGAAAGGAGGACTAGCAGCCGCGTTGCATGGGAGAATGTGAAAAGTGTTCATATGTACTAAAAACCTGAGAAATCCGTCCGTTTTCGTCATTTGTTATCGAATCGACTTAAAGCCAGATCGTCACATTGGCCGCTTTTCTCTCTGAGACGGTTACATTTATCGTCTGCAAAGCTATGTCGCGTGCTGCGGTATGCGGAGACACTAAAAGCACCATAGTATTACACAGAAGAAGCTTCTAAGCTGAAGCAATAGCCATAAGAAGCAGTACAATTCAAGTTTTGGTTATCGATTATTCACTTTTTAGGCGGCTTTGGTGCCTTGGACAAGAGGTGGAACTTTATGATTTTGCATGAAAGGAGGACTAGCAGCCGCGTTGCACGGGAAAATGTGAAAAGCGTTCATATGTAGTAAAAACGTGAGAATTCCGCCCGTTTTCGTCAATTGTTATCGAATCTACTTAAAGCCAGATCGTCACTATTGCCGCTTTTCTCTCTGAGACGGTTACGTTTATCGTCTGCAAGGCTATGTCACGTGCTGCGGTATGCGGAGACACTAAAAACACCATAGTAGAACACAGAAGAAGCTTCTAAGTTGAAGCAATAAAAAGTAACAAGTAGTACAATTCAAGTATTAGTTGTCGATTATTTACTTTTTAGCCGGCTTTATTGGCTTGGACATGACCTAGTACCTAAAAATTTTGCATGAAAGGAGTACTTGCAGCCGCGTTGTACGGGAGAATGTGAAAAGTGTTCATATGTACTAAAAACCTAAGAAATCCGTTCGTTTTCGTCATTTGTTATCGAATCGACTTAAAGCCAGATCGTCACATTGGCCGCTTTTCTCTCTGAGCCGGTTACATTTATCGTCTGCAAAGCTATGTCGCGTGCTGCGGTATGCGGAGACACTAAAAGCACCATAGTAGAACACAGAAGAAGCTTCTAAGTTGAAGTAATAGCCAGTAAAAAGTGGTACAATTCAAGTTTTAAGCGTCGATTATTCACTTTTTAGCCAGTTTTGGTGGCTTGGACATGACCTAGGACCTTAAGATTTTGCATGAAAGGAGGACTGGTAGCCGCGTTGCACGGGAGAATGTGAAAGGTGTTCATATGTAGTAAAAACCTGAGAAATCCGTCCGTTTTCGTCATTTGTTATCGAATCGACTTAAAGCCAGATCGTCACATTGGCCGCTTTTCTCTCTGAAATGGTTACGTTTATCGTCTGCAAGGCTATGTCACGTGCTGCGGTATGCGGAGACACTAAAAGCACCATAGCAGAACACAGAAGAAGCTTCTAAGTTGAAGCAATAAAAAGTAACGAGTAGTATAATTCAAGTATTAGTTGTCGATTATTCACTTTTTAGCCGGCTTTATTGGCTTGGACATGACATAGTACCTTAAGATTTTGCATGAAAGGAGGATTAGCAGCCGCGTTGCACGGGAGAATGTGAAAAGTGTTCATATGTACTAAAAACCTGAGAAATCCGTCCGTTTTCGTCATTTGTTATCGAATCGACTTAAAGCCAGATCGTCACATTGGCCGCTTTTCTCTCTGAGACGGTTACATTTATCGTCTGCAAAGCTATGTCGCGTGCTGCGGTATGCGGAGACACTAAAAGCACCATAGTGGAACACAGAATAAGCTTCTAAGTTGAAACAATGGCCAGTAAGAAGTAGTACAATTCAAGTCTTGGCTATCGATTATTGATCTTTAGCCGGCTTTGGTGCCTTGGACATGAGGTCGAACCTTAAGATTTTGCTTGAAAGGAGGACTAGCAGCTGCGTTGCACGGGAGAATGTCAAAAGGGTTCATATGTAGTAAAAACTTGAGAAAACCGTCCGTTTTCGTCATTTGTTATCGAATCGACTTAAAGCCAGATCGTCACTATGGCCGCTTTTCTCTCTGAAATGGTTACGTTTATCGTCTGCAAGGCTATGTCGCGTGCTGCGGTATGCGGAGACACTAAAAGCACCATAGTAGAACACAGAAGAAGCTTCTAAGTTGAAGTAATAGCCAGTATGAAGTAGTACAATTCAAGTTTTAGGCGTCGATTATTCACTTTTTAGCCAGTTTTGGTGGCTTGGACATTACCTAGGACCTTAAGATTTTGCATGAAAGGAGGACTGGTAGCCGCGTTGCACGGGAGAATGTGAAAGGTGTTCATATGTAGTAAGAACCTGTGATATCCGTCCGTTTTCGTCAATTGTTAACGAATCGACTTAAAGCCAGATCGTCACATTGGCCGCTTTTCTCTCTGAGACGGTTACATTTATCGTCTGCAAAGCTATGTCGCGTGCTGTGGTATGCGGAGACACTAAAAGCACCATAGTGGAACACAGAATAAGCTTCTAAGTTGAAGCAATGGCCAGTAAGAAGTAGTACAATTCAAGTTTTGGCTATCGATTATTGATCTTTAGCCGGCTTTGGTGCCTTGGACATGAGGTCGAACCTCAAGATTTTGCTTGAAAGAAGGACTAGTAGCTGCGTTGCACGGGAGTATGTGAAAAGGGTTCATATGTAGTAAAAACCTGAGAAATCCGTCCGTTTTCGTCATTTGTTATCGAATCGACTTAAAGCCAGATCGTCACTATGGCCGCTTTTCTCTCTGAAATGGTTACGTTTATCGTCTGCAAAGCTATGTCACGTGCTGCGGTATGCGGAGACACTAAAAGCACCATAGTAGAACACAGAAGAAGCTTCTAAGTTGAAGCAATAAAAAGTAACAAGTAGTACAATTCAAGTATTAGTTGTCGATTATTCACTTTTTAGCCGGCTTTATTGGCTTGGACATGACCTAGTACCTAAAGATTTTGCATGAAAGGAGGACTTGCAGCTGCGTTGCACGGGAGAATGTGAAAAGTGTTCATATGTAGCAAAAACCTGAGAAATCCGTCCGTTTTCGTCATTTGTTTTCGAATCGACTTAAAGCCAGATCGTCACATTGGCCGCTTTTCTCTCTGAGACGGTTACATTTATCGTCTGCAAAGCTACGTCGCGTGCTGCGGTATGCGGAGACACTAAAAGCACCATAGTAGAACACAGAAGAAGCTTCTAAGTTGAAGTAATAGCCGGTAAGAAGTAGTACAATTCAAGTTTTAGGCGTCGATTATTCACTTTTTAGCCAGTTTTGGTGGCTTGGACATGACCTAGGACCTTAAGATTTTGCATGAAAGGAGGACTAGCAGCCGAGATGCACGGGAGAATGTGAAAAGTGTTCATATGTAGTAAAAACCTGAGAAATCCGTCCGTTTTCGTCTTTTGTTATCGAATCGACTTAAAGGCAGATCGTCACATTGGCCGTTTTTCTCTCTGAGACGGTTACATTTATCGTCTGCAAAGCTATGTCGCGTGCTGCGGTATGCGGAGACACTAAAAGCAGTATAGTAGAACACAGAAGAAGCTTCTAAGTTGAAGTAATAGCCAGTAAGAATTAGTACAATTCAAGTTTTAGGCGTCGATTATTCACTTTATAGCCAGTTTGGTGGCTTGGACATGACCTAGGACCTTAAGATTTTGCATGAAAGGAGGACTAGTAGAAGCGTTGCACGGGAGAATGTGAGAGGTGTTCATATGTAGTAAAAACCTGAGAAATCCGTCCGTTTTCGTCATTTGTTATCGAATCGACTTAAAGCCAGATCGTCACATTGGCCGCTTTTCTCTCTGAGACGGTTACATTTATCGTCTGCAAAGCTATGTCGCGTGCTGCGGTATGCGGTGACACTAAAAGCACCATAGTAGAGCACAGAAGAAGCTTCTATGTTGTAGTAATAGCCAGTAAGAAGTAGTACAATTCAAGTTTTAGGCGTCGATTATTCACTTTTTAGCCGTCTTTGGTGGCTTGGACATGACCTAGGACCTTAAGATTTTGCATGAAAGGAGGACTAGCAGCCGCGTTGCACGGGAGAATGTGAAAAGTGTTCATATGTAGTAAAAACCTGAGAAATCCTTCCGTTTTCGTCATTTGTTATAGAATCGACTTAAAGCCAGATCGTCACATTCGCCGCTTTTCTCTCTGAGACGGTTACATTTATCGTCTGCAAAGCTATGTCGCGTGCTGCGGTATGCGGAGACCTTAAAAGCACCATAGTAGAACACAGAATAAGCTTCTAAGTTGAAGCAATGGTCAGTAAGAAGTAGTACAATTCATGTTTTTGTTATCGATTATTGATTTTTAGCCGGCTTTGGTGCCTTGGACATGAGGTCAAACCTTAAGATTTTGCATGAAAGGAGGACTAGCAGCTGGGTTGCACGGGAGATTGTGAAAAGGGTTCATATGTAGTAAAAACCTGAGAAATCCGTCCGTTTTCTTCATTTGTTATCGAATCGACTTAAAGCCAGATCGTCACATTGGCCGCTTTCCTCTCTGAGACGGTTACATTTATCGTTTGCAAAGCTATCTCACGTGCTGCGGTATGCGGAGACACTAAAAGCACCATAGTAGAACACAGAAGAAGCTTCTAAGTTGAAGTAATAGCCGGTAAGACGTAGTACAATTCAAGTTTTAGGCGTCGATTATTCACTTTTTAGCCAGTTTTGGTGGCTTGGACATGACCTAGGACCTTAAGATTTTGCATGAAAGGAGGACTAGCAGCCGCGTTGCACGGGAGAATGTGAAAAGTGTTCATATGTAGTAAAAACCTGAGAAATCCGTCCGTTTTCGTCTTTTGTTATCGAATCGACTTAAAGCCAGATCGTCACATTGGCCGCTTTTCTCTCTGAGACGGTTACATTTATCGTCTGCAAAGCTATGTCGCGTGCTGCGGTATGCGGAGACACTAAAAGCAGCATAGTAGAACACAGAAGAAGCTTCTAAGTTGAAGTAATAGCCAGTAAGAATTAGTACAATTCAAGTTTTAGGCGTCGATTATTCACTTTTTAGCCAGTTTGGTGGCTTGGACATGACCTAGGACCTTAAGATTTTGCATGAAAGGAGGACTAGTAGAAGCGTTGCACGGGAGAATGTGAGAGGTGTTCATATGTAGTAAAAACCTGAGAAATCCGTCCGTTTTCGTCATTTGTTATCGAATCGACTTAAAGCCAGATCGTCACATTGGCCGCTTTTCTCTCTGAGACGGTTACATTTATCGTCTGCAAAGCTATGTCGCGTGCTGCGGTATGCGGTGACACTAAAAGCACCATAGTAGAACACAGAAGAAGCTTCTATGTTGTAGTAATAGCCAGTAAGAAGTAGTACAATTCAAGTTTTAGGCGTCGATTATTCACTTTTTAGCCGTCTTTGGTGGCTTGGACATGACCTAGGACCTTAAGATTTTGCATGAAAGGAGGACTAGCAGCCGCGTTGCACGGGAGAATGTGAAAAGTGTTCATATGTAGTAAAAACCTGAAAAATCCTTCCGTTTTCGTCATTTGTTATAGAATCGACTTAAAGCCAGATCGTCACATTCGCCGCTTTTCTCTCTGAGACGGTTACATTTATCGTCTGCAAAGCTATGTCGCGTGCTGCGGTATGCGGAGACCTTAAAAGCACCATAGTAGAACACAGAATAAGCTTCTAAGTTGAAGCAATGGTCAGTAAGAAGTAGTACAATTCATGTTTTGGTTATCGATTATTGATTTTTAGCCGGCTTTGTGCCTTGGACATGAGGTCGAACCTTAAGATTTTGCATGAAAGGAGGACTAGCAGCTGCGTTGCACGGGAGATTGTGAAAAGGGTTCATATGTAGTAAAAACCTGAGAAATCCGTCCGTTTTCGTCATTTGTTATCGAATCGACTTAAAGCCAGATCGTCACATTGGCCGCTTTTCTCTCTGAGACGGTTACATTTATCGTCTGCAAAGCTATGTCGCGTGCTGCGGTATGCGGAGACACTAAAAGCACCATAGTATTACACAGAAGAAGCTTCTAAGCTGAAGCAATAGCCATAAAAAGCAGTACAATTCATGTTTTGGTTATCGATTATTCACTTTTTAGGCGGCTTTGGTGCCTTGGACAATGGGTGGAACCATATGATTTTGCATGAAAGGAGGACTAGCAGCCGCGTTGCACGGGAAAATGTGAAAAGTGTTCATATGTAGTAAAAACCTGAGAAATCCGTCCGTTTTCGTCTTTTGTTATCGAATCGACTTAAAGCCAGATCGTCACATTGGCCGCTTTTCTCTCTGAGACGTTTACATTTATCGTCTGCAAAGCTATGTCGCGTGCTGCGGTATGCGGTGACACTAAAAGCACCATAGTAGAACACAGAAGAAGGTTCTATGTTGTAGTAATAGCCAGTAAGAAGTAGTACAATTCAAGTTTTAGGCGTCGATTATTCACTTTTTAGCCGTCTTTGGTGGCTTGGACATGACCTAGGACCTTAAGATTTTGCATGAAAGGAGGACTAGCAGCCGCGTTGCACGGGAGAATGTGAAAAGTGTTTATATGTAGTAAAAACCTGAGAAATCCGTCCGTTTTCGTCATTTGTTATCGAATCGACTTAAAGCCAGATCGTCACATTGGCCGTTTTTCTCTCTGAGACGGTTACATTTATCGTCTGCAAAGCTATGTCGCGTGCTGCGGTATGCGGAGACACTAAAAGCACCATAGTATTACACAGAAGAAGCTTCTAAGCTGAAGCAATAGCCATAAGAAGCAGTACAATTCAAGTTTTGGTTATCGATTATTCACTTTTTAGGCGGCTTTGGTGCCTTGGACAATGGGTGGAACCATATGATTTTGCATGAAAGGAGGACTAGCAGCCGCGTTGCACGGGAAAATGTGAAAAGCGTTCATATGTATTAAAAACCTGTGAAATCCGCCCGTTTTCGTCAATTGTTATCGAATCAACTTAAAGCCAGATCGTCACATTGGCCGCTCTTCTCTCTGAATCGGTTACATTTATCGTCTTCAAAGCTATGTCGCGTGCTGCGGTATGCGGAGATACTAAAAGCACCATAGTAGAACACAGAATAAGCTTCTAAGTTGAAGCAATAGCCAGTAAGAAGTAGTACAATTCAAGTTTTAGTTGTCGATTATTCACATTTTAGCCGGCTTTGGTGGCTTGGACATGAACTGGGACCTTAAGATTTTGCATGAAAGGAGGACTAGCAGCCGCGGTGCACGGGAGAATGTGAAAAGTGTTCATATGTAGTAAAAACCTGAGAAATCCGTCCGTTTTCGTCATTTGTTATCGAATCGACTTAAAGCCAGATCGTCACTATTGCCGCTTTTCTCTCTGAGACGGTTACGTTTATCGTCTGCAAAACTATGTCACGTGCTGCGGTATGCGGAGACACTAAAAGCAGCATAGTAGAACACAGAAGAAGCTTCTAAGTTGAAGTAATAGCCAGTAAGAATTAGTACAATTCAAGTTTTAGGCGTCGATTATTCACTTTTTAGCCAGTTTGGTGGCTTGGACATGACCTAGGACCTTAAGATTTTGCATGAAAGGCGGACTAGTAGATGCGTTGCACGGGAGAATGTGAGAGGTGTTCATATGTAGTAAAAACCTGAGAAATCCGTCCGTTTTCGTCATTTGTTATCGAATCGACTTAAAGCCAGATCGTCACATTGGCCGCTTTTCTCTCTGAGACGGTTACATTTATCGTCTGCAAAGCTATGTCGCGTGCTGCGGTATGCGGTGACACTAAAAGCACCATAGTAGAACACAGAAGAAGCTTCTATGTTGTAGTAATAGCCAGTAAGAAGTAGTACAATTCAAGTTTTAGGCGTCGATTATTCACTTTTTAGCCGTCTTTGGTGGCTTGGACATGACCTAGGACCTTAAGATTTTGCATGAAAGGAGGACTAGCAGCCGCGTTGCACGGGAGAATGTGAAAAGTGTTCATATGTAGTAAAAACCTGAGAAATCCTTCCGTTTTCGTCATTTGTTATAGAATCGACTTAAAGCCAGATCGTCACATTCGCCGCTTTTCTCTCTGAGACGGTTACATTTATCGTCTGCAAAGCTATGTCGCGTGCTGCGGTATGCGGAGACCTTAAAAGCACCATAGTAGAACACAGAAGAAGCTTCTAAGTTGAAGCAATGGTCAGTAAGAAGTAGTACAATTCATGTTTTGGTTATCGATTATTGATTTTTAGCCGGCTTTGGTGCCTTGGACATGAGGTCGAACCTTAAGATTTTGCATGAAAGGAGGACTAGCAGCTGCGTTGCACGGGAGATTGTGAAAAGGGTTCATATGTAGTAAAAACCTGAGAAATCCGTCCGTTTTCTTCATTTGTTATCGAATCTACTTAAAGCCAGATCGTCACATTGACCGCTTTTCTCTCTGAAACGGTTACGTTTATCGTCTGCAAAGCTATCTCACGTGCTGCGGTATGCGGAGAAACTAAAAGCACCATGGTAGAACACAGAAGAAGCTTCTAAGTTGAAGTAATAGCCGGTAAGACGTAGTACAATTCAAGTTTTAGGCGTCGATTATTCACTTTTTAGCCAGTTTTGGTGGCTTGGACATGACCTAGGACCTTCAGATCTTGCATGAAAGGAGGACTAGCAGCCGCGTTGCATGGGAGAATGTGAAAAGTGTTCATATGTAGTAAAAACCTGAGAAATCCGTCCGTTTTCGTCTTTTGTTATCGAATCGACTTAAAGCCAGATCGTCACATTGGCCGCTTTTCTCTCTGAGACGGTTACATTTATCGTCTGCAAAGCTATGTCGCGTGCTGCGGTATGCGGGGACACTAAAAGCACCATAGTATTACACAGAAGAAGCTTCTAAGCTGAAGCAATAGCCATAAGAAGCAGTACAATTCAAGTTTTGGTTATCGATTATTCACTTTTTAGGCGGCTTTGGTGCCTTGGACAAGAGGTGGAACCTTATGATTTTGCATGAAAGGAGGACTAGCAGCCGCGTTGCACGGGAAAATGTGAAAAGCGTTCATATGTAGTAAAAACCTGAGAAATCCGCCCGTTTTCGTCAATTGTTATCGAATCTACTTAAAGCCAGATCGTCACATTGGCCGCTCTTCTCTCTGAATCGGTTACATTTATCGTCTGCAAAGCTATGTCGCGTGCTGCGGTATGCGGAGATACTAAAAGCACCATAGTAGAACACAGAATAAGCTTCTATGTTGAAGCAGTAGCCAGTAAGAAGTAGTACAATTCAAGTTTTAGATGTCGATTATTCACATTTTAGCCGGCTTTCGTGGCTTGGACATGACCAAAACCTTAATATTTTGCATGAAAGGAGGACTAGCAGCCGCGGTGCACGGGAGAATGTGAAAAGTGTTCATATGTAGTAAAAACCTGAGAAATCCGTCCGTTTTCGTCATTTGTTATCGAATCGACTTAAAGCCAGATCGTCACTATTGCCGCTTTTCTCTCTGAGACGGTTACGTTTATCGTCTGCAAAACTATGTCACGTGCTGCGGTATGCGGAGACACTAAAAGCACCATAGCAGAACACAGAAGAAGATTCTAAGTTGAAGCAATAGCCATAAGAAGCAGTACAATTCAAGTTTTGGTTATCGATTATTGATTTTTAGAGGCTTTTGTGCCTTGGACAAGAGGTGGAACCTTAAGATTTTAAATGAAAGGAGGACTAGCAGCTGCGTTGCACGGGAGAATGTGAAAAGGGTTCATATGTAGTAAAAACCTGAGAAATCCGCCCGTTTTCGTCATTTGTTATCTAAACTATTTAAAGCCAGATCGTCACATTGGCCGCTCTTCTCTCTGAATCGGTTACATTTATCGTCTGCAAAGCTATGTCGCGTGCTGCGGTATGCGGAGACACTAAAAGCACCATAGTAGAACACAGAAGAAGCTTCTAAGTTGAAGCAATAGCCAGTAAGAAGTAGTACAATTCAAGTGTTAGTTGTCGATTATCCACATTTTAGCCGGCTTTGGTGGCTTGGACATGACCTAGGACCTTAAGATTTTGCATGAAAGGAGGACTAGCAGCCGCGGTGCACGGGAGAATGTGAAAAGTGTTCATATGTAGTAAAAACCTGAGAAATCCGTTCGTTTTCGTCTTTTGTTATCAAATCGACTTAAAGCCAGATCGTCACATTGGCCGCTTTTCTCTCTGAGACGGTTACATTTATCGTCCTCAAAGCTATGTCGCGAGCAGCGGTATGCGAAGACACTAAAAGCACCATAGCAGAACACAGAATAAGCTTCTAAGTTGAAGCAATGGCCAGTAAGAAGTAGTACAATTCAAGTTTTGGCTATCTATTATTGATTTTTAGCCGGCTTTGGTGCCTTGGACATGAGGTGGAACCTTAAGATTTTGCTTGAAAGGAGGACTAGCAGCCGCGTTGCACGGGAGAATGTGAAAAGGGTTCGTATGTAGTAAAAACCTCAGAAATCCGTACGTTTTCGTCATTTGTTATCGAATCGACTTAAAGCCAGATCGTCACTATGGCCGCTTTTCTCTCTGAAACGGTTACGTTTATCGTCTACAAAGCTATGTCACGTGCTGCGGTATGCGGAGACACTAAAAGCACCATAGTAGAACACAGAAGAAGCTTCTAAGTTGAAGTAATAGCCAGTAAGAAGTAGTACAATTCAAGTTTTAAGCGTCGATTATTCACTTTTTAGCCGGCTTTGGTGGCTTGGACATGACCTAGGACCTTAAGATTTTGCATGAAAGGAGGACTAGCAGCCGCGTTGCATGGGAGAATGTGAAAAGTGTTCATATGTAGTAAAAACCTGAGAAATCCGTCCGTTTTCGTCTTTTGTTATCGAATCGACTTAAAGCCAGATCGTCACATTGGCCGCTTTTCTCTCTGAGACGGTTACATTTATCGTCTGCAAAGCTATGTCGCGTGCTGCGGTATGCGGAGACACTAAAAGCAGCATAGTAGAACACAGAAGAAGCTTCTAAGTTGAAGTAATAGCCAGTAAGAATTAGTACAATTCAAGTTTTAGGCGTCGATTATTCACTTTTTAGCCAGTTTGGTGGCTTGGACATGACCTAGGACCTTAAGATTTTGCATGAAAGGAGGACTAGTAGAAGCGTTGCACGGGAGAATGTGAGAGGTGTTCATATGTAGTAAAAACCTGAGAAATCCGTCCGTTTTCGTCATTTGTTATCGAATCGACTTAAAGCCAGATCGTCACATTGGCCGCTTTTCTCTCTGAGACGGTTACATTTATCGTCTGCAAAGCTATGTCGCGTGCTGCGGTATGCGGTGACACTAAAAGCACCATAGTAGAACACAGAAGAAGCTTCTATGTTGTAGTAATAGCCAGTAAGAAGTAGTACAATTCAAGTTTTAGGCGTCGATTATTCACTTTTTAGCCGTCTTTGGTGGCTTGGACATGACCTAGGACCTTAAAATTTTGCATGAAAGGAGGACTAGCAGCCGCGTTGCACGGGAGAATGTGAAAAGTGTTCATATGTAGTAAAAACCTGAAAAATCCTTCCGTTTTCGTCATTTGTTATAGAATCGACTTAAAGCCAGATCGTCACATTCGCCGCTTTTCTCTCTGAGACGGTTACATTTATCGTCTGCAAAGCTATGTCGCGTGCTGCGGTATGCGGAGACCTTAAAAGCACCATAGTAGAACACAGAATAAGCTTCTAAGTTGAAGCAATGGTCAGTAAGAAGTAGTACAATTCATGTTTTGGTTATCGATTATTGATTTTTAGCCGGCTTTGTGCCTTGGACATGAGGTCGAACCTTAAGATTTTGCATGAAAGGAGGACTAGCAGCTGCGTTGCACGGGAGATTGTGAAAAGGGTTCATATGTAGTAAAAACCTGAGAAATCCGTCCGTTTTCGTCATTTGTTATCGAATCGACTTAAAGCCAGATCGTCACATTGGCCGCTTTTCTCTCTGAGACGGTTACATTTATCGTCTGCAAAGCTATGTCGCGTGCTGCGGTATGCGGAGACACTAAAAGCACCATAGTATTACACAGAAGAAGCTTCTAAGCTGAAGCAATAGCCATAAGAAGCAGTACAATTCAAGTTTTGGTTATCGATTATTCACTTTTTAGGCGGCTTTGGTGCCTTGGACAATGGGTGGAACCATATGATTTTGCATGAAAGGAGGACTAGCAGCCGCGTTGCACGGGAAAATGTGAAAAGTGTTCATATGTAGTAAAAACCTGAGAAATCCGTCCGTTTTCGTCTTTTGTTATCGAATCGACTTAAAGCCAGATCGTCACATTGGCCGCTTTTCTCTCTGAGACGTTTACATTTATCGTCTGCAAAGCTATGTCGCGTGCTGCGGTATGCGGTGACACTAAAAGCACCATAGTAGAACACAGAAGAAGGTTCTATGTTGTAGTAATAGCCAGTAAGAAGTAGTACAATTCAAGTTTTAGGCGTCGATTATTCACTTTTTAGCCGTCTTTGGTGGCTTGGACATGACCTAGGACCTTAAGATTTTGCATCAAAGGAGGACTAGCAGCCGCGTTGCACGGGAGAATGTGAAAAGTGTTTATATGTAGTAAAAACCTGAGAAATCCGTCCGTTTTCGTCATTTGTTATCGAATCGACTTAAAGCCAGATCGTCACATTGGCCGCTTTTCTCTCTGAGACGGTTACATTTATCGTCTGCAAAGCTATGTCGCGTGCTGCGGTATGCGGAGACACTAAAAGCACCATAGTATTACACAGAAGAAGCTTCTAAGCTGAAGCAATAGCCATAAGAAGCAGTACAATTCAAGTTTTGGTTATCGATTATTCACTTTTTAGGCGGCTTTGGTGCCTTGGACAATGGGTGGAACCATATGATTTTGCATGAAAGGAGGACTAGCAGCCGCGTTGCACGGGAAAATGTGAAAAGCGTTCATATGTATTAAAAACCTGTGAAATCCGCCCGTTTTCGTCAATTGTTATCGAATCAACTTAAAGCCAGATCGTCACATTGGCCGCTCTTCTCTCTGAATCGGTTACATTTATCGTCTTCAAAGCTATGTCGCGTGCTGCGGTATGCGGAGATACTAAAAGCACCATAGTAGAACACAGAATAAGCTTCTAAGTTGAAGCAATAGCCAGTAAGAAGTAGTACAATTCAAGTTTTAGTTGTCGATTATTCACATTTTAGCCGGCTTTGGTGGCTTGGACATGAACTGGGACCTTAAGATTTTGCATGAAAGGAGGACTAGCAGCCGCGGTGCACGGGAGAATGTGAAAAGTGTTCATATGTAGTAAAAACCTGAGAAATCCGTCCGTTTTCGTCATTTGTTATCGAATCGACTTAAAGCCAGATCGTCACTATTGCCGCTTTTCTCTCTGAGACGGTTACGTTTATCGTCTGCAAAACTATGTCACGTGCTGCGGTATGCGGAGACACTAAAAGCAGCATAGTAGAACACAGAAGAAGCTTCTAAGTTGAAGTAATAGCCAGTAAGAATTAGTACAATTCAAGTTTTAGGCGTCGATTATTCACTTTTTAGCCAGTTTGGTGGCTTGGACATGACCTAGGACCTTAAGATTTTGCATGAAAGGCGGACTAGTAGATGCGTTGCACGGGAGAATGTGAGAGGTGTTCATATGTAGTAAAAACCTGAGAAATCCGTCCGTTTTCGTCATTTGTTATCGAATCGACTTAAAGCCAGATCGTCACATTGGCCGCTTTTCTCTCTGAGACGGTTACATTTATCGTCTGCAAAGCTATGTCGCGTGCTGCGGTATGCGGTGACACTAAAAGCACCATAGTAGAACACAGAAGAAGCTTCTATGTTGTAGTAATAGCCAGTAAGAAGTAGTACAATTCAAGTTTTAGGCGTCGATTATTCACTTTTTAGCCGTCTTTGGTGGCTTGGACATGACCTAGGACCTTAAGATTTTGCATGAAAGGAGGACTAGCAGCCGCGTTGCACGGGAGAATGTGAAAAGTGTTCATATGTAGTAAAAACCTGAGAAATCCTTCCGTTTTCGTCATTTGTTATAGAATCGACTTAAAGCCAGATCGTCACATTCGCCGCTTTTCTCTCTGAGACGGTTACATTTATCGTCTGCAAAGCTATGTCGCGTGCTGCGGTATGCGGAGACCTTAAAAGCACCATAGTAGAACACAGAAGAAGCTTCTAAGTTGAAGCAATGGTCAGTAAGAAGTAGTACAATTCATGTTTTGGTTATCGATTATTGATTTTTAGCCGGCTTTGGTGCCTTGGACATGAGGTCGAACCTTAAGATTTTGCATGAAAGGAGGACTAGCAGCTGCGTTGCACGGGAGATTGTGAAAAGGGTTCATATGTAGTAAAAACCTGAGAAATCCGTCCGTTTTCTTCATTTGTTATCGAATCTACTTAAAGCCAGATCGTCACATTGACCGCTTTTCTCTCTGAAACGGTTACGTTTATCGTCTGCAAAGCTATCTCACGTGCTGCGGTATGCGGAGAAACTAAAAGCACCATAGTAGAACACAGAAGAAGCTTCTAAGTTGAAGTAATAGCCGGTAAGACGTAGTACAATTCAAGTTTTAGGCGTCGATTATTCACTTTTTAGCCAGTTTTGGTGGCTTGGACATGACCTAGGACCTTCAGATCTTGCATGAAAGGAGGACTAGCAGCCGCGTTGCATGGGAGAATGTGAAAAGTGTTCATATGTAGTAAAAACCTGAGAAATCCGTCCGTTTTCGTCTTTTGTTATCGAATCGACTTAAAGCCAGATCGTCACATTGGCCGCTTTTCTCTCTGAGACGGTTACATTTATCGTCTGCAAAGCTATGTCGCGTGCTGCGGTATGCGGGGACACTAAAAGCACCATAGTATTACACAGAAGAAGCTTCTAAGCTGAAGCAATAGCCATAAGAAGCAGTACAATTCAAGTTTTGGTTATCGATTATTCACTTTTTAGGCGGCTTTGGTGCCTTGGACAAGAGGTGGAACCTTATGATTTTGCATGAAAGGAGGACTAGCAGCCGCGTTGCACGGGAAAATGTGAAAAGCGTTCATATGTAGTAAAAACCTGAGAAATCCGCCCGTTTTCGTCAATTGTTATCGAATCTACTTAAAGCCAGATCGTCACATTGGCCGCTCTTCTCTCTGAATCGGTTACATTTATCGTCTGCAAAGCTATGTCGCGTGCTGCGGTATGCGGAGATACTAAAAGCACCATAGTAGAACACAGAATAAGCTTCTAAGTTGAAGCAGTAGCCAGTAAGAAGTAGTACAATTCAAGTTTTAGTTGTCGATTATTCACATTTTAGCCGGCTTTCGTGGCTTGGACATGACCAAAACCTTAATATTTTGCATGAAAGGAGGACTAGCAGCCGCGGTGCACGGGAGAATGTGAAAAGTGTTCATATGTAGTAAAAACCTGAGAAATCCGTCCGTTTTCGTCATTTGTTATCGAATCGACTTAAAGCCAGATCGTCACTATTGCCGCTTTTCTCTCTGAGACGGTTACGTTTATCGTCTGCAAAACTATGTCACGTGCTGCGGTATGCGGAGACACTAAAAGCACCATAGCTGAACACAGAAGAAGATTCTAAGTTGAAGCAATAGCCATAAGAAGCAGTACAATTCAAGTTTTGGTTATCGATTATTGATTTTTAGAGGCTTTTGTGCCTTGGACAAGAGGTGGAACCTTAAGATTTTAAATGAAAGGAGGACTAGCAGCTGCGTTGCACGGGAGAATGTGAAAAGGGTTCATATGTAGTAAAAACCTGAGAAATCCGCCCGTTTTCGTCATTTGTTATCTAAACTATTTAAAGCCAGATCGTCACATTGGCCGCTCTTCTCTCTGAATCGGTTACATTTATCGTCTGCAAAGCTATGTCGCGTGCTGCGGTATGCGGAGACACTAAAAGCACCATAGTAGAACACAGAAGAAGCTTCTAAGTTGAAGCAATAGCCAGTAAGAAGTAGTACAATTCAAGTGTTAGTTGTCGATTATCCACATTTTAGCCGGCTTTGGTGGCTTGGACATGACCTAGGACCTTAAGATTTTGCATGAAAGGAGGACTAGCAGCCGCGGTGCACGGGAGAATGTGAAAAGTGTTCATATGTAGTAAAAACCTGAGAAATCCGTTCGTTTTCGTCTTTTGTTATCAAATCGACTTAAAGCCAGATCGTCACATTGGCCGCTTTTCTCTCTGAGACGGTTACATTTATCGTCCTCAAAGCTATGTCGCGAGCAGCGGTATGCGAAGACACTAAAAGCACCATAGCAGAACACAGAATAAGCTTCTAAGTTGAAGCAATGGCCAGTAAGAAGTAGTACAATTCAAGTTTTGGCTATCTATTATTGATTTTTAGCCGGCTTTGGTGCCTTGGACATGAGGTGGAACCTTAAGATTTTGCTTGAAAGGAGGACTAGCAGCCGCGTTGCACGGGAGAATGTGAAAAGGGTTCGTATGTAGTAAAAACCTCAGAAATCCGTACGTTTTCGTCATTTGTTATCGAATCGACTTAAAGCCAGATCGTCACTATGGCCGCTTTTCTCTCTGAAACGGTTACGTTTATCGTCTACAAAGCTATGTCACGTGCTGCGGTATGCGGAGACACTAAAAGCACCATAGTAGAACACAGAAGAAGCTTCTAAGTTGAAGTAATAGCCAGTAAGAAGTAGTACAATTCAAGTTTTAAGCGTCGATTATTCACTTTTTAGCCGGCTTTGGTGGCTTGGACATGACCTAGGACCTTAAGATTTTGCATGAAAGGAGGACTAGCAGTCGCGTTGCACGGGAGAATGTGAAAAAGTGTTCATATGTACTAAAAACCTGAGAAATCCATCCGTTTTCGTCATTTGTTATCGAATCGACTTAAAGCCAGATGGCCACATTGGCCGCTTTTCTCTCTGAGACGGTTACATTTATCGTCTGCAAAGCTGTGTCGCGTGCTGCGGTATGCGGAGACACTAAAAGCACCATAGTAGAACACAGAAGAAGCTTCTAAGTTGAAGCAATAAAAAGAAACAAGTAGTACAATTCAATATTAGTTGTCGATTATTCACTTTTTAGGCGGCTTTATTGGCTTGGACATGACCTAGTACCTTACGATTTTGCATGAAAGGAGGACTAGCAGCCGCGTTCCACGGGAGAATGTTAAAAGTGTTCATATGTAGTAAAAACTTGAGAAATCCGTCCGTTTTCGTCATTTGTTATCGAATCGACTTAAAGCCAGATCGTCACATTGACGCTTTTCTCTCTGAGACGGTTACATTTATCGTCTGCAAAGCTATGTCGCGTGCTGCGGTATGCGGAGACACTAAAAGCACCATAGTAGAACACAGAAGAAGCTTCTAGGTTGAAGTAATAGCCAGTAAGAAGTAGTACAATTCAAGTTTTAGGCGTCGATTATTCACTTTTTAGAAAGTTTTGGTGGCTTGGACATGACCTAGGACCTTAAGATTTTGCGTGATAGGAGGACTGGTAGCCGCGTTGCACGGGAGAATGTGAAAGGTGTTCATATGTAGTAAAAACCTGAGAAATCCGTCCGTTTTCGTCATTTGTTATCGAATCGACTTAAAGCCAGATCGTCACATTGGCCGCTTTTCTCTCTGAGACGGTTACATTTATCGTCTGCAAAGCAATGTCGCGTGCTGCGGTATGCGGAGACACTAAAAGCACCATTGTAGAACACAGAAGAAGCTTCTAAGTTGAAGCAATAACCAGTACGAAGTAGTACAATTCAAGTTTTAGTTGTCGATTATTCACTTTTTAGCCGGCTTTATTGACTTGGACATGACCTAGTACCTTAAGATTTTGCTTGAAAGGAGGACTAGCAGCCGCGTTGCACGGGAGATTGTGAAAAGGGTTCATATGTAGTAAAAACCTGAGAAATCCGTCCGTTTTCGTCATTTGTTATCGAATCGACTTAAAGCCAGATCGTCACATTGGCCGCTTTTCTCTCTGAGACGGTTACATTTATCGTCTGCAAAGCTATGTCGCGTGCTGCGGTATGCGGAGACACTAAAAGCACCATAGTATTACACAGAAGAAGCTTCTAAGCTGAAGCAATAGCCATAAGAAGCAGTACAATTCAAGTTTTGGTTATCGATTATTCACTTTTTAGGCGGCTTTGGTGCCTTGGACAATGGGTGGAACCATATGATTTTGCATGAAAGGAGGACTAGCAGCCGCGTTGCACGGGAAAATGTGAAAAGTGTTCATATGTAGTAAAAACCTGAGAAATCCGTCCGTTTTCGTCTTTTGTTATCGAATCGACTTAAAGCCAGATCGTCACATTGGCCGCTTTTCTCTCTGAGACGTTTACATTTATCGTCTGCAAAGCTATGTCGCGTGCTGCGGTATGCGGTGACACTAAAAGCACCATAGTAGAACACAGAAGAAGGTTCTATGTTGTAGTAATAGCCAGTAAGAAGTAGTACAATTCAAGTTTTAGGCGTCGATTATTCACTTTTTAGCCGTCTTTGGTGGCTTGGACATGACCTAGGACCTTAAGATTTTGCATGAAAGGAGGACTAGCAGCCGCGTTGCACGGGAGAATGTGAAAAGTGTTTATATGTAGTAAAAACCTGAGAAATCCGTCCGTTTTCGTCATTTGTTATCGAATCGACTTAAAGCCAGATCGTCACATTGGCCGCTTTTCTCTCTGAGACGGTTACATTTATCGTCTGCAAAGCTATGTCGCGTGCTGCGGTATGCGGAGACACTAAAAGCACCATAGTATTACACAGAAGAAGCTTCTAAGCTGAAGCAATAGCCATAAGAAGCAGTACAATTCAAGTTTTGGTTATCGATTATTCACTTTTTAGGCGGCTTTGGTGCCTTGGACAATGGGTGGAACCATATGATTTTGCATGAAAGGAGGACTAGCAGCCGCGTTGCACGGGAAAATGTGAAAAGCGTTCATATGTATTAAAAACCTGTGAAATCCGCCCGTTTTCGTCAATTGTTATCGAATCAACTTAAAGCCAGATCGTCACATTGGCCGCTCTTCTCTCTGAATCGGTTACATTTATCGTCTTCAAAGCTATGTCGCGTGCTGCGGTATGCGGAGATACTAAAAGCACCATAGTAGAACACAGAATAAGCTTCTAAGTTGAAGCAATAGCCAGTAAGAAGTAGTACAATTCAAGTTTTAGTTGTCGATTGTTCACATTTTAGCCGGCTTTGGTGGCTTGGACATGAACTGGGACCTTAAGATTTTGCATGAAAGGAGGACTAGCAGCCGCGGTGCACGGGAGAATGTGAAAAGTGTTCATATGTAGTAAAAACCTGAGAAATCCGTCCGTTTTCGTCATTTGTTATCGAATCGACTTAAAGCCAGATCGTCACTATTGCCGCTTTTCTCTCTGAGACGGTTACGTTTATCGTCTGCAAAACTATGTCACGTGCTGCGGTATGCGGAGACACTAAAAGCAGCATAGTAGAACACAGAAGAAGCTTCTAAGTTGAAGTAATAGCCAGTAAGAATTAGTACAATTCAAGTTTTAGGCGTCGATTATTCACTTTTTAGCCAGTTTGGTGGCTTGGACATGACCTAGGACCTTAAGATTTTGCATGAAAGGCGGACTAGTAGATGCGTTGCACGGGAGAATGTGAGAGGTGTTCATATGTAGTAAAAACCTGAGAAATCCGTCCGTTTTCGTCATTTGTTATCGAATCGACTTAAAGCCAGATCGTCACATTGGCCGCTTTTCTCTCTGAGACGGTTACATTTATCGTCTGCAAAGCTATGTCGCGTGCTGCGGTATGCGGTGACACTAAAAGCACCATAGTAGAACACAGAAGAAGCTTCTATGTTGTAGTAATAGCCAGTAAGAAGTAGTACAATTCAAGTTTTAGGCGTCGATTATTCACTTTTTAGCCGTCTTTGGTGGCTTGGACATGACCTAGGACCTTAAGATTTTGCATGAAAGGAGGACTAGCAGCCGCGTTGCACGGGAGAATGTGAAAAGTGTTCATATGTAGTAAAAACCTGAGAAATCCTTCCGTTTTCGTCATTTGTTATAGAATCGACTTAAAGCCAGATCGTCACATTCGCCGCTTTTCTCTCTGAGACGGTTACATTTATCGTCTGCAAAGCTATGTCGCGTGCTGCGGTATGCGGAGACCTTAAAAGCACCATAGTAGAACACAGAAGAAGCTTCTAAGTTGAAGCAATGGTCAGTAAGAAGTAGTACAATTCATGTTTTGGTTATCGATTATTGATTTTTAGCCGGCTTTGGTGCCTTGGACATGAGGTCGAACCTTAAGATTTTGCATGAAAGGAGGACTAGCAGCTGCGTTGCACGGGAGATTGTGAAAAGGGTTCATATGTAGTAAAAACCTGAGAAATCCGTCCGTTTTCTTCATTTGTTATCGAATCTACTTAAAGCCAGATCGTCACATTGACCGCTTTTCTCTCTGAAACGGTTACGTTTATCGTCTGCAAAGCTATCTCACGTGCTGCGGTATGCGGAGAAACTAAAAGCACCATAGTAGAACACAGAAGAAGCTTCTAAGTTGAAGTAATAGCCGGTAAGACGTAGTACAATTCAAGTTTTAGGCGTCGATTATTCACTTTTTAGCCAGTTTTGGTGGCTTGGACATGACCTAGGACCTTCAGATCTTGCATGAAAGGAGGACTAGCAGCCGCGTTGCATGGGAGAATGTGAAAAGTGTTCATATGTAGTAAAAACCTGAGAAATCCGTCCGTTTTCGTCTTTTGTTATCGAATCGACTTAAAGCCAGATCGTCACATTGGCCGCTTTTCTCTCTGAGACGGTTACATTTATCGTCTGCAAAGCTATGTCGCGTGCTGCGGTATGCGGGGACACTAAAAGCACCATAGTATTACACAGAAGAAGCTTCTAAGCTGAAGCAATAGCCATAAGAAGCAGTACAATTCAAGTTTTGGTTATCGATTATTCACTTTTTAGGCGGCTTTGGTGCCTTGGACAAGAGGTGGAACCTTATGATTTTGCATGAAAGGAGGACTAGCAGCCGCGTTGCACGGGAAAATGTGAAAAGCGTTCATATGTAGTAAAAACCTGAGAAATCCGCCCGTTTTCGTCAATTGTTATCGAATCTACTTAAAGCCAGATCGTCACATTGGCCGCTCTTCCCTCTGAATCGGTTACATTTATCGTCTGCAAAGCTATGTCGCGTGCTGCGGTATGCGGAGATACTAAAAGCACCATAGTAGAACACAGAATAAGCTTCTAAGTTGAAGCAGTAGCCAGTAAGAAGTAGTACAATTCAAGTTTTAGTTGTCGATTATTCACATTTTAGCCGGCTTTCGTGGCTTGGACATGACCAAAACCTTAATATTTTGCATGAAAGGAGGACTAGCAGCCGCGGTGCACGGGAGAATGTGAAAAGTGTTCATATGTAGTAAAAACCTGAGAAATCCGTCCGTTTTCGTCATTTGTTATCGAATCGACTTAAAGCCAGATCGTCACTATTGCCGCTTTTCTCTCTGAGACGGTTACGTTTATCGTCTGCAAAACTATGTCACGTGCTGCGGTATGCGGAGACACTAAAAGCACCATAGCAGAACACAGAAGAAGATTCTAAGTTGAAGCAATAGCCATAAGAAGCAGTACAATTCAAGTTTTGGTTATCGATTATTGATTTTTAGAGGCTTTTGTGCCTTGGACAAGAGGTGGAACCTTAAGATTTTAAATGAAAGGAGGACTAGCAGCTGCGTTGCACGGGAGAATGTGAAAAGGGTTCATATGTAGTAAAAACCTGAGAAATCCGCCCGTTTTCGTCATTTGTTATCTAAACTATTTAAAGCCAGATCGTCACATTGGCCGCTCTTCTCTCTGAATCGGTTACATTTATCGTCTGCAAAGCTATGTCGCGTGCTGCGGTATGCGGAGACACTAAAAGCACCATAGTAGAACACAGAAGAAGCTTCTAAGTTGAAGCAATAGCCAGTAAGAAGTAGTACAATTCAAGTGTTAGTTGTCGATTATCCACATTTTAGCCGGCTTTGGTGGCTTGGACATGACCTAGGACCTTAAGATTTTGCATGAAAGGAGGACTAGCAGCCGCGGTGCACGGGAGAATGTGAAAAGTGTTCATATGTAGTAAAAACCTGAGAAATCCGTTCGTTTTCGTCTTTTGTTATCAAATCGACTTAAAGCCAGATCGTCACATTGGCCGCTTTTCTCTCTGAGACGGTTACATTTATCGTCCTCAAAGCTATGTCGCGAGCAGCGGTATGCGAAGACACTAAAAGCACCATAGCAGAACACAGAATAAGCTTCTAAGTTGAAGCAATGGCCAGTAAGAAGTAGTACAATTCAAGTTTTGGCTATCTATTAATGATTTTTAGCCGGCTTTGGTGCCTTGGACATGAGGTGGAACCTTAAGATTTTGCTTGAAAGGAGGACTAGCAGCCGCGTTGCACGGGAGAATGTGAAAAGGGTTCGTATGTAGTAAAAACGTCAGAAATCCGTACGTTTTCGTCATTTGTTATCGAATCGACTTAAAGCCAGATCGTCACTATGGCCGCTTTTCTCTCTGAAACGGTTACGTTTATCGTCTACAAAGCTATGTCACGTGCTGCGGTATGCGGAGACACTAAAAGCACCATAGTAGAACACAGAAGAAGCTTCTAAGTTGAAGTAATAGCCAGTAAGAAGTAGTACAATTCAAGTTTTAAGCGTCGATTATTCACTTTTTAGCCGGCTTTGGTGGCTTGGACATGACCTAGGACCTTAAGATTTTGCATGAAAGGAGGACTAGCAGTCGCGTTGCACGGGAGAATGTGAAAAAGTGTTCATATGTACTAAAAACCTGAGAAATCCATCCGTTTTCGTCATTTGTTATCGAATCGACTTAAAGCCAGATGGCCACATTGGCCGCTTTTCTCTCTGAGACGGTTACATTTATCGTCTGCAAAGCTGTGTCGCGTGCTGCGGTATGCGGAGACACTAAAAGCACCATAGTAGAACACAGAAGAAGCTTCTAAGTTGAAGCAATAAAAAGAAACAAGTAGTACAATTCAATATTAGTTGTCGATTATTCACTTTTTAGGCGGCTTTATTGGCTTGGACATGACCTAGTACCTTACGATTTTGCATGAAAGGAGGACTAGCAGCCGCGTTCCACGGGAGAATGTTAAAAGTGTTCATATGTAGTAAAAACTTGAGAAATCCGTCCGTTTTCGTCATTTGTTATCGAATCGACTTAAAGCCAGATCGTCACATTGACGCTTTTCTCTCTGAGACGGTTACATTTATCGTCTGCAAAGCTATGTCGCGTGCTGCGGTATGCGGAGACACTAAAAGCACCATAGTAGAACACAGAAGAAGCTTCTAGGTTGAAGTAATAGCCAGTAAGAAGTAGTACAATTCAAGTTTTAGGCGTCGATTATTCACTTTTTAGAAAGTTTTGGTGGCTTGGACATGACCTAGGACCTTAAGATTTTGCGTGATAGGAGGACTGGTAGCCGCGTTGCACGGGAGAATGTGAAAGGTGTTCATATGTAGTAAAAACCTGAGAAATCCGTCCGTTTTCGTCATTTGTTATCGAATCGACTTAAAGCCAGATCGTCACATTGGCCGCTTTTCTCTCTGAGACGGTTACATTTATCGTCTGCAAAGCAATGTCGCGTGCTGCGGTATGCGGAGACACTAAAAGCACCATTGTAGAACACAGAAGAAGCTTCTAAGTTGAAGCAATAGCCATAAGAAGCAGTACAATTCAAGTTTTGGTTACCGATTATTGATTTTTAGCCTGCTTTGGTGCCTTGGACATGAGGTGGAACCTTAAGATTTTGCATGAAAGAAGGACTCGCAGCTGCGTTGCACGGGAGAATGTGAAAAGGGTTCATATGTCGCAAAAACCTGAGAAATCCGCCCGTTTTCGTCATTTGTTACCGAATCTACTTAAAGCCAGATCGTCACATTGGCCGCTCTTCTCTCTGAATCGGTTACATTTATCGTCTGCAAAGCTATGTCGCGTGCTGCGGTATGCGGAGACACTAAAAGCACCATATTAGAACACAGAAGAAGCTTCTAAGTTGAAGCAATAGCCAGTAAGAAGTAGTACAATTCAAGTTTTGGCTATCTATTATTCACATTTTAGCCGGCTTTGGTGGCTTGGACATGACCTAGGACCTTAATATTTTGCATGAAAGGAGGACTAGCAGTCGCGGTGCACGGGAGAATGTGAAAAGTGTTCATATGTAGTAAAAACCTGAGAAATCCGTTCGCTTTCGTCATTTGTTATCGAATCGACTTAAAGAAAGATCGTCACTATGGACGATTTTCTCTCTGAAACGGTTACGTTTATCGTCTGCAAAGCTATGTCACGTGCTGCGGTATGCGGAGACACTAAAATCATCATAGTAGAACACAGAAGAAGCTTCTAAGTTGAAGCAATATAAAGTAACAAGTAGTATAATTCAAGTATTAATTGTCGATTATTGACTTTTTAGCCGGCTTTATTGGCTTGGACATGACCTAGTACCTTAAGATTTTGCATGAATGGAGGACTAGCAGCCGCGTTGCACGGGAGACTGTGAAAAGTGTTCATATGTACTAAAAACCTGAGAAATCCGTCCGTTTTCGTCATTTGTTATCGAATCGACTTAAAGCCAGATCGTCACATTGGCCGCTTTTCTCTCTGAGACGGTTACATTTATCGTCTGCAAAGCTATGTCGCGTGCTGCGGTATGCGGGGACACTAAGAGCACCATAGTAGAACACAGAAGAAGCTTCTAAGTTGAAGTAATAGCCAGTAAGAAGTAGTAAAATTCAAGTTTTAGGCGTCGATTATTCACTTTTTAGCCAGTTTTGGTGGCTTGGACATGACCTAGGCCCTTAAGATTTTGCATGAAAGGAGGACTGGTAGCCGCGTTGCACGGGAGAATGTGAAAGGTTTTCATATGTAGTAAAAACCTGAGAAATCCGACCGTTTTCGTCATTTGTGATCGAATCGACTTAAAGCCAGATCGTCACATTGGCCTCTTTTCTCTCTGAGACGGTTTCATTTATCTTCTGCTAAGCTATGTCGCGTGCTGCGGTATGCGGAGACACTAAAAGCACCATAGTAGAACACAGATGAAGCTTCTAAGTTGAAGCAATGGCCAGTAAGAAGTAGTACAATTCAGGTTTTAGTTGTCGATTATTCACATTTTAGACGGCTTTGGTGGCTTGGACATGACCTAGGACCTTAATATTTTGCATGAAAGGACGACTAGCAGTCGCGGTGCACGGGAGAATGTGAAAAGTGTTCATATGTAGTAAAAACCTGAGAAATCCGTTCAATTTCGTCATTTGTTATCGAATCGACTTAAAGCCAGATCGTCACTGTGGACGATTTTCTCTCTGAAACGGTTACGTTTATCGTCTGCAAAGCTATGTCACGTGCTGCGGTATGCGGAGACACTAAAATCATCATAGTAGAACACAGAAGAAGCTTCTAAGTTGAAGCAATATAAAGTAACAAGTAGTACAATTCAAGTATTAATTGTCGATTATTGACTTTTTAGCCGGCTTTAATGGCTTGGACATGACCTAGTACCTTAAGATTTTGCATGAAAGGAGGACTAGCAACCGCGTTGCACGGGAGACTGTGAAAAGTGTTCATATGTACTAAAAACCTGATAAATCCGTCCGTTTTCGTCATTTGTTATCGAATCGACTTAAAGCCAGATCGTCACATTGGCCGCTTTTCTCTCTGAGGCGGTTACATTTATCGTCTGCAAAGCTATGTCGCGTGCTGCGGTATGCGGAGACACTAAGAGCTCCATAGTAGAACACAGAAGAAGCTTCTAAGTTGAAGTAATAGCCAGTAAGAAGTAGTAAAATTCAAGTTTTAGGCGTCGATTATTCACTTTTTAGCCAGTTCTGGTGGCTTGGACATGACCTAGGCCCTTAAGATTTTGCATGAAAGGAGGACTGGTAGCCGCGTTGCACGGGAGAATGTGAAAGGTGTTCATATGTAGTAAAAACCTGAGAAATCCGTCCGTTTTCGTCATTTGTGATCGAATCGACTTAAAGCCAGATCGTCACATTGGCCGCTTTTCTCTCTGAGATGGTTACATTTATCGTCTGCAAAGCTACGTCGCGTGCTGCGGTATGCGGAGACACTAAAAGCACCATAGTAGAACACAGAAAAAGCTTCTAAGTTGAAGCAATAGCCATAAGAAGCAGTACAATTCAAGTTTTGGTTATCGATTATTGATTTTTAGCGGCTTTGGTGACTTGGACAAGAGGTGGAACCTTAACATTTTGCATGAAAAGAGGACTAGCAGCTGCGTTGCACGGGAGAATGTGTAAAGGGTTCATATGTAGTAAAAACCTGAGAAATCCGTCCGTTTTCGTAATTTGTTATCGTATCGACTTAAAGCCAGATCGTCACATTGGCCTCTTTTCTCTCTGAGACGGTTACATTTATCTTCTGCAAAGCTATTTCGCGTGCTGCGGTATGCGGAGACACTAAAAGCACCATAGTAGAACACAGATGAAGCTTCTAAGTTGAAGCAATGGCCAGTAAGAAGTAGTACAATTCAGGTTTTAGTTGTCGATTATTCACATTTTAGCCGGCTTTGGTGGCTTGGACATGACCTAGGACCTTAATATTTTGCATGAAAGGAGGACTAGCAGCCGCGGTGCACGGGAGAATGTGAAAAGTGTTCATATGTAGTAAAAACCTGAGAAATCCGTCCGTTTTCGGCATTTGTTATCGAATCGACTTAAAGCCAGATCGCCACATTGGCCGCTTTTCTCTCTGAGACGATTACATTTATCGTCTGCAAAGCTATGTCGCGTGCTGCGGTATGCGGAGACACTAAAAGCACCATAGTAGAACACAGAAGAAGCTTCTAAGTTAAAGCAATAGCCAGTAAGAAGTAGTACAATTCAAGTGTTAGTTGTCGATTATCCACATTTTAGCCGCCTTTGGTGGCTTGGACATGACCTAAGACCTTAAGATTTTGCATGAAAGGAGGACTAGCAGCCGCGGTGCACGGGAGAATGTGAAAAGTGTTCATATGTAGTAAAAACCTGAGAAATCCGTTCGTTTTCGTCTTTTGTTATCAAATCGACTTAAAGCCAGATCGTCACATTGGCCGCTTTTCTCTCTGAGACGGTTACATTTATCGTCCTCAAAGCTATGTCGCGTGCTGCGGTATGCGGAGACCTTAAAAGCACCATAGTAGAACACAGAATAAGCTTCTAAGTTGAAGCAATGGTCAGTAAGAAGTAGTACAATTAAATGTTTTGGTTATCTATTATTGATTTTTAGCCGGCTTTGGTGCCTTGGACATGAGGTGGAACCTTAAGATTTTGCTTGAAAGGAGGACTAGCTGGCGCGTTGCACGGGAGAATGTGAAAAGGGTTCGCATGTAGTAAAAACCTCAGAAATCCGTCCGTTTTCGTCATTTGTTCTCGAATCGACTTAAAGCCAGATCGTCACTATGGCCGCTTTTTCTCTCTGAAACGGTTACGTTTATCGTCTACAAAGCTATGTCACGTGCTGCGGTATGCGGAGACACTAAAAGCACCATAGTAGAACACAGAAGAAGCTTCTAAGTTGAAGTAATAGCCAGTAAGAAGTAGTACAATTCAAGTTTTAGGCGTCGATTATTCACTTTTTAGCCGGCTTTGGTGGCTTGGACATGACCTAGGACCTTAAGATTTTGCATGAAAGGAGGACTAGCAGTCGCGTTGCACGGGAGAATGTGAAAAAGTGTTCATATGTACTAAAAACCTGAGAAATCCGTCCGTTTTCGTCATTTGTTATCAAATCGACTTAAAGCCAGATCGTCACATTGGCCGCTTTTCTCTCTGAGACGATTACATTTATCGTCCTCAAAGCTATGTCGCGTGCTGCGGTATGCGGAGACCTTAAAAGCACCATAGTAGAACACAGAATAAGCTTCTAAGTTGAAGCAATGGTCAGTAAGAAGCAGTACAATTCAAGTTTTGGTTATCGATTATTGATTTTTAGCGGCTTTGGTGACTTGGACAAGAGGTGGAACCTTAACATTTTGCATGAAAAGAGGACTAGCAGCTGCGTTGCACGGGAGAATGTGTAAAGGGTTCATATGTAGTAAAAACCTGAGAAATCCGTCCGTTTTCGTAATTTGTTATCGTATCGACTTAAAGCCAGATAGTGACATTGGCCTCTTTTCTCTCTGAGACGGTTACATTTATCTTCTGCAAAGCTATGTCGCGTGCTGCGGTATGCGGAGACACTAAAAGCACAATAGTAGAACACAGATGAAGCTTCTAAGTTGAAGCAATAGCCATAAGAAGCAGTACAATTCAAGTTTTGGTTATCGATCATTGTTTTCTAGCGGCTTTGGTGCCTTGGACAAGAGGTGGAACCTTAAGATTTTGCATGAAAGGAGGACTAGCAGCTGCGTTGCACGGGAGAATGTAAAAAGGGTTCATATGTATTAAAAACCTGAGAAATCCCCCCGTTTTCGTCATTTGTTATTTAATCTACTTAAAGCCAGATCGTCACATTGGCCACTCTTCTCTCTGGATCGGTTACATTTATCGCCTGCAAAGCTATGTCGCGTGCTGCGGTATGCGGAGACACTAAAAGCACCATAGTAGAACACAAAAGAAGCTTCTAAGTTGAAGCAATAAAAAGTAACAAGTAGTAGAATTCAATATTAGTTGTCGATTATTCACTTTTTAGGCGGCTTTATTGGCTTGGACATGACCTAGTACCTTACGATTTTGCTTGAAAGGAGGACTAGCAGCCGCGTTGCACGGGAGGATGTGAAAAGTGTTCATATGTAGTAAAAACATGAGAAATCCGTCCGTTTTCGTCATTTGTTATCGAATCGACTTGAAGGAAGATCGTCACATTGGCCATTCTTCCCTCTAAAACGGTTACATTTATCGTCTGCAAAGATATGTCGCGTGCTGCGGTAAGCCGAAACACTAAAAGCACCATAGTAGAACACAGAAGAAGCTTCTAAGTTTAAGTAATAGCCAGTAAGAAGTAGTACAATTCAAGTTTTAGTTGTCGATTATTCACTTTTTAGCCCGCATTGGTGGCTTGGACATGACCTAGGACCATAAGATTTTGCATGAAAGGAGGACTTGCAGCCGCGTTGCACGGGAGGATGTGAAAAGTGTTCATATGTAGTAAAAACATGAGAAATCCCTCCGTTTTCGTCATTTGTTATCGAATCGACTTAAAGCCAGATCGTCACATTAGCCGCTTTTCTCTCTGAGACGGTTACATTTATCGTCTGCAAAGCTATGTCGCGTGCTGCAATATGCGGAGACACTAAGAGCACCATAGAACACAGAAGAAGCTTCTAAGTTGAAGTAATAGCCAGTAAGAAGTAGTACAATTCAAGTTGTAGTTGTCGATTATTCACTTTTTAGCCGGCTTTGGTGGCTTGGACATGACCTAGGACCTTACGATTTTGCTTGAAAGGAAGACTAGCAGCCGCGTTGCACGGGAGAATGTGAAAAGTGTTCATATGTAGTAAAAACCTGAGAAATCCGTCCGTTTTCGTCATTTGTTATCGAATCGACTTAAAGCCAGATCGTCACATTGGCCGCTCTTCTCTCTGAAACGGTTATATTTATCGTCTGCAAAAGCTATGTCGCGTGCTGCGGTATGCGGAAACACTAAAAGCACCATAGTAGAATACAGAAGAAGCTTCTAAGTTGCAGTAATAGCCAGTAAGAAGTAGTACAATTCAAGTTTTAGTTGTCCATTATTCACTTTTTAGCCGGCTTTCGTGGCTTGGACATAAACTAGGACCTTAAGATTTTGCATGAAAGGAGGACTAGCAGCCGCGTTGCACGGGAGAGTGTGAAAAATGTTCATATGTAGTAAAAAGCTGAGAAATCCGTCCGTTTTCGTCATTTGTTATCGAATCGACTTAAAGCCAGATCGTCACATTGGCCGCTCTTCTGTCTGAAACGGTTACATTTATCGTCTGCAAAGCTATGTCGCGCGCTGCTGTATGCGGAGACACTAAAAGCACCATAGTAGAACACAGTAAAAACTTCTAAGTTGAAGTAATAGCCAGTAAGAAGTAGTACAATTCAAGTTTTAGTTGTGGATTGTTCACTTTTTAGCCGGCTTTGGTGGCTATGACATGACCTAGGACCATACGATTTTGTATGAAAGGAGGACTAGCAGCCGCGTTGCACGGGAGAATGTGAAAAGTGTTCATATGTAGTAAAAACCTGAGAAATCCGTCCGTTTTCGTCATTTGTTATCGAATCGACTTAAAGCCAGATCGTCACATTGGCTGCTTTTCTCTCTGAGACGGTTACATTTATCGTCTGCAAATCTATGTCGCCTGCTGCGGTATGCGGAGACACTTAAAGCACCATAGTAGAACACAGAAGAAGCTTCTAAGTTGAAGTAATAGCCAGTAAGAAGTAGTACAATTCAAGTTTTAGTTGTCGATTATTCACATTTTAGCCGGCTTTGGTGGCTTGGACATGACCTAGGACCTTAAGATTTTGCATGAAAGGAGGACTTGCAGCCGCGTTGCACGGGAGAATGTGAAAAGTGTTCATATGTAGTAAAAACCTAAGAAATCCGTCCGTTTTCGTAATTTGTTATCGAATCGACTTAAAGCCAGATCGTCACATTGGCCGCTTTTCTCTCAGAGACGGTTACATTTATCGTCTGCAAACCTATGTCGCGTGCTGCGGTATGCGGACACACTAAAAGCACCATAGTAGAACACAGAAGAAGCTTCTAAGTTGAAGTAATAGCAAGTAAGAAGTAGTACAATTCTAGTATTAGTTGTTGATTATTCACCTTTTAGCCGGCTTTAGTGGCTTGGACATGACCTAGGACCATAAGACTTTGCATGAAAGGAGGACTAGGAGCCGCGTTGCACGGGAGAATGTGAAAAGTGTTCATATGTAGTAAAAACCTGAGAAATCCGTCCGTTTTCGTCATTTGTTATCGAATCGACTTAAAGCCAGATCGTCACAATGGCCGCTTTTCTCTCTGAGACGGTTACATTTATCGTCTGCAAAGCTATGTCGCGTGCTGCGGTATGCGGAGACACTAAAAGCACCATAGTAGAACACAGATGAAGCTTCAAAGTTGAAGCAATAGCCAGTAAGAAGCAGTACAATTCAGGTTTTGGTTATCGATTATTGATTTTTAGCCGGCTTTGGTGCCCTGGACATGAGGTGGAACCTTAAGATTTTGCATGAAAGGAGGACTAGCAGCCGCGTTGCATGGGAGAATGTGAAAAGTGTTCATATGTAGCAAAAACCTGAGAAATCCGCCCGTTTTCGTCATTTGTTATCGAATCTACTTAAAGCCAGATCGTCACCTTGGCCGCTCTTCTCTCTGAATCGGTTACATTTATCGTCTGCAAAGCTATGTCGCGTGCTGCAGTATGCGGAAACACTAAAAGCACCATAGTAGAGCACAGAAGAAGCTTCTAAGTTGATGTGATAGCCAGTAAGAAGTAGTACAATTGAAGTTTTAGTTGTCGATTATTCACTTTTTAGCCTGATTTGGTGGCTTGGACATGAACTATGACCATAAGATTTTGCATGAAAGGAGGACTAGCAGCCGCGTTGCACGTGAGAATGTGAAAATGTTCGTATGTAGTAAAAACCTGAGAAATCCGTCCGTTTTCGTCACTTGTTATCGAATCGACTTAAAGCCAGATCGTCACATTGGCTGCTTTCCTCAATGAGACGGTCACATTTATTGTCTGCAAAGCTATGTCGCGTGCTGCGGTATGCGGAGACACTAAAAGCACCACAGTAGAACACAGAAGAATCTTCTAAGTTGAAGTAATAGCCAGTAAGAAGTAGTACAATTCAAGTTTTAGTTGTCGATTATTCACTTTTTAGCCGGCTTTGGTGGCTTGGACATGACCTAGGACCTCAAGATTTTGCATGAAAGGAGGTCTAACAGCCGAGTTGCATTGGAGAATTTGAAAAGTGTTCATATGTAGTAAAAACCTGAGAAATCCGTCCATTTTCGTCATTTGTTATCGAATTGACTTCAAGCCAGATCGACACATTGGCCATTCTTCTCTCTCAAACGGTTACATTTATCGTCTGCAAAGCTATGACGCATGCTGCGATATGCCGAAACACTAAAAGCACCATAGTAGAACACAGAAGGAGCTTCTAAGTTGAAGTAATAGCCAGTAAGAAGCAGTACAATTCAAGTTTTAGTTGTCGATTATTCGCTTTTTAGCCGGCTTTGGTGGCTTGGACATGCGGTGGAACCTTAAGACTTTGCATGAAAGGAAGACTAGCAGCCGCGTTGCATGGGAGAATTGTGAAAAGTGTTCATATGTAGTAAAAACCTGATAGATCCGTCCGTTTTCGTCACTTGTTATCGAATCGACTTAAAGCCAGATCGTCACATTGGCTGCTTTCCTCAATGAGACGGTTACATTTATCGTTTGCAAAGCTATGTCGCGTGCTGCGGTGTGCGGAGACACTAAAAGCACCATAGTAGAACACAGAAGAAGCTTCTAAGTTGAAGTAATAGCCAGTAAGAAGTAGTACAATTCATGTTTTAGTTGTCGATTATTCACTTTTTAGCCGGCTTTGGTGGCTTGGACATGACCTAGGACCTTAAGATTTTGCATGAAAGGAGGACTAGGAGCCGCGTTGCACGGGAGAATGTGAAAAGTGTTCATATGTTGGAAAAACCTGAGAAATCCGTGCGTTTTCGTCATTTGTTATCGAATCGACTTAAAGCCAGATCGTCACATTGGCCGCTTTTCTCTCTGAGACGGTTTCATTTATCGTCTGCAAAGCTATGACGCGTGCTGCGGTATGCGGAGACACTAAAAGCACCATAGTAGAACACAGAAGAAGCTTCTAAGTTGAAGTAATAGCCAGTAAGAAGTAGTACAATTCAAGTATTAGTTGTCGATTATTCACTTTTTAGCCGGCTTTGGTGGCTATGACATGACCTAGGACCATAAGATTTTGCATGAAACGAGGACTAGCAGCCGCGTTGCACGGGAGAATGTGAAAAGTGTTCATATGTAGTAAAAACCTGAGAAATCCGTCCGTTTTCGTCATTTGTTATCGAATCGACTTAAAGCCAGATCGCCACATTGGTCTCTTTTCTCTCTGAAACGGTTACACTTATCGTCTGCAAAGCTATGTCGCGTGCTGCGGTATGCGGAGACACTAAAAGCTCAATAGTAGAACACAGAAGAAGCTTCTAAGTTGAAGTAATAGCCAGTAAGAAGTAGTACAATTCAAGTTTTAGTTGTCGATTATTCACTTTTTAGCCGGCTTTGGTGGCTTGGACGTGACCTTGTACCTTAAGATTTTCCATGAAAGGAGGACTAGCAGCCGCGTTGCACGGGAGAATGTGAAAGGTGTTCATATGTAGTAAAAACCTGAGAAATCCGTCCGTTTTCGCCATTTGTTATCGAATTGTCTTAAAGCCAGATCGTCACATTGGCCGCTCTTCTCTCTGAAACGGTTACATTTATCGTCTACAAAGCTATGTCGCGTGCTGCGGTATGCGGAAACACTAAAAGCACCATAGTAGAACACAGAAGAAGCTTCTATGTTGAAGTAATAGCCAGTAAGAAGTAGTACAATTGAAGTTTTAGTTGTCGATTATTCACTTTTTAGCCGGCTTTGGTTTCTTGGACATGACCTAGGACCTTAAGATTTTGCATGAAAGGAGGACTAGCAGCCGCGTTGCATGGGAGAATGTGAAAAATGTTCATAAGTAGTAAAAACCTGAGAAATCCGTCCATTTTCGTCATTTGTTATCGAATTGACTTCAAGCCAGATCGTCACATTGGCCATTCTTCTCTCTCAAACGGTTACATTTATCGTCTGCAAAGCTATGTCGCGTGCTGCGATATGCCGAAACACTAAAAGCACCATAGTAGAACACAGAAGGAGCTTCTATGTTGAAGTAATAGCCAGTAAGAAGTAGTACAATTCAAGTTTTAGTTGTCGATTATTCACTTTTTAGCCGGCTTTGGTGGCTTGGACATGCGGTGGAGCCTTAAGATTTTGCATGAAAGGAAGACTAGCAGCCGCGTTGCACGGGAGAATGTGAAAAGTGTTCATATGTAGTAAAAACCTGAGAAATCCGTCCGTTTTCGTCATTTGTTATCGAATCGACTTAAAGCCAGATCGTCTCATTGGCCCCTTTTCTCTCTGAGACGGTTACATTTATCGTCTGCAAAGCTATGTCGCGTGCTGCGGTATGCGGAGACACTAAAAGCACCATAGTAGAACACAGAAAAAGCTTCTAAGTTGAAGTAATAGCCAGTAAGAAGTAGTACAATTCAAGTTTTAGTTGTCGATTATTCACTTTTTAGCCGGCTTTGGTGGCTTGGACATGACCTAGGACCTTAAGATTTTGCATGAAAGGAGGACTAGCAGCCGCGTTGCACGGGAGAATGTGAAAAGTGTTCATATGTTGGAAAAACCTGAGAAATCCGTCCGTTTTCGTCATTTGTTATGGAATCGACTTAAAGCCAGATCGTCACATTTGCCGCTTTTCTCTCAGAGACGGTTACATTTATCGTCTGCAAAGCTATGTCGCGTGCTGCGGTATGCGGAGACACTAAAAGCACCATAGTAGAACACAGAAGAAGCTTCTAAATTGAAGTAATAGCCAGTAAGAAGTAGTACAATTCAAGTTTTAGTTATCGATTATTCACTTTTTAGGCGGCTTTGGTGGCTTGGACATGACCTAGGACCGTAAGATTTTGCATGAAAGGAGGTCTAACAGCCGCGTTGCATGGGAGAATGTGAAAAGTGTTCATATGTAGTAAAAACCTGAGAAATCCGTCCATTTTCGTCATTTGTTATCGAATTGACTTCAAGCCAGATCGTCACATTGGCCATTCTTCTCTCTCAAACGGTTACATTTATCGTCTGCAAAGCTATGTCGCGTGCTGCGATATGCCGAAACACTAAAAGCACCATAGTAGAACACAGAAGGAGCTTCTAAGTTGAAGTAATAGCCAGTAAGAAGTAGTACAATTCAAGATTTAGTTATCGATTATTCACTTTTTAGGCGGCTTTGGTGGCTTGGACATGACCTAGGACCTTAAGATTTTGCATGAAAGGAGGTCTAACAGCCGCGTTGCATGGGAGAATGTGAAAAGGGTTCATATATAGTGAAAACCTGAGAAATCCGTCCGTTTTCGTCATTTGTTATCGAATCGACTTAAAGCCAGATCGTCACATTGGCCGCTCTTCTCTCTGAAACGGTTACACTTATCGTCTGCAAAGCTATGTAACGTGCTGCGGTATGCCGAAACAATAAAAGCACCATACTAGAACACAGAAGAAGCTTCTAAGTTGACGTAATAGCCAGTAAGAAGTAGTACAATTCAAGTTTTAGTTGTCGATTATTCACTTTTTAGCCGGCTATGGTGGCTTGGACACGACCTACGACCTTATGATTTTGCATGAAAGGAGGACTAGCAGCCATGTTGCATGGGAGAATGTGAAAAGTGTTCATATGTAGTAAAAACCTGAGAAATCCGTCCATTTTCGTCATTTGTTATCGAATGGACTTAAAGCCAGATCGTCACATTGGTCGCTTTTCTCTCTGAGACGGTTACATTTATTGTCTGCAAAGCTATGTCGCGTGCTGCGGTATGCGGAGACACTAAAAGCACCACAGTAGAACACAGAAGGATCTTCTAAGTTGAAGTAATAGCCAGTAAGAAGTAGTACAATTCAAGTTTTAGTTGTCGATTATTCGCTTTTTTGCCGGCTTTGGTGGCTTGGACATGCGGTGGAACCTTAAGATTTTGCATGAAAGGAAGACTAGCAGCCGCGTTGCACGGGAGAATGTGAAAAGTGTTCATATGTAGTAAAAACCTGAGAAATCCGTCCGTTTTCGTCATTTGCTATCGAATCGACTTAAAGCCAGCTCGTCTCATTGGCCGCTTTTCTCTCTGAGACGGTTACATTTATCGTCTGCAAATCTATGTCGCGTGCTGCGGTATGCGGAGACACTAAAAGCACCATAGTAGAACACAGAAGAAGCTTCTAAGTTGAAGTAATAGCCAGTAAGAAGTAGTACAATTCAAGTTTTAGTTGTCGATTATTCACTTTTTAGCCGGCTTTGGTGGCTTGGACATGACCTAGAACCTTAAGATTTTGCATGAAAGGAGGACTAGCAGCCGCGTTGCACGGGAGAATGTGAAAAGTGTTCATATGTAGTAAAACCTGAGAAATCCGTCCGTTTTCGTCATTTGTTATCGAATCGACTTAAAGCCAGATCGTCACATTGGCCATTCTTCTCTCTCAAACGGTTACATTTATCGTCTGCAAAGCTATGTCGCGTGCTACGGTATGCCAAAACACTAAAAGCACCATAGTAGAACCCAGAAGAAGGTTCTAAGTTGAAGTAATAGCCAGTAAGAAGTAGTACAATTCAAGTATTAGTTGTCGATTATTCACTTTTTAGCCGGCTTTGGTGGCTATGACATGACCTAGGACCATAAGATTTTGCATGAAAGGAGGACTAGCAGCCGCGTTGCACGGGAGAATGTGAAAAGTGTTCATATGTACTAAAAACCTGAGAAATCCGTCCGTTTTCGTCATTTGTTATCGAATCGAGTTAAAGCCAGATCGTCACATTGGTATCTTTTCTCTCTGAAACGGTTACACTTATCGTCTGCAAAGCTATGTCGCGTGCTGCGGTATGCGGAGACACTAAAAGCTCCATAGTAGAACACAGAAGAAGCTTCTAAGTAAAAGTAATAGCCAGTAAGAAGTAGTACAATTCAAGTTTTAGTTGTCGATTATTCACTTTTTAGCCGGCTTTGGTGGCTTGGACATGACCTAGTACCTTAAGATTTTCCATGAAAAGAGGACTAGCAGCCGCGTTGCACGGGAGAATGTGAAAGGTGCTCATATGTAGTAAAAACCTGAGAAATCCGTCCGTTTTCGCCATTTGTTATCGAATCGTCTTAAAGCCAGATCGTCACATTGGCCGCTCTTCTCTCTGAAACGGTTACATTTATCGCCTACAAAGCTATGTCGCGTGCTGCGGTATGCGGAAACACTAAAAGCACCATAGTAGAACACAGAAGAAGCTTCTATGTTGAAGTAATAGCCAGGAAGAAGTAGTACAATTCAAGTTTTAGTTGTCGATTATTCACTTTTTTGCCGGCTTTGGTTTCTTGGACATGACCTAGGACCTTAAGATTTTGCATGAAAGGAGGACTAGCAGCCGCGTTGCATGGGAGAATGTGAAAAGTGTTCATAAGTAGTAAAAACCTGAGAAATCCGTCCATTTTCGTCATTTGTTATCGAATTGACTTCAAGCCAGATCGTCACATTGGCCATTCTTCTCTCTCAAACGGTTACATTTATCGTCTGCAAAGCTATGTCGCGTGCTGCGATATGCCGAAACACTAAAAGCACCATAGTAGAACACAGAAGGAGCTTCTAAGTTGAAGTAATAGCCAGTAAGAAGTAGTACAATTCAAGTTTTAGTTGTCGATTATTCACTTTTGAGCCGGCTTTGGTGGCTTGGACATGACCTAGGACCTTAAGATTTTGCATGAAAGGAGTACTTGCAGGCGCGTTGCACGGGAGAATGTGAAAAGTGTTCATATGTAGTAAAAACGTGAGAAATCCGTCTGTTTTCGCCATTTGTTATCGAATCGACTTAAAGCCAGATCGTCTCATTGGCCGCTCTTCTCTCTGAAACGGTTACACTTATCGTCTGCAAAGCTATGTAACGTGCTGCGGTATGCCGAAACAATAAAAGCACCATAGTAGAACACAGAAGAAGCTTCTCAGTTGACGTAATAGCCAGTAAGAAGTAGTACAATTCAAGTTTTAGTTGTCGATTATTCACTTTTTAGCCGGCTATGGTGGCTTGGACATGACCTAGGACCTTATGATTTTGCATGACAGGAGGACTAGCAGCCGCGTTGCATGGGAGAATGTGAAAAGTGTTCATATGTAGTAAAAACCTGAGAAATCCGTCCATTTTCGTCATTTGTTATCGAATGGACTTAAAGCCAGATCGTCACATTGGCCGCTTTCTCTCAGAGACGGTTACATTAATTGTCTGCAAAGCTATGTCGCGTGCTGCGGTATGCGGAGACACTAAAAGCACCACAGTAGAACACAGAAGAATCTTCTATATTGAAGTAATAGCCAGTAAGAAGTAGTACAATTCAAGTTTTAGTTGTCGATTATTCACTTTTTAGCCGGCTTAGGTGGCTTGGACATGACCTAGGACCTTAAGATTTTGCATGAAAGGAGGTCTAACAGCCGAGTTGCATGGGAGTAGTTGAAAAGTGTTCATAAGTAGTAAAAACCTGAGAAATCCGTCCATTTTCGTCATTTGTTATCGAATTGACTTCAAGCCAGATCGACACATTGGCCATTCTTCTCTCTCAAACGGTTACATTTATCGCCTGCAAAGCTATGACGCGTGCTGCGATATGCCGAAACACTAAAAGCACCATAGTAGAACACAGAAGGAGCTTCTAAGTTGAAGTAATAGCCAGTAGGAAGCAGTACAATTCAAGTTTTAGTTATCGATTATTCACATTTTAGCCGGCTTTGTTCGCTTGGACATGACCTAGGACCTTACGATTTTGCGTGAAAGGAGGTCTAACAGCCGCGTTGCATGGGAGAATGTGAAAAGTGTTCATATGTACTAAAAACCTGAGAAATCCGTCCGTTTTCGTCATTTGTTATCGAATCGACTTAAAGCCAGATCGTCACATTCGCCGATTTTCTCTCTGAGAAGGTTACATTTATCGTCTGCAAAGCTATGTCGCGTGCTGCGGTGTGCGGAACACTAGAAGCACCATAGTAGAACACAGAAGAAGCTTCTAAGTTGAAGTAATAGCCAGTAAGAAGTAGTACAATTCAAGTTTAAGTTGTCGATTATTCACTTTTTAGCCGGCTTTGGACCTTAAGATTTTGCATGAAAGGAGGACTAGCAGCCGCTTTGCACGGGAGAATGTGAAAAGGGTTCATATGTAGTAAAAACCTGAGAAATCCGTCCGTTTTCGTCATTTGTTATCGAATCGACTTAAAGCCAGATCGTCACATTGTCCACTTTTCTCTCTGAGATGGTTACATTTATCGTGTGCAAAGCTATGTCGCGTGCTGTGGTATGCGGAGACACTAAAAGCGCACAGTAGAACACAGAAGAAGCTTCTAAGTTGAAGTAATAGCCAGTAAGAAGTAGTACAATTCAAGTTTTTGTTATCGATTACTCACTTTTTAGCCGGCTTTGGTGCTTGGACATGACCTAGGACCATAAGATTTTGCATGAAAGGAGGTCTAACAGCAGCGTTGCATGGGAGAATGTGAAAAGTGTTCGTATGTAGTAAAAACCTGAGAAATCCGTCCGTTTTCGTCATTTGTTATCGACTCGACTTAAAGCCAGATCGTCACATTGGCCGCTTTTCTCTCTGAGAAGGTTACATTTATCGTCTGCAAAGCTATGTCGCGTGCTGCGGTGTGCGGAGACACTAAAAGCACCACAGTAGAACACAGAAGAAGCTTCTAAGTCGAAGTAATAGCCAGTAAGAAGTAGTACAATTCAAGTTTTAGTAGTCGATTATTCACTTTTTAGCCGGCTTTGGTGTCTTGGACATGACCTAGGACCTTAAGATTTTGCATGAAAGGAGTACTTGCAGGCGCGTTGCATGGGAGAATGTGAAAAGTGTTCATATGTAGTAAAAACGTGAGAAATCCGTCTGTTTTCGTCATTTGTTATCGAATCGACTTAAAGCCATATCGTCACATTGGCCGCTTTTCTCTCTGAAACGGTTACATTTATCGTCTGCAAAGCTATGTAACGTGCTGCGGTATGCCGAAACAATAAAAGCACCATAGTAGAACACAGAAGAAGCTTCTCAGTTGACGTAATAGCCAGTAAGAAGTAGTACAATTCCAGTTTTTTTATCGATTATTCACTTTTTAGGCGGCTTTGGTGGCTTGGACATGACCTAGGACCTTAAGATTTTGCATGAAAGGAGGTCTAACAGCCGCGTTGCATGGGAGAATGTGAAAAGTGTTCATATGTAGTAAAAACCTGAGAAATCCGTCCGTTTTCGTCATTTGTTATCGAATCGACTTAAAGCCAGATCGTCACATTGGCCGCTCTTCTCTCTGAAACGGTTACACTTATCGTCTGCAAAGCTATGTAACGTGCTGCGGTATGCCGAAACAATAAAAGCACCATAGTAGAACACAGAAGAAGCTTCTCAGTTGACGTAATAGCCAGTAAGAAGTAGTACATTTCAAGTTTTAGTTGTCGATTATTCACTTTTTAGACGGATTTGGTGGCTTGGACATGACCTAGGACCTTAAGATTGTGCATGAAAGGAGGACTACCAGCCGCGTTGCACGGGAGAATGTGAAAAGTGTTCATATGTAGTAAAAACCTGAGAAATCCGTCCGTTTTCGTCATTTGTTATCGAATCGACTTAAAGCCAGATCGTCACATTGGCCACTTTTCTCTTTGAGAAGGTTACATTTACTGTCTGCAAAGCTATGTCGCGTGCTGCGGTATGCGGAGACACTAAAAGCAACACAGTAGAACACAGAATAAGCTTCTAAGTTGAAGTAATAGCCAGTAAGAAGTAGTACAATTCAAGTTTTAGTAGTCGATTATTCACTTTTTAGCCGGCTTTGGTGGCTTGGACATGACCTAGGACCTTAAGATTTTGCATGAAAGGAGTACTTGCAGGCGCGTTCACGGGAGAATGTGAAAAGTGTTCATATGTAGTAAAAACCTGAGAAATCCGTCTGTTTTCGCCATTTGTTATCGAATCGACTTAAAGCCAGATCGTCACATTGGCCGCTTTTCTCTCTGAAACGGTTACATTTATCGTCTGCAAAGCTATGTCGCGTGCTGCAGTATGCGGAAACACTAAAAGCACCATTGTAGAACACAGAAGAAGCTTCTAAGTTGAAGTAATAGCCAGTAAGAAGTAGTACAATTCAAGTTTTAGTTATCGATTATTCACTTTTTAGGCGGCTTTGGGGGCTTGGACTTGACCTAGGACCTTTAGATTTTGCATGAAAGGAGGTCTACCAGCCGCGTTGCATGGGAGAATGTGAAAAGTGTTCATATGTAGTAAAAACCTGAGAAATCCGTCCGTTTTCGTCATTTGTTATCGAATCGACTTAAAGCCAGATCGTCACATTGGCCGCTCTTCTCTCTGAAACGGTTACACTTATCGTCTGCAAAGCTAGGTAACGTGCTGCGGTATGCCGAAACAATAAAAGCACCATAGTAGAACACAGAAGAAGCTTCTAAGTTGACGTAATAGCCAGTAAGAAGTAGTACAATTCAAGTTTTAGTTGTCGATTATTCACTTTTTAGCCGGCTTTGGTGGCTTGGACATGACCTAGGACCTCAAGATTTTGCATGAAAGGAGGTCTAACAGCCGAGTTGCATGGGAGAATTTGAAAAGTGTTCATATGTAGTAAAAACCTGAGAAATCCGTCCATTTTCGTCATTTGTTATCGAATTGACTTCAAGCCAGATCGACACATAGGCCATTCTTCTCTCTCAAACGGTTACATTTATCGTCTGCAAAGCTATGACGCGTGCTGCGATATGCCGAAACACTAAAAGCACCATAGTAGAACACAGAAGGAGCTTCTAAGTTGAAGTAATAGCCAGTAAGAAGCAGTACAATTCAAGTTTTAGTTGTCGATTATTCGCTTTTTAGCCGACTTTGGTGGCTTGGACATGCGGTGGAACCTTAAGACTTTGCATGAAAGGAAGACTAGCAGCCGCGTTGCATGGGAGAATTGTGAAAAGTGTTCATATGTAGTAAAAACCTGAGAAATCCGTCCGTTTTCGTCATTTGCTATCGAATCGACTTAAAGCCAGATCGACTCATTGGCCGCTTTTCTCTCTGAGACGGTTACATTTATCGTTTGCAAAGCTATGTCGCGTGCTGCGGTGTGCGGAGACACTAAAAGCACCATAGTAGAACACAGAAGAAGCTTCTAAGTTGAAGTAATAGCCAGTAAGAAGTAATACAATTCAAGTTCTAGTTGTCGATTATTCACTTTTTAGCCGGCTTTGGTGGATTGGACATGACCTAGGACCTTAGGATTTTGCATGAAAGGAGGACTAGCAGCCGCGTTGCACGGTAGAATGTAAAAAGTGTTCATATGCAGTAAAAACCTGAGAAATCCGTCCGTTTTCGTCATTTGTTATCGAATCGACTTAAAGCCAGATCGTCACATTGGCCATTCTTCTCTCTCAAACGGTTACATTTATCGTCTGCAAAGCTATGTCGCGTGCTACGGTATGCCAAAACACAAAAAGCACCATAGTAGAAAACAGAAGAAGATTCTAAGTTGAAGTAATAGCCAGTAAGAAGTAGTACAATTCAAGTATTAGTTGTCGATTATTCACTTTTTAGCCGGCTTTGGTGGCTATGACATGACCTAGGACCATAAGATTTTGCATGAAACGAGGACTAGCAGCCGCGTTGCACGGGAGAATGTGAAAAGTGTTCATATGTAGTAAAAACCTGAGAAATCCGTCCGTTTTCGTCATTTGTTATCGAATCGACTTAAAGCCAGATCGTCACATTGGTCTCTTTTCTCTCTGAAACGGTTACACTTATCGTCTGCAAAGCTATGTCGCGTGCTGCGGTATGCGGAGACACTAAAAGCTCCATAGTAGAACACAGAAGAAGCTTCTAAGTTGAAGTAATAGCCAGTAAGAAGTAGTACAATTCAACTTTTAGTTGTCGATTATTCACTTTTTAGCCGGCTTTGGTGGCTTGGACATGACCTAGTACCTTAAGATTTTCCATGAAAGGAGGACTAGCAGCCGCGTTGCACGGGAGAATGTGAAAGGTGTTCATATGTAGTAAAAACCTGAGAAATCCGTCCGTTTTCGCCATTTGTTATCGAATCGTCTTAAAGCCAGATCGTCACATTGGCCGCTCTTCACTCTGAAACGGTTACATTTATCGTCTACAAAGCTATGTCGCGTGCTGCGGTATGCGGAAACACTAAAAGCACCATAGTAGAACACAGAAGAAGCTTCTATGTTGAAGTAATAGCCAGTAAGAAGTAGTACAATTGAAGTTTTAGTTGTCGATTATTCACTTTTTAGCCGGCTTTGGTTTCTTGGACATGACCTAGGACCTTAAGATTTTGCATGAAAGGAGGACTAGCAGCCGCGTTGCATGGGAGAATGTGAAAAATGTTCATAAGTAGTAAAAACCTGAGAAATCCGTCCATTTTCGTCATTTGTTATCGAATTGACTTCAAGCCAGATCGTCACATTGGCCATTCTTCTCTCTCAAACGGTTACATTTTTCGTCTGCAAAGCTATGTCGCGTGCTGCGATATGCCGAAACACTAAAAGCACCATAGTAGAACACAGAAGGAGCTTCTATGTTGAAGTAATAGCCAGTAAGAAGTAGTACAATTCAAGTTTTAGTTGTCGATTATTCACTTTTTAGCCGGCTTTGGTGGCTTGGACATGCGGTGGAACCTTAAGATTTTGCATGAAAGGAAGACTAGCAGCCGCGTTGCACGGGAGAATGTGAAAAGTGTTCATATGTACTAAAAACCTGAGAAATCCGTCCGTTTTCGTCATTTGTTATCGAATCGACTTAAAGCCAGATCGTCTCATTGGCCCCTTTTCTCTCTGAGACGGTTACATTTATCGTCTGCCAAGCTATGTCGCGTGCTGCGGTATGCGGAGACACTAAAAGCACCATAGTAGAACACAGAAAAAGCTTCTAAGTTGAAGTAATAGCCAGTAAGAAGTAGTACAATTCAAGTTTTAGTTATCGATTATTCACTTTTTAGGCGGCTTTGGTGGCTTGGACATGACCTAGGACCTTAAGATTTTGCATGAAAGGAGGTCTAACAGCCGCGTTGCATGGGAGAATGTGAAAAGTGTTCATATGTAGTAAAAACCTGAGAAATCCGTCCATTTTCGTCATTTGTTATTGAATTGACTTCAAGCCAGATCGTCACATTGGCCATTCTTCTCTCTCAAACGGTTACATTTATCGTCTGCAAAGCTATGTCGCGTGCTGCGATATGCCGAAACACTAAAAGCACCATAGTAGAACACAGAAGGAGCTTCTAAGTTGAAGTAATAGCCAGTAAGAAGTAGTACAATTCAAGTTTTAGTTGTCGATTATTCACTTTTTAGCCGGCTTTGGTGGCTTGGACATGCGGTGGAACCTTAAGATTTTGCATGAAAGGAGTACTTGCAGGCGCGTTGCATGGGAGAATGTGAAAAGTGTTCATATGTAGTAAAAACGTGAGAAATCCGTCTGTTTTCGCCATTTGTTATCGAATCGACTTAAAGCCAGATCGTCATATTGGCCGCTTTTCTCTCTGAAACGGATACATTTATCGTCTGCAAAGCTAAGTCGCGTGCTGCAGTATGCGGAAACACTAAAAGCACCATAGTAGTACACAGAAGAAGCTTCTAAGTTGAAGTAATAGCCAGTAAGAAGTAGTACAATTCAAGTTTTAGTTATCGATTATTCACTTTTTAGGCGGCTTTGGTGGCTTGGACATGACCTAGGACCTTAAGATTTTGCATGAAAGGAGGTCTAACAGCTGCGTTGCATGGGAGAATGTGAAAAGTGTTCATATGTAGTGAAAACCTGAGAAATCCGTCCGTTTTCGTCATTTGTTATCGAATCGACTTAAAGCCAGATCGTCACATTGGCCGCTCTTCTCTCTGAAACGGTTACAGTTATCGTCTGCAAAGCTAGGTAACGTGCTGCGGTATGCCGAAACAATAAAAGCACCATAGTAGAACACAGAAGAAGCTTCTAAGTTGACGTAATAGCCAGTAAGAAGTAGTACAATTCAAGTTTTAGTTGTCGATTATTCGCTTTTTAGCCGGCTTTGGTGGCTTGGACATGCGGTGGAACCTTAAGATTTTGCATGAAAGGAAGACTAGCAGCCGCGTTGCACGGGAGAATGTGAAAAGTGTTCATATGTAGTAAAAACCTGAGAAATCCGTCCGTTTTCGTCATTTGCTATCGAATCGACTTAAAGCCAGATCGTCTCATTGGCCGCTTTTCTCTCTGAGACGGTTACATTTATCGTCTGCAAAGCTATGTCGCGTGCTGCGGTATGCGGAGACACTAAAAGCACCATAGTAGAACACAGAAGAAGCTTCTAACTTGAAGTAATAGCCAGTAAGAAGTAGTACAATTCAAGTTTTAGTTGTCGATTATTCACTTTTTAGCCGGCTTTGGTGGCTTGGACATGACCTAGGACCTTAAGATTTTGCATGAAAGGAGGACTAGCAGCCGCGTTGCACGGGAGAATGTGAAAAGTGTTCATATGTTGGAAAAACCTGAGAAATCCGTCCGTTTTCGTCATTTGTTATCGAGTCGACTTAAAGCCAGATCTTCACATTGGCCGCTTTTCTCTCTGAGACGGTTTCATTTATCGTCTGCAAAGCTATGTCGCGTGCTGCGGTATGCGGAGACACTAAAAGCACCATAGTAGAACACAGAAGAAGCTTCTAAGTTGAAGTAATAGCCAGTAAGAAGAAATACAATTCAAGTTTTAGTTGTCGATTATTCACATTTTTGCCGGCTTTGGTCGCTTGGACATGACCTAGGACATTAAGATTTTGCATGAAAGGAGCACTAGCAGCCGCGTTGCACGGGAGAATGTGAAAAGTGTTCATATGTAGTAAAACCTGAGAAATCCGTCCGTTTTCGTCATTTGTTATCGAATCGACTTAAAGCCAGATCGTCACATTGGCCGCTCTTCTCTCTAAAACGTTTACACTTATCGTCTGCAAAGCTATGTCGCGTGCTGCGATATACGGAAACACTAAAAGCACCATAGTAGAACACAGAAGAAGCTTCTAAGTTGAAGTAATAGCCAGTAAGAAATAGTACAATTCAAGTTTTAGTAGTCGATTATTCACTTTTTAGCCGGCTTTGGTGGCTTGGACATGACCTAGTACCTTAAGATTTTCCATGAAAGGAGGACTAGCAGCCGCGTTGCACGGGAGAATGTGAAAGGTGCTCATATGTAGTAAAAACCTGAGAAATCCGTCCGTTTTCGCCATTTGTTATCGAATCGTCTTAAAGCCAGATCGTCACATTGGCCGCTCTTCTCTCTGAAACGGTTACTTTTATCGTCTACAAAGCTATGTCGCGTGCTGCGATATGCCGAAACACTAAAAGCACCATAGTAGAACACAGAAGAAGCTTCTAAGTTGACGTAATAGCCAGTAAGAAGTAGTACAATTCAAGTTTTAGTTGTCGATTATTCACTTTTTAGCCGGCTTTGGTGGCTTGGACATGACCTAGGACCTCAAGATTTTGCATGAAAGGAGGTCTAACAGCCGAGTTGCATGGGAGAATTTGAAAAGTGTTCATATGTAGTAAAAACCTGAGAAATCCGTCCATTTTCGTCATTTGTTATCGAATTGACTTCAAGCCAGATCGACACATAGGCCATTCTTCTCTCTCAAACGGTTACATTTATCGTCTGCAAAGCTATGACGCGTGCTGCGATATGCCGAAACACTAAAAGCACCATAGTAGAACACAGAAGGAGCTTCTAAGTTGAAGTAATAGCCAGTAAGAAGCAGTACAATGCAAGTTTTAGTTGTCGATTATTCGCTTTTTAGCCGACTTTGGTGGCTTGGACATGCGGTGGAACCTTAAGACTTTGCATGAAAGGAAGACTAGCAGCCGCGTTGCATGGGAGAATTGTGAAAAGTGTTCATATGTAGTAAAAACCTGAGAAATCCGTCCGTTTTCGTCATTTGCTATCGAATCGACTTAAAGCCAGATCGACTCATTGGCCGCTTTTCTCTCTGAGACGGTTACATTTATCGTTTGCAAAGCTATGTCGCGTGCTGCGGTGTGCGGAGACACTAAAAGCACCATAGTAGAACACAGAAGAAGCTTCTAAGTTGAAGTAATAGCCAGTAAGAAGTAATACAATTCAAGTTTTAGTTGTCGATTATTCACTTTTTAGCCGGCTTTGGTGGATTGGACATGACCTAGGACCTTAGGATTTTGCATGAAAGGAGGACTAGCAGCCGCGTTGCACGGTAGAATGTAAAAAGTGTTCATATGCAGTAAAAACCTGAGAAATCCGTCCGTTTTCGTCATTTGTTATCGAATCGACTTAAAGCCAGATCGTCACATTGGCCATTCTTCTCTCTCAAACGGTTACATTTATCGTCTGCAAAGCTATGTCGCGTGCTACGGTATGCCAAAACACAAAAAGCACCATAGTAGAAAACAGAAGAAGATTCTAAGTTGAAGTAATAGCCAGTAAGAAGTAGTACAATTCAAGTATTAGTTGTCGATTATTCACTTTTTAGCCGGCTTTGGTGGCTATGACATGACCTAGGACCATAAGATTTTGCATGAAACGAGGACTAGCAGCCGCGTTGCACGGGAGAATGTGAAAAGTGTTCATATGTAGTAAAAACCTGAGAAATCCGTCCGTTTTCGTCATTTGTTATCGGATCGACTTAAAGCCAGATCGTCACATTGGTCTCTTTTCTCTCTGAAACGGTTACACTTATCGTCTGCAAAGCTATGTCGCGTGCTGCGGTATGCGGAGACACTAAAAGCTCCATAGTAGAACACAGAAGAAGCTTCTAAGTTGAAGTAATAGCCAGTAAGAAGTAGTACAATTCAACTTTTAGTTGTCGATTATTCACTTTTTAGCCGGCTTTGGTGGCTTGGACATGACCTAGTACCTTAAGATTTTCCATGAAAGGAGGACTAGCAGCCGCGTTGCACGGGAGAATGTGAAAGGTGTTCATATGTAGTAAAAACCTGAGAAATCCGTCCGTTTTCGCCATTTGTTATCGAATCGTCTTAAAGCCAGATCGTCACATTGGCCGCTCTTCACTCTGAAACGGTTACATTTATCGTCTACAAAGCTATGTCGCGTGCTGCGGTATGCGGAAACACTAAAAGCACCATAGTAGAACACAGAAGAAGCTTCTATGTTGAAGTAATAGCCAGTAAGAAGTAGTACAATTGAAGTTTTAGTTGTCGATTATTCACTTTTTAGCCGGCTTTGGTTTCTTGGACATGACCTAGGACCTTAAGATTTTGCATGAAAGGAGGACTAGCAGCCGCGTTGCATGGGAGAATGTGAAAAATGTTCATAAGTAGTAAAAACCTGAGAAATCCGTCCATTTTCGTCATTTGTTATCGAATTGACTTCAAGCCAGATCGTCACATTGGCCATTCTTCTCTCTCAAACGGTTACATTTTTCGTCTGCAAAGCTATGTCGCGTGCTGCGATATGCCGAAACACTAAAAGCACCATAGTAGAACACAGAAGGAGCTTCTATGTTGAAGTAATAGCCAGTAAGAAGTAGTACAATTCAAGTTTTAGTTGTCGATTATTCACTTTTTAGCCGGCTTTGGTGGCTTGGACATGCGGTGGAACCTTAAGATTTTGCATGAAAGGAAGACTAGCAGCCGCGTTGCACGGGAGAATGTGAAAAGTGTTCATATGTACTAAAAACCTGAGAAATCCGTCCGTTTTCGTCATTTGTTATCGAATCGACTTAAAGCCAGATCGTCTCATTGGCCCCTTTTCTCTCTGAGACGGTTACATTTATCGTCTGCCAAGCTATGTCGCGTGCTGCGGTATGCGGAGACACTAAAAGCACCATAGTAGAACACAGAAAAAGCTTCTAAGTTGAAGTAATAGCCAGTAAGAAGTAGTACAATTCAAGTTTTAGTTATCGATTATTCACTTTTTAGGCGGCTTTGGTGGCTTGGACATGACCTAGGACCTTAAGATTTTGCATGAAAGGAGGTCTAACAGCCGCGTTGCATGGGAGAATGTGAAAAGTGTTCATATGTAGTAAAAACCTGAGAAATCCGTCCATTTTCGTCATTTGTTATTGAATTGACTTCAAGCCAGATCGTCACATTGGCCATTCTTCTCTCTCAAACGGTTACATTTATCGTCTGCAAAGCTATGTCGCGTGCTGCGATATGCCGAAACACTAAAAGCACCATAGTAGAACACAGAAGGAGCTTCTAAGTTGAAGTAATAGCCAGTAAGAAGTAGTACAATTCAAGTTTTAGTTGTCGATTATTCACTTTTTAGCCGGCTTTGGTGGCTTGGACATGCGGTGGAACCTTAAGATTTTGCATGAAAGGAGTACTTGCAGGCGCGTTGCATGGGAGAATGTGAAAAGTGTTCATATGTAGTAAAAACGTGAGAAATCCGTCTGTTTTCGCCATTTGTTATCGAATCGACTTAAAGCCAGATCGTCATATTGGCCGCTTTTCTCTCTGAAACGGATACATTTATCGTCTGCAAAGCTAAGTCGCGTGCTGCAGTATGCGGAAACACTAAAAGCACCATAGTAGAACACAGAAGAAGCTTCTAAGTTGAAGTAATAGCCAGTAAGAAGTAGTACAATTCAAGTTTTAGTTATCGATTATTCACTTTTTAGGCGGCTTTGGTGGCTTGGACATGACCTAGGACCTTAAGATTTTGCATGAAAGGAGGTCTAACAGCCGCGTTGCATGGGAGAATGTGAAAAGTGTTCATATGTAGTGAAAACCTGAGAAATCCGTCCGTTTTCGTCATTTGTTATCGAATCGACTTAAAGCCAGATCGTCACATTGGCCGCTCTTCTCTCTGAAACGGTTACAGTTATCGTCTGCAAAGCTAGGTAACGTGCTGCGGTATGCCGAAACAATAAAAGCACCATAGTAGAACACAGAAGAAGCTTCTAAGTTGACGTAATAGCCAGTAAGAAGTAGTACAATTCAAGTTTTAGTTGTCGATTATTCGCTTTTTAGCCGACTTTGGTGGCTTGGACATGCGGTGGAACCTTAAGATTTTGCATGAAAGGAAGACTAGCAGCCGCGTTGCACGGGAGAATGTGAAAAGTGTTCATATGTAGTAAAAACCTGAGAAATCCGTCCGTTTTCGTCATTTGCTATCGAATCGACTTAAAGCCAGATCGTCTCATTGGCCGCTTTTCTCTCTGAGACGGTTACATTTATCGTCTGCAAAGCTATGTCGCGTGCTGCGGTATGCGGAGACACTAAAAGCACCATAGTAGAACACAGAAGAAGCTTCTAACTTGAAGTAATAGCCAGTAAGAAGTAGTACAATTCAAGTTTTAGTTGTCGATTATTCACTTTTTAGCCGGCTTTGGTGGCTTGGACATGACCTAGGACCTTAAGATTTTGCATGAAAGGAGGACTAGCAGCCGCGTTGCACGGCAGAATGTGAAAAGTGTTCATATGTTGGAAAAACCTGAGAAATCCGTCCGTTTTCGTCATTTGTTATCGAGTCGACTTAAAGCCAGATCTTCACATTGGCCGCTTTTCTCTCTGAGACGGTTTCATTTATCGTCTGCAAAGCTATGTCGCGTGCTGCGGTATGCGGAGACACTAAAAGCACCATAGTAGAACACAGAAGAAGCTTCTAAGTTGAAGTAATAGCCAGTAAGAAGAAATACAATTCAAGTTTTAGTTGTCGATTATTCACATTTTTGCCGGCTTTGGTCGCTTGGACATGACCTAGGACATTAAGATTTTGCATGAAAGGAGGACTAGCAGCCGCGTTGCACGGGAGAATGTGAAAAGTGTTCATATGTAGTAAAACCTGAGAAATCCGTCCGTTTTCGTCATTTGTTATCGAATCGACTTAAAGCCAGATCGTCACATTGGCCGCTCTTCTCTCTAAAACGTTTACACTTATCGTCTGCAAAGCTATGTCGCGTGCTGCGATATACGGAAACACTAAAAGCACCATAGTAGAACACAGAAGAAGCTTCTAAGTTGAAGTAATAGCCAGTAAGAAGTAGTACAATTCAAGTTTTAGTTGTCGATTATTCACTTTTTAGCCGGCTTTGGTGGATTGGACATGACCTAGGACCTTAGGATTTTGCATGAAAGGAGGTCTAGCAGCCGCGTTGCACGGTAGAATGTAAAAAGTGTTCATATGCAGTAAAAACCTGAGAAATCCGTCCGTTTTCGTCATTTGTTATCGAATCGACTTAAAGCCAGATCGTCACATTGGAGGCTCTTCTCTCTGAAACGGTTACATTTATCGTCTGCAAAGCTATGTCGCGTGCTACGGTATGCCAAAACACTAAAAGCACCATAGTAGAACCCAGAAGAAGCTTCTAAGTTGAAGTAATAGCCAGTAAGAAGTAGTACAATTCAAGTATTAGTTGTCGATTATTCACTTTTTAGCCGTCTTTGGTGGCTATGACATGACCTAGGACCATAAGATTTTGCATGAAAGGAGGACTAGCAGCCGCGTTGCAAGGGAGAATGTGAAAAGTGTTCATATGTAGTAAAAACCTGAGAAATCCGTCCGTTTTCGTCATTTGTTATCGAATCGACTTAAAGCCAGATCGTCACATTGGTCTCTTTTCTCTCTGAAACGGTTACACTTATCGTCTGCAAAGCTATGTCGCGTGCTGCGGTATGCGGAGACACTAAAAGCTCCATAGTAGAACACAGAAGAAGCTTCTAAGTTGAAGTAATAGCCAGTAAGAAATAGTACAATTCAAGTTTTAGTAGTCGATTATTCACTTTTTAGATGGCTTTGGTGGCTTGGACATGACCTAGTACCTTAAGATTTTCCATGAAAGGAGGACTAGCAGCCGCGTTGCACGGGAGAATGTGAAAGGTGCTCATATGTAGTAAAAACCTGAGAAATCCGTCCGTTTTCGCCATTTGTTATCGAATCGTCTTAAAGCCAGATCGTCACATTGGCCGCTCTTCTCTCTGAAACGGTTACTTTTATCGTCTACAAAGCTATGTCGCGTGCTGCGGTATGCGGAAACACTAAAAGCACCATAGTAGAACACAGAAGAAGCTTCTATGTTGAAGTAATAGCCAGTAAGAAGTAGTACAATTGAAGTTTTAGTTGTCGATTATTCACTTTTTTGCAGGCTTTGGTTTCTTGGACATGACCTAGGACCTTAAGATTTTGCATGAAAGGAGGACTAGCAGCCGCGTTGCATGGGAGAATGTGAAAAGTGTTCATAAGTAGTAAAAACCTGAGAAATCCGTCCATTTTCGTCATTTGTTATCGAATTGACTTCAAGCCAGATCGTCACATTGGCCATTCTTCTCTCTCATACGGTTACATTTATCGTCTGCAAAGCTATGTCGCGTGCTGCGATATGCCGAAACACTAAAAGCACCATAGTAGAACACAGAAGGAGCTTCTAAGTTGAAGTAATAGCCAGTAAGGAGTAGTAAAATTCAAGTTTTAGTTGTCGATTATTCTCTTTTTAGCCGGCTTTGGTGGCTTGGACATGCGGTGGAACCTTAAGATTTTGCATGAAAGGAAGACTAGCAGCCGCGTTGCACGGGAGAATGTGGAAAGTGTTCATATGTAGTAAAAACCTGAGAAATCTGTCCGTTTTCTTCATTTGTTATCGAATCGACTTAAAGCCAGATCGTCTCATTGGCCCCTTTTCTCTCTGAGACGGTTACATTTATCGTCTGCAAAGCTATGTCGCGTGCTGCGGTATGCGGAGACACTAAAAGCACCATAGTAGAACACAGAAGAAGCTTCTAAGTTGAAGTAATAGCCAGTAAGGAGTAGTAGAATTCAAGTTTTAGTTGTCGATTATTCACTTTTGAGCCGGCTTTGGTGGCTTGGACATGACCTAGGACCTTAAGATTTTGCATGAAAGGAGGACTAGCAGCCGCGTTGCACGGGAGAATGTGAAAAGTGTTCATATGTAGTAAAAACCTGAGAAATCCGTCCGTTTTCGTCATTTGTTATCGAATCGACTTAAAGCCAGATCGTCACATTTGCTGCTTTTCTCTCTGAGACGGTTACATTTATCGTCTGCAAAGCTATGTCGCGTGCTGCGGTATGCGGAGACACTAAAAGCACCATAGTAGAACACAGAAGAAGCTTCTAAGTTGAAGTAATAGCCAGTAAGAAGAAATACAATTCAAGTTTCAGTTGTCGATTATTCACATTTTTGCCGGCTTTGGTCGCTTGGACATGACCTAGGACATTAAGATTTTGCATGAAAGGAGGACTAGCAGCCGCGTTGCACGGGAGAATATGAAAAGTGTTCATATGTAGTAAAACCTGAGAAATCCGTCCGTTTTCGTCATTTGTTATCGAATCGACTTAAAGCCAGATCGTCACATTGGCCGCTCTTCTCTCTAAAACGTTTACACTTATCGTCTGCAAAGCTATGTCGCGTGCTGCGATATACGGAAACACTAAAAGCACCATAGTATAACACAGAAGAAGCTTCTAAGTTGAAGTAATAGCCAGTAAGAAGTAGTACAATTCAAGTTTTAGTTGTCGATTATTCACTTTTTAGCCGGCTTTGGTGGATTGGACATGACCTAGGACCTTAGGATTTTGCATGAAAGGAGGACTAGCAGCCGCGTTGCACGGTAGAATGTAAAAAGTGTTCATATGCAGTAAAAACCTGAGAAATCCGTCCGTTTTCGTCATTTGTTATCGAATCGACTTAAAGCCAGATCGTCACATTGGAGGCTCTTCTCTCTGAAACGGTTACATTTATCGTCTGCAAAGCTATGTCGCGTGCTACGGTATGCCAAAACACTAAAAGCACCATAGTAGAACCCAGAAGAAGCTTCTAAGTTGAAGTAATAGCCAGTAAGAAGTAGTACAATTCAAGTATTAGTTGTCGATTATTCACTTTTTAGCCGGCTTTGGTGGCTATGACATGACCTAGGACCATAAGATTTTGCATGAAAGGAGGACTAGCAGCCGCGTTGCAAGGGAGAATGTGAAAAGTGTTCATATGTAGTAAAAACCTGAGAAATCCGTCCGTTTTCGTCATTTGTTATCGAATCGACTTAAAGCCAGATCGTCACATTGGTCTCTTTTCTCTCTGAAACGGTTACACTTATCGTCTGCAAAGCTATGTCGCGTGCTGCGGTATGCGGAGACACTAAAAGCTCCATAGTAGAACACAGAAGAAGCTTCTAAGTTGAAGTAATAGCCAGTAAGAAATAGTACAATTCAAGTTTTAGTAGTCGATTATTCACTTTTTAGCCGGCTTTGGTGGCTTGGACATGACCTAGTACCTTAAGATTTTCCATGAAAGGAGGACTAGCAGCCGCGTTGCACGGGAGAATGTGAAAGGTGCTCATATGTAGTAAAAACCTGAGAAATCCGTCCGTTTTCGCCATTTGTTATCGAATCGTCTTAAAGCCAGATCGTCACATTGGCCGCTCTTCTCTCTGAAACGGTTACTTTTATCGTCTACAAAGCTATGTCGCGTGCTGCGGTATGCGGAAACACTAAAAGCACCATAGTAGAACACAGAAGAAGCTTCTATGTTGAAGTAATAGCCAGTAAGAAGTAGTACAATTGAAGTTTTAGTTGTCGATTATTCACTTTTTTGCAGGCTTTGGTTTCTTGGACATGACCTAGGACCTTAAGATTTTGCATGAAAGGAGGACTAGCAGCCGCGTTGCATGGGAGAATGTGAAAAGTGTTCATAAGTAGTAAAAACCTGAGAAATCCGTCCATTTTCGACATTTGTTATCGAATTGACTTCAAGCCAGATCGTCACATTGGCCATTCTTCTCTCTCAAACGGTTACATTTATCGTCTGCAAAGCTATGTCGCGTGCTGCGATATGCCGAAACACTAAAAGCACCATAGTAGAACACAGAAGGAGCTTCTAAGTTGAAGTAATAGCCAGTAAGAAGTAGTAAAATTCAAGTTTTAGTTGTCGATTATTCTCTTTTTAGCCGGCTTTGGTGGCTTGGACATGCGGTGGAACCTTAAGATTTTGCATGAAAGGAAGACTAGCAGCCGCGTTGCACGGGAGAATGTGGAAAGTGTTCATATGTAGTAAAAACCTGAGAAATCTGTCCGTTTTCTTCATTTGTTATCGAATCGACTTAAAGCCAGATCGTCTCATTGGCCCCTTTTCTCTCTGAGACGGTTACATTTATCGTCTGCAAAGCTATGTCGCGTGCTGCGGTATGCGGAGACACTAAAAGCACCATAGTAGAACACAGAAGAAGCTTCTAAGTTGAAGTAATAGCCAGTAAGGAGTAGTACAATTCAAGTTTTAGTTGTCGATTATTCACTTTTGAGCCGGCTTTGGTGGCTTGGACATGACCTAGGACCTTAAGATTTTGCATGAAAGGAGGACTAGCAGCCGCGTTGCACGGGAGAATGTGAAAAGTGTTCATATGTAGTAAAAACCTGAGAAATCCGTCCGTTTTCGTCATTTGTTATCGAATCGACTTAAAGCCAGATCGTCACATTTGCTGCTTTTCTCTCTGAGACGGTTACATTTATCGTCTGCAAAGCTATGTCGCGTGCTGCGGTATGCGGAGACACTAAAAGCACCATAGTAGAACACAGAAGAAGCTTCTAAGTTGAAGTAATAGCCAGTAAGAAGTAATAAAATTCAAGTTTTAGTTGTCGATTATTCACATTTTTGCCGGCTTTGGTCGCTTGGACTTGACCTAGGACCTTAATATTTTGCATAAAAGGAGGACTTGCAGACGCGTTGCACGGTAGAATGTGAAAAGTGTTCACATGTAGTAAAAACCTGAGAAATCTGTCCGTTTTCGCCATTTGTTATCGAATCGTCTTAATGCCAGATCGTCACATTGGAGGCTCTTCTCTCTGAAACGGTTACATTTATCGTCTGCAAAGCTATGTCGCGTGCTGCGATATGCCGAAACACTAAAAGCACCATAGTAGAACACAGAAGAAGCTTCTAAGTTGAAGTAATAGCCAGTAAGAAGTAGTACAATTCAAGTATTAGTTGTCGACTATTCACTTTTTAGCCGGCTTTGGTGGCTATGACATTACCTAGGACCATAAGATTTTGCATGAAACGAGGACTAGCAGCCGCGTTGCACGGGAGAATGTGAAAAGTGTTCATATGTAGTAAAAACCTGAGAAATCCGTCCGTTTCCGTCCTTTGTTATCGAATCGACTTAAAGCCAGATCGTCACATTGGCCCCTCTTCTCTCTGAAACGGTTACACTTATCGTCTGCAAAGCTATGTCGCGTGCTGCGATATGCGGAAACACTAAAAGCACCACAGTACAACACAGAAGAAGCTTCTAAGTTGAAGTAATAGCCAGTAAGAAGTAGTACAATTCAAGTTTTAGTTGTCGATTATTCACTTTTTAGCCGGCTTTTTTGGCTTGGACATGATCTAGGACCTTAGGAATTTGCATGAAAGGAGGACTAGCAGCCGCGTTGCACTGTAGAATGTAATAAGTGTTCATAAGTAGTAAAAACCTGTGAAATCCGTCCGTTTTCGTCATTTGTTATCGAATCGACTTAAAGCCAGATCGTCACATTGGCCATTCTTCTCTCTCAAACGGTTACATTTATCGTCTGCAAAGCTATGTCGCGTGCTACGGTATGCCAAAACACAAAAAGCACCATAGTAGAAAACAGAAGAAGATTCCAAGTTGAAGTAATAGCCAGTAAGAAGTAGTACAATTCAAGTATTAGTTGTCGATTATTCACTTTTTAGCCGGCTTTGGTGGCTATGACATGACCTAGGACCATAAGATTTTGCATGAAACGAGGACTAGCAGCCGCGTTGCACGGGAGAATGTGAAAAGTGTTCATATGTAGTAAAAACCTGAGAAATCCGTCCGTTTTCGTCATTTGTTATCGAATCGACTTAAAGCCAGATCGTCACATTGGTCTCTTTTCTCTCTGAAACGGTTACACTTCTCGTCTGCAAAGCTATGTCGCGTGCTGCGGTATGCGGAGACACTAAAAGCTCCATAGTAGAACACAGAAGAAGCTTCTAAGTTGAAGTAATAGCCAGTAAGAAGTAGTACAATTCAACTTTTAGTTGTCGATTATTCACTTTTTAGCCGGCTTTGGTGGCTTGGACATGACCTAGTACCTTAAGATTTTCCATGAAAGGAGGACTAGCAGCCGCGTTGCACGGGAGAATGTGAAAGGTGTTCATATGTAGTAAAAACCTGAGAAATCCGTCCGTTTTCGCCATTTGTTATCGAATCGTCTTAAAGCCAGATCGTCACATTGGCCGCTCTTCTCTCTGAAACGGTTACATTTATCGTCTACAAAGCTATGTCGCGTGCTGCGGTATGCGGAAACACTAAAAGCACCATAGTAGAACACAGAAGAAGCTTCTATGTTGAAGTAATAGCCAGTAAGAAGTAGTACAATTGAAGTTTTAGTTGTCGATTATTCACTTTTTAGCCGGCTTTGGTTTCTTGGACATGACCTAGGACCTTAAGATTTTGCATGAAAGGAGGACTAGCAGCCGCGTTGCATGGGAGAATGTGAAAAATGTTCATAAGTAGTAAAAACCTGAGAAATCCGTCCATTTTCGTCATTTGTTATCGAATTGACTTCAAGCCAGATCGTCACATTGGCCATTCTTCTCTCTCAAACGGTTACATTTTTCGTCTGCAAAGCTATGTCGCGTGCTGCGATATGCCGAAACACTAAAAGCACCATAGTAGAACACAGAAGGAGCTTCTATGTTGAAGTAATAGCCAGTAAGAAGTAGTACAATTCAAGTTTTAGTTGTCGATTATTCACTTTTTAGCCGGCTTTGGTGGCTTGGACATGCGGTGGAACCTTAAGATTTTGCATGAAAGGAAGACTAGCAGCCGCGTTGCACGGGAGAATGTGAAAAGTGTTCATATGTAGTAAAAACCTGAGAAATCCGTCCGTTTTCGTCATTTGTTATCGAATCGACTTAAAGCCAGATCGTCTCATTGGCCCCTTTTCTCTCTGAGACGGTTACATTTATCGTCTGCCAAGCTATGTCGCGTGCTGCGGTATGCGGAGACACTAAAAGCACCATAGTAGAACACAGAAAAAGCTTCTAAGTTGAAGTAATAGCCAGTAAGAAGTAGTACAATTCAAGTTTTAGTTATCGATTATTCACTTTTTAGGCGGCTTTGGTGGCTTGGACATGACCTAGGACCTTAAGATTTTGCATGAAAGGAGGTCTAACAGCCGCGTTGCATGGGAGAATGTGAAAAGTGTTCATATGTAGTAAAAACCTGAGAAATCCGTCCATTTTCGTCATTTGTTATTGAATTGACTTCAAGCCAGATCGTCACATTGGCCATTCTTCTCTCTCAAACGGTTACATTTATCGTCTGCAAAGCTATGTCGCGTGCTGCGATATGCCGAAACACTAAAAGCACCATAGTAGAACACAGAAGGAGCTTCTAAGTTGAAGTAATAGCCAGTAAGAAGTAGTACAATTCAAGTTTTAGTTGTCGATTATTCACTTTTTAGCCGGCTTTGGTGGCTTGGACATGCGGTGGAACCTTAAGATTTTGCATGAAAGGAGTACTTGCAGGCGCGTTGCATGGGAGAATGTGAAAAGTGTTCATATGTAGTAAAAACGTGAGAAATCCGTCTGTTTTCGCCATTTGTTATCGAATCGACTTAAAGCCAGATCGTCATATTGGCCGCTTTTCTCTCTGAAACGGATACATTTATCGTCTGCAAAGCTAAGTCGCGTGCTGCAGTATGCGGAAACACTAAAAGCACCATAGTAGAACACAGAAGAAGCTTCTAAGTTGAAGTAATAGCCAGTAAGAAGTAGTACAATTCAAGTTTTAGTTATCGATTATTCACTTTTTAGGCGGCTTTGGTGGCTTGGACATGACCTAGGACCTTAAGATTTTGCATGAAAGGAGGTCTAACAGCCGCGTTACATGGGAGAATGTGAAAAGTGTTCATATGTAGTGAAAACCTGAGAAATCCGTCCGTTTTCGTCCTTTGTTATCGAATCGACTTAAAGCCAGATCGTCACATTGGCCGCTCTTCTCTCTGAAACGGTTACAGTTATCGTCTGCAAAGCTAGGTAACGTGCTGCGGTATGCCGAAACAATAAAAGCACCATAGTAGAACACAGAAGAAGCTTCTAAGTTGACGTAATAGCCAGTAAGAAGTAGTACAATTCAAGTTTTAGTTGTCGATTATTCGCTTTTTAGCCGGCTTTGGTGGCTTGGACATGCGGTGGAACCTTAAGATTTTGCATGAAAGGAAGACTAGCAGCCGCGTTGCACGGGAGAATGTGAAAAGTGTTCATATGTAGTAAAAACCTGAGAAATCCGTCAATTTTCGTCATTTGCTATCGAATCGACTTAAAGCCAGATCGTCTCATTGGCCGCTTTTCTCTCTGAGACGGTTACATTTATCGTCTGCAAAGCTATGTCGCGTGCTGCGGTATGCGGAGACACTAAAAGCACCATAGTAGAACACAGAAGAAGCTTCTAACTTGAAGTAATAGCCAGTAAGAAGTAGTACAATTCAAGTTTTAGTTGTCGATTATTCACTTTTTAGCCGGCTTTGGTGGCTTGGACATGACCTAGGACCTTAAGATTTTGCATGAAAGGAGGACTAGCAGCCGCGTTGCACGGGAGAATGTGAAAAGTGTTCATATGTTGGAAAAACCTGAGAAATCCGTCCGTTTTCGTCATTTGTTATCGAGTCGACTTAAAGCCAGATCTTCACATTGGCCGCTTTTCTCTCTGAGACGGTTTCATTTATCGTCTGCAAAGCTATGTCGCGTGCTGCGGTATGCGGAGACACTAAAAGCACCATAGTAGAACACAGAAGAAGCTTCTAAGTTGAAGTAATAGCCAGTAAGAAGAAATACAATTCAAGTTTTAGTTGTCGATTATTCACATTTTTGCCGGCTTTGGTCGCTTGGACATGACCTAGGACATTAAGATTTTGCATGAAAGGAGGACTAGCAGCCGCGTTGCACGGGAGAATGTGAAAAGTGTTCATATGTAGTAAAACCTGAGAAATCCGTCCGTTTTCGTCATTTGTTATCGAATCGACTTAAAGCCAGATCGTCACATTGGCCGCTCTTCTCTCTAAAACGTTTACACTTATCGTCTGCAAAGCTATGTCGCGTGCTGCGATATACGGAAACACTAAAAGCACCATAGTAGAACACAGAAGAAGCTTCTAAGTTGAAGTAATAGCCAGTAAGAAGTAGTACAATTCAAGTTTTAGTTGTCGATTATTCACTTTTTAGCCGGCTTTGGTGGATTGGACATGACCTAGGACCTTAGGATTTTGCATGAAAGGAGGACTAGCAGCCGCGTTGCACGGTAGAATGTAAAAAGTGTTCATATGCAGTAAAAACCTGAGAAATCCGTCCGTTTTCGTCATTTGTTATCGAATCGACTTAAAGCCAGATCGTCACATTGGAGGCTCTTCTCTCTGAAACGGTTACATTTATCGTCTGCAAAGCTATGTCGCGTGCTACGGTATGCCAAAACACTAAAAGCACCATAGTAGAACCCAGAAGAAGCTTCTAAGTTGAAGTAATAGCCAGTAAGAAGTAGTACAATTCAAGTATTAGTTGTCGATTATTCACTTTTTAGCCGGCTTTGGTGGCTATGACATGACCTAGGACCATAAGATTTTGCATGAAAGGAGGACTAGCAGCCGCGTTGCAAGGGAGAATGTGAAAAGTGTTCATATGTAGTAAAAACCTGAGAAATCCGTCCGTTTTCGTCATTTGTTATCGAATCGACTTAAAGCCAGATCGTCACATTGGTCTCTTTTCTCTCTGAAACGGTTACACTTATCGTCTGCAAAGCTATGTCGCGTGCTGCGGTATGCGGAGACACTAAAAGCTCCATAGTAGAACACAGAAGAAGCTTCTAAGTTGAAGTAATAGCCAGTAAGAAATAGTACAATTCAAGTTTTAGTAGTCGATTATTCACTTTTTAGCCGGCTTTGGTGGCTTGGACATGACCTAGTACCTTAAGATTTTCCATGAAAGGAGGACTAGCAGCCGCGTTGCACGGGAGAATGTGAAAGGTGCTCATATGTAGTAAAAACCTGAGAAATCCGTCCGTTTTCGCCATTTGTTATCGAATCTTCTTAAAGCCAGATCGTCACATTGGCCGCTCTTCTCTCTGAAACGGTTACTTTTATCGTCTACAAAGCTATGTCGCGTGCTGCGGTATGCGGAAACACTAAAAGCACCATAGTAGAACACAGAAGAAGCTTCTATGTTGAAGTAATAGCCAGTAAGAAGTAGTACAATTGAAGTTTTAGTTGTCGATTATTCACTTTTTTGCAGGCTTTGGTTTCTTGGACATGACCTAGGACCTTAAGATTTTGCATGAAAGGAGGACTAGCAGCCGCGTTGCATGGGAGAATGTGAAAAGTGTTCATAAGTAGTAAAAACCTGAGAAATCCGTCCATTTTCGTCATTTGTTATCGAATTGACCTCAAGCCAGATCGTCACATTGGCCATTCTTCTCTCTCAAACGGTTACATTTATCGTCTGCAAAGCTATGTCGCGTGCTGCGATATGCCGAAACACTAAAAGCACCATAGTAGAACACAGAAGGAGCTTCTAAGTTGAAGTAATAGCCAGTAAGAAGTAGTAAAATTCAAGTTTTAGTTGTCGATTATTCTCTTTTTAGCCGGCTTTGGTGGCTTGGACATGCGGTGGAACCTTAAGATTTTGCATGAAAGGAAGACTAGCAGCCGCGTTGCACGGGAGAATGTGAAAAGTGTTCATATGTAGTAAAAACCTGAGAAATCTGTCCGTTTTCTTCATTTGTTATCGAATCGACTTAAAGCCAGATCGTCTCATTGGCCCCTTTTCTCTCTGAGACGGTTACATTTATCGTCTGCAAAGCTATGTCGCGTGCTGCGGTATGCGGAGACACTAAAAGCACCATAGTAGAACACAGAAGAAGCTTCTAAGTTGAAGTAATAGCAAGTAAGGAGTAGTACAATTCAAGTTTTAGTTGTCGATTATTCACTTTTGAGCCGGCTTTGGTGGCTTGGACATGACCTAGGACCTTAAGATTTTGCATGAAAGGAGGACTAGCAGCCGCGTTGCACGGGAGAATGTGAAAAGTGTTCATATGTAGTAAAAACCTGAGAAATCCGTCCGTTTTCGTCATTTGTTATCGAATCGACTTAAAGCCAGATCGTCACATTTGCTGCTTTTCTCTCTGAGACGGTTACATTTATCGTCTGCAAAGCTATGTCGCGTGCTGCGGTATGCGGAGACACTAAAAGCACCATAGTAGAACACAGAAGAAGCTTCTAAGTTGAAGTAATAGCCAGTAAGAAGTAATAAAATTCAAGTTTTAGTTGTCGATTATTCACATTTTTGCCGGCTTTGGTCGCTTGGACTTGACCTAGGACCTTAATATTTTGCATAAAATAGGACTTGCAGACGCGTTGCACGGTAGAATGTGAAAAGTGTTCACATGTAGTAAAAGCCTGAGAAATCTGTCCGTTTTCGCCATTTGTTATCGAATCGTCTTAATGCCAGATCGTCACATTGGAGGCTCTTCTCTCTGAAACGGTTACATTTATCGTCTGCAAAGCTATGTCGCGTGCTGCGATATGCCGAAACACTAAAAGCACCATAGTAGAACACAGAAGAAGCTTCTAAGTTGAAGTAATAGCCAGTAAGAAGTAGTACAATTCAAGTATTAGTTGTCGACTATTCACTTTTTAGCCGGCTTTGGTGGCTATGACATTACCTAGGACCATAAGATTTTGCATGAAACGAGGACTAGCAGCCGCGTTGCACGGGAGAATGTGAAAAGTGTTCATATGTAGTAAAAACCTGAGAAATCCGTCCGTTTCCGTCCTTTGTTATCGAATCGACTTAAAGCCAGATCGTCACATTGGCCCCTCTTCTCTCTGAAACGGTTACACTTATCGTCTGCAAAGCTATGTCGCGTGCTGCGATATGCGGAAACACTAAAAGCACCACAGTACAACACAGAAGAAGCTTCTAAGTTGAAGTAATAGCCAGTAAGAAGTAGTACAATTCAAGTTTTAGTTGTCGATTATTCACTTTTTAGCCGGCTTTTTTGGCTTGGACATGATCTAGGACCTTAGGAATTTGCATGAAAGGAGGACTAGCAGCCGCGTTGCACGGTAGAATGTAATAAGTGTTCATAAGTAGTAAAAACCTGTGAAATCCGTCCGTTTTCGTCATTTGTTATCGAATCGACTTAAAGCCAGATCGTCACATTGGCCATTCTTCTCTCTCAAACGGTTACATTTATCGTCTGCAAAGCTATGTCGCGTGCTACGTTATGAAAAAACACTAAAAGCACCATAGTACAACCCAGAAGAAGCTTCTAAGTTGAAGTAATAGCCAGTAAGAAGTAGTACAATTCAAGTATTAGTTGTCGATTATTCACTTTTTAGCCGGCTTTGGTGGCTATGACATGACCTAGGACAATAAGATTTTGCATGAAAGGAGTACTAGCAGCCGCGTTGCACGGGAGAATGTGAAAAGTGTTCATATGCAGTAAAAAACTGAGAAATCCGTCCGTTTTCGTCATTTGTTATTGAATCGACTTAAAGTCAGATCGTCACATTTTTCTCTTTTCTCTCTGAAACGGTTACACTTATCGTCTGCAAAGCTATGTCGCGTGCTGCGGTATGCGGAGACACTAAAAGCTCCATAGTAGAACACAGAAGAAGCTTCTAAGCTGAAGTAATAGCCAGTAAGAAGTAGTACAATTCAAGTTTTAGTTGTCGATTATTCACTTTTTAGCCGGCTTTGGTGGCTTGGACATGACCTAGGACCTTAAGATTTTGCATGAAAGGAGGACTAGCAGCTGCGTTGCACGGGAGAATGTGAAAACTGTTCATATGTTGGAAAAACCTGAGAAATCAGTCCGTTTTCGTCATTTGTTATCGAATCGACTTAAAGCCAGATCGTCACATTGGCTGCTCTTCTCTCCGAAACGGTTACACTTATCGTCTGCAAAGCTATGTCGCGTGCTGCGATATGCGGAAACACTATAAGCACCACAGTACAACACAGAAGAAGCTTCTAAGTTGAAGTAATAGCCAGTAGGAAGTAGTACAATTCAAGTTTTAGTTGTCGATTATTCACTTTTTAGCCGGCTTTTTTGGCTTGGACATTACCTAGGACATTAAGATTTTGCATTAAAGGAGGACTAGCAGCCGCGTTGCACGGGAGAATGTGAAAAGTGTTCATATGTAGTAAAACCTGAGAAATCCGTCCGTTTTCGTCATTTGTTATCGAATCGACTTAAAGCCAGATCGTCACATTGGCCGCTCTTCTCTCCGAAACGGTTACACTTATCGTCTGCAAAGCTATGTCGCGTCCTGCGATATACGGAAACACTAAAAGCACCATAGTAGAACACAGAAGAAGCTTCTAAGTTGAAGTAATAGCCAGTAAGAAGTTGTACAATTCAAGTTTTGGTTGTCGATTATTCACTTTTTAGCCGGCTTTGGTGGATTGGACATGACCTAGGACCTTAGGATTTTGCATGAAAGGAGGACTAGCAGCCGCGTTGCACAGTAGAATGTAAAAAGTGTTCATATGCAGTAAAAACCTGAGAAATCCGTCCGTTTTCGCCATTTGTTATCGAATCGACTTAAGGCCAGATCGTCACATTGGTCTCTTTTCTCTCTGAAACGGTTACACTTATCGTCTGCAAAGTTATGTCGCGTGCTGCGGTATGCGGAGACACTAAAAGCTCCATAGTAGAACACAGCAGAAGCTTCTAAGTTGAAGTAATAGCCAGTAAGAAGTAGTACAATTCAAGTTTTAGTAGTCGATTATTCACTTTTTAGCCGGCTTTGGTGGCTTGGACATGACTTAGGACCTTAAGATTTTGCATGAAAGGAGGACTAGCAGCCGCGTTGCACGGGAGAATGTGAAAAGTGTTCATATGTTGGAAAAACCTGAGAAATCCGTCCGTTTTCGTCATTTGATATCGAATCGACTTAAAGCCAGATCGTCACATTTGCCGCTTTTCTCTCTGAGACGGTTACATTTACCGTCTGCAAAGCTATGTCGCGTGCTGCGGTATGCGGAGACACTAAAAGCACCATAGTAGAACACAGAAGAAGCTTCTAAGTTGAAGTAATAGCCAGTAAGAAGCAATACAATTCAAGTTTTAGTTGTCGATTATTCACATTTTTGCCGGCTTTGGTCGCTTGGACATGACCTAGGACCTTAAGATTTTGCATAAAAGAAGGACTAGCAGACGCGTTGCACGGAAGAATGTGGAAAGTGTTCACATGTAGTAAAAACCTGAGAAAACCGTCCGTTTTCGACATTTGTTATCGAATCGTCTTAATGCCAGATCGTCACATTGGAGGCTCTTCTCTCTGAAACGGTTACATTTATCGTCTGCAAAGCTATGTGGCGTGCTGCGATATGCCGAAACACTAAAAGCACCATAGTAGAACACAGAAGAAGCTTCTAAGTTGAAGTAATAGCCAGTAAGAAGTAGTACAATTCAAGTATTAGTTGTCGACTATTCACTTTTTAGCCGGCTTTGGTGGCTATGACATGACCTAGGACCATACGATTTTGCATGAAAGGAGGACTAGCAGCCGCGTTGCACGGGAGAATGGGAAATGTGTTCATATGTAGTAAAAACCTGAGAAATCCGTCCGTTTTCGTCATTTGATATCGAATCGACTTAAAGCCAGATCGTCACATCTGCCGCTTTTCTCTCTGAGACGGTTACATTTACCGTCTGCAAAGCTATGTCGCGTGCTGCGGTATGCGGAGACACTAAAAGCACCATAGTAGAACACAGAAGAAGCTTCTAAGTTGAAGTAATAGCCAGTAAGAAGTAATACAATTCAAGTTTTAGTTGTCGATTATTCACATTTTTGCCGGCTTTGGTCGCTTGGACATGACCTAGGACCTTAAGATTTTGCATAAAAGAAGGACTAGCAGACGCGTTGCACGGGAGAATGTGGAAAGTGTTCACATGTAGTAAAAACCTGAGAAAACCGTCCGTTTTCGACATTTGTTATCGAATCGACTTAAAGCCAGATCGTCACATTGGCCCCTCTTCTCTCTGAAACGGTTACACTTATCGTCTGCAAAGCTATGTCGCGTGCTGCGATATGCGAAAACACTAAAAGCACCACAGTACAACACAGAAGAAGCTTCTAAGTTGAAGTAATAGCTAGTAAGAAGTAGTACAATTCAAGTTTTAGTTGTCGATTATTCACTTTTTAGCCGGCTTTTTTGGCTTGGACATGATCTAGGACCTTAGGAATTTGCATGAAAGGAGGACTAGCAGCCGCGTTGCACGGTAGAATGTAATAAGTGTTCATAAGTAGTAAAAACCTGTGAAATCCGTCCGTTTTCGTCATTTGTTATCGAATCGACTTAAAGCCAGATCGTCACATTGGCCATTCTTCTCTCTCAAACGGTTACATTTATCGTCTGCAAAGCTATGTCGCGTGATGCGGTGTGCGGAGACACTAGAAGCACCATAGTAGAACACAGAAGAAGCTTCTAAGTTGAAGTAATAGCCAGTAAGAAGTAGTACAATTCAAGTTTTAGTTGTCCATTATTCACTTTTTAGCCGGCTTTGGTGGCTTGGACATGACCTAGGACCTTAAGATTTTGCATGAAAGGAGGACTAGCAGACGCGTTGCACGGGAGAATGTGAAAAGTGTTCATATGTTGGAAAAACCTGAGAAATCCGTCCGTTTTCGTCATTTGTTATCGAATCGACTTAAAGCCAGATCGTCACATTGGCTGCTCTTCTCTCTGAAACGGTTACACTTATCGTCTGCAAAGCTATGTCGCGTGCTGCGATATGCGGATACACTAAAAGCACCACAGTACAACACAGAAGAAGCTTCTAAGTTGAAGTAATAGCCAGTAAGAAGTAGTACAATTCAAGTATTAGTTGTCGATTATTCACTATTTAGCCGGCTTTGGTGGCTATGACATGACCTAGGACAATAAGATGTTGCATGAGAGGAGGACTAGCAGCCGCGTTGCACGGGAGAATGTGAAAAGTGTTCATATGTAGTAAAAAACTAAAAAATCCGTCCGTTTTCGTCATTTGTTATCGACTTGACTTAAAGCCAGATCGTCTCATTGGCCCCTTTTCTCTCTGAGACGGTTACATTTATCGTCTGCAAAGCTATGTCGCGTGCTGCGGTATGCGGAGACACTAAAAGCACCATAGTAGAACACAGAAGAAGCTTTTAAGTTGAAGTAATAGCCAGTAAGAAGTAGTACAATTCAAGTTTTAGTTGTCGATTATTCACTTTTTAGCCGGCTTTGGTGGCTTGTACATGACCTAGGACCTTAAGATTTTGCATGAAACGAGGACTAGCAGCCGCGTTGCACGGGAGAATGTGAAAAGTGTTCATATGTTGGAAAAACCTGAGAAATCCGTCCGTTTTCGTCATTTGTTATCGAATCGACTTAAAGCCAGATCGTCACATTTGCCGCTTTTCTCTCTGAGACGGTTACATTTATCGTCTGCAAAGCTATGTCGCGTGCTGCGGTATGCGGAGACACTAAAAGCACCATAGTAGAACACAGAAGAAGCTTCTAAGTTGAAGTAATATCCAGTAAGAAGTAATACAATACAAGTTTTAGTTGTCGATTATTCACATTTTGCCGGCTTTTGTCGCTTGGACATGACCTAGGACCTTAAGATTTTGCATAAAAGGAGGACTAGCAGACGCGTTGCACGGGAGAATGTGAAAAGTGTTCACATGTAGTAAAAACCTGAGAAATCCAACCGTTTTCGCCATTCGTTATCGAATCGTCTTAATGCCAGATCGTCACATTGGAGGCTCTTCTCTCTGAAACGGTTACATTTATCGTCTGCAAAGCTATGTCGCGTGCTGCGATATGCCGAAACACTAAAAGCACCATAGTAGAACACAGAAGAAGCTTCTAAGTTGAAGTAATAGCCAGTAAGAAGTAGTACAATTCAAGTTTTAATTGTCGATTATTCACTTTTTAGCCGGCTTTGGTGGCTTGGACATGAGGTTGAACCTTAAGATTTTGCATGAATGGACGACTAGCAGCCGCGTTGCACGGGAGAATGTGAAAAGTGTTCATATGTACTAAAACCCTGAGAAATATGTCCGTTTTCGTCATTTGTTATCGAATCGACATAAAGCCAGATCGTCACATTGGCCGCTCTTCTCTCTGAAACGGTTACACTTATCGTTTGCAAAGCTATGTCGCGTGCTGCGAACTGCGGAAACACTAAAAGCACCACAGTACAACACAGAAGAAGCTTCTAAGTTGAAGTAATAGCCAGTAAGAAGTAGTACAATTCAAGTATTAGTTGTCGATTATTCACTTTTTAGCCGGCTTTAGTGGCTATGACATGACCTAGGACAATAAGGTTTTGCATGAAAGGAGGACTAGCAGCCGCGTTGCACGGGAGAATGTGAAAAGTGTTCATATGTAGTAAAAAACTGAGAAATCCGTCCGTTTTCGTCATTTGTTATCGAATCGACTTAAAGTCAGATCGTCACATTTTTCTCTTTTCTCTCTGAAACGGTTACACTTATCGTCTGCAAAGCTATGTCGCGTGCTGCGGCATGCGGAGACACTAAGAGCTCCATAGTAGAACACAGAAGAAGCTTCTAAGTTGAAGTAATAGCCAGTAAGAAGTAGTACAATTAAAGTTTTAGTTGTCGATTATTCACTTTTTAGCCGGCTTTGGTGGCTTGGACATGACCTAGGACCTTAAGATTTTGCATGAAAGGAGGACTAGCAGCCGCGTTGCACGGGAGAATGTGAAAAGTGTTCATATGTAGTAAAAAACTGAGAAATCCGTCCGCTTTCGTCATTTGTTATCGATTCGACTTAAAGCCAGATCGTCTCATTGGCCGCTTCTCTCTCTGAGACGGTTACATTTATCGTCTGCGAAGCTATGTCGCGTGCTGCGGTATGCGGAGACACTAAAAGCACCATAGTACAACACAGAAGAAGCTTCTATGTTGAAGTAATAGCCAGTAAGAAGTAGTACAATTCAAGTTTTAGTTGTCGATTATTCACTTTTTAGCCGGCTTTGGTGGCTTGGACATGACCTAGGACCTTAAGATTTTGCATGAAAGGAGGACTAGCAGCCGCGTTGCACGGGAGAATGTGAAATGTGTTCATATGTTGGAAAAACCTGAGAAATCCGTCCGTTTTCGTCATTTGTTATCGAATCGACTTAAAGCCAGATCGTCACATTTGCCGCTTTTCTCTCTGAGACGGTTACATTTATCGTCTGCAAAGCTATGTCGCGTGCTGCGGTCTGCGGAGACACTAAAAGCACCATAGTAGAACACAGAAGAAGCTTCGAAGTTGAAGTAATAGCCAGTAAGAAGTAGTACAATTCAAGTTTTAGTTGTCGATTATTCACTTTTTAGCCGGCTTTGGTGGCTTGGACATGACCTAGGACCTTAAGATTTTGCATGAAAGGAGGACTAGCAGCCGCGTTGCACGGGAGAATGTAAAAAGTGTTCATATGTTGGAAAAACCTGATAAATCCGTCCGTTTTCGTCATTTGTTATCGAATCGACTTAAAGCCAGATCGCCACATATGCCGCTTTTCTCTCTGAGACGGTTACATTTATCGTCTGCAAAGCTATGTCGCGTGCTGCGGTATGCGGAGACACTAAAAGCACCATAGTAGAACACAGAAGAAGCTTCTAAGTTGAAGTAATAGCCAGTAAGAAGTAATACAATTCAAGTTTTAGTTGTCGATTATTCACATTTTTGCCGGCTTTTGTCGCTTGGACATGACCTAGGACCTTAAGATTTTGCATGAAAGGAGGACTAGCAGCCGCGTTGCACGGGAGAATGTGAAAAGTGTTCATATGTAGTAAAAAACTGAGAAATCCGTCCGTTTTCGTCATTTGTTACCGAATCGACTTAAAGTCAGATCGTCACATTTTTCTCTTTTCTCTCTAAAACGGTTACACTTATCGTCTGCAAAGCTATGTCGCGTGCTGCGGTATGCGGAGACACTAAAAGCTCCATAGTAGAACACAGAAGAAGCTTCTAAGTTGAAGTAATAGCCAGTAAGAAGTAGTACAATTCAAGTTTTAGTTGTCGATTATTCACTTTTTAGCCGGCTTTGGTGGCTTGGACATGACCTAGTACCTTAAGATTTTGCATGAAAGGAGGACTAGCAGCCGCGTTGCACAGGAGAATGTGAAAAGTGTTCATATGTTGGAAAAACCTGAGAAATCCGTCCGTTTTCGACATTTGTTTTCGAATCGACTTAAAGCCAGATCGTCACATTGTCCGCTCTTCTCTCTGAAACGGTTACACTTATCGTCTGCAAAGCTATGTCGCGTGCTGCGATATGCGGAAACACTAAAAGCACCACAGTACAACACAGAAGAAGCTTCTAAGTTGAAGTAATAGCCAGTAAGAAGTAGTACAATTCAAGTTTTAGTTGTCGATTATTCACTTTTTAGCCGGCTTTTTTGGCTTGGTCATGACCTAGGACCTTAGGATTTTGCATGAAAGGAGTACTAGCAGCCGCGTTACACGGTAGAATTTAATAAGTGTTCATAAGTAGTAAAAACCTGTGAAATCCGTCCGTTTTCGTCATTTGTTATCGAATCGACTTAAAGCCAGATCGTCAGATTGGCCATTCTTCTCTCTCAAACGGTTACATTTATCGTCTGCAATGCTATGTCGCGTGCTGCGATATGCGGAAACACTAAAAGCACCACAGTACAACACAGAAGAAGCTTCTAAGTTGAAGTAATAGCCAGTAAGAAGTAGTACAATTCAAGTTTTAGTTGTCGATTATTCACTTTTTAGCCGGCTTTTTTGGCTTGGACATGACCTAGGACCTTAGGATTTTGCATGAAAGGAGGACTAGCAGCCGCGTTGCACGGTAGAATGTAATAAGTGTTCGTAAGTAGTAAAATCCTTAGAAATCCGTCCGTTTTCGTCATTTGTTATCGAATCGACTTAAAGCCAGATCGTCACATTGGCCATTCTTCTCTCTCAAACGGTTACATTTATCGTCTGCAAAGCTATGTCGCGTGCTACGGTATGCCGAAACACTAAAAGCACCATAGTACAACCCAGAAGAAGCTTCTAAGTTGAAGTAATAGCCAGTAAGAAGTAGTACAATTCAAGTTTCAGTTGTCGATTATTCACTTTTTAGCCGGCTTTGGTGACTATGACATGACCTACGACAATAAGATTTTGCATGAAAGGAGGACTAGCAGCCGCGTTGCACGGGAGAATGTGATAAGTGTTCATATGTAGTAAAAAACTGAGAAATCCGTCCGTTTTCGTCATTTGTTATCGATTCGACTTAAAGCCAGATCGTCTCATTGGCCGCTTTTCTCTCTGAGACGGTTACATTTATCGTCTGCAAAGCTATGTCGCGTGCTGCGGTATGCGGAGACACTAAAAGCACCATAGTACAACACAGAAGAAGCTTCTATGTTGAAGTAATAGCCAGTAAGAAGTAGTACAATTCAAGCTTTAGTTGTCGATTATTCACTTTTTAGCCGGCTTTGGTGGCTTGGACATGAGGTTGAACCTTAAGATTTTGCATGAAAGGACGACTAGCAGCCGCGTTGCACGGGAGAATGTGAAAAGTGTTCATATGTAGTAAAAACCTGAGAAATATGTCCGTTTTCGTCATTTGTTATCGAATCGACTTAAAGCCAGATCGTCACATTGGTCGCTCTTCTCTCTGAAACGGTTACACTTATCGTCTGCAAAGCTATGTCGCGTGCTGCGATATGCGGAAACACTAAAAGCACCACAGTACAACACAGAAGAAGCTTCTAAGTTGAAGTAATAGCCAGTAAGAAGTAGTACAATTCAAGTTTTAGTTGTCGATTATTCACATTTTAGCCGGCTTTTTTGGCTATGAAATGACCTAGGACAATAAGATTTTGTATGAAAGGAGGACTAGCAGCCGCGTTGCTCGGGAGAATGTGAAAAGTGTTCATATGTAGTAAAAAACTGAGAAATCCGTCCGTTTTCGTCATTTGTTATCGAATCGACTTAAAGTCAGATCGTCACATTTTTCTCTTTTCTCTCTAAAACGGTTACACTTATCGTGTGCAAAGCTATGTCGCGTGCTGCGGTATGCGGAGACACTAAAAGCTCCATAGTAGAACACAGAAGAAGCTTCTATGTTGAAGTAATAGCCAGTAAGAAGTAGTACAATTGAAGTTTTAGTTGTCGGTTATTCACTTTTTTGCCGGCTTTGGTGGCTTGGACATGACCTAGGACCTTAAGATTTTGCATGAAAGGAGGACTAGCAGCCGCGTTGCACGGGAGAATGTGAAAATTGTTCATAAGTAGTAAAAACCTGAGAAATCCGTCCATTTTCGTCATTTGTTATCGAATTGACTTCAAGCCAGATCGTCACATTGGCCATTCTTCTCTCTCAAACGGTTACATTTATCGTCTGCAAAGCTATGTCGCGTGCTACGGTATGCCGAAACACTAAAAGCACCATAGTACAACCCAGAAGAAGCTTCTAATTTGAAGTAATAGCCAGTAAGAAGTAGTACAATTCAAGTTTCAGTTGTCGATTATTCACTTTTTAGCCGGCTTTGGTGACTCTGACATGACCTAGGACAATAAGATTTTGCATGAAAGGAGGACTAGCAGCGGCGTTGCACGGGAGAATGTTAAAATTGTTCATATGTAGTAAAAACCTGAGAAAACTGTCCGTTTTCGCCATTTGTTATCGAATCGTCTTCATGCCAGATCGTCACTTTGGCCGCTCTTCTCTCTGAAACGGTTACATTTATCGTCTGCAATGCTATGTCGCGTGCTGCGATATGCCAAAACACTAAAAGTACCATAGTAGAACACAGAAGAAGCTTCTAAGTTGAAGTAATAGCCAGTAAGACGTAGTACAATTCAAGTTTTAGTTGTCGATTATTCACTTTTTAGCCGGCTTTGGTGGCTTGGTCATGAGGTTGAACCTTTAGATTTTGCATGAAAGGACGACTAGCAGCCGCGTTGCACGGGAGAATGTGAAAAGTGCTCATATGTAGTAAAAACCTGAGAAATCAATCCGTTTTCGTCATTTGTTATCGAATCGACTTAAAGCCAGATCGTCACATTGGCCGCTCTTCTCTCTGAAACGGTTACAATTATCGTCTGCAAAGCTATGTCGCGTGCTGCGATATGCGGAAACACTAAAAGCACCATAGTACAACACAGAAGAAGAATCTAAGTTGAAGTAATAGCCAGTAAGAAGTAGTACAATTCAAGTTTTAGTTGTCGATTATTCACTTTTTAGCCGGCTTTGGTGGCTTGGACATGACCTAGGACCTTAGGATTTTGCATGAAAGGAGGACTAGCAGCCGCGTTGGACGGTAGAATGTGAAAACTGTTCATATGCAGTAAAAACCTGAGAAATCCGTCCGTTTTCTTCATTTTTTCTCGAATCGACTTAAAGCCAGATCGTCATATTGCCCATTCTTCTCTCTCAAACGGTTACATTTATCGCCTGTAAAAGCTATGTCGCGTGCTACGGTATGCCAAAACACTAAAAGCACCATAGTAGAACCCAGAAGAAGCTTCTAAGTTGAAGTAATCGCCAGTAAGGAGTAGTACAATACAAGTTTTAGTTGTCGATTATTCACTTTTAAGCCGACTTTGGTGGCTATGACATGACCTAGGACCATAAGATTTTGCATGAAAGGAGGACTAGCAGCCGCGTTGCACGGTAGAATGTGAAAAGTGTTCATATGTAGTAAAAACCTGAGAAATCCGTCCATTTTCGTCATTTGTTATCGAATTGACTTCAAGCCAGATGGTCACATTTTCCATTCCTCTCTCTCAAACGGTTACATTTATCGTCTGCAAAGCTATGTCGCGTGCTGCGATATGCGGAGACACTAAAAGCACCATAGTAGAACACAGAAGAAGCTTCTTAGTTGAAGTAATAGCCAGTAAGAAGTAGTACAATTCAAGTTTTAGTTGTCGATTATTCACTTTTTATCCGGCTTTGGTGGCTTGGACATGACCTTGGACCTTAAGATTTTGCATGAAAGGAGGACTAGCAGCCACGTTGCACGGCAGAATGTGAAAAGTGTACATATGTTGGAAAAAACTGAGAAATCCGTCCCTTTTCGTCATTTGTTATCGAATCGACTTCAAGCCAGATCGTCACATTGGCCGCTTTTCTCTCTGAGACGGTTACATTTATCGTCTGCAAAGCTATGTCGCGTGCTACGGTATGCCAAAACACTAAAAGCACCATAATAGAACCCAGAAGAGGCTTCTAAGTTGAAGTAATAGCCAGTAAGGAGTAGTACAATTCAAGTTTTAGTTGTCGATTATTCACTTTTTAGCCGGCTTTGGTGGCTATGACGTGACCTAGGACCATAAGATTTTGCATGAAAGGAGGACTAGCAGCCGCGTTGCACGGGAGAATGTGAAAAGTGTTCATATGTAGTAAAAACCTGAGAAATATGTCCGTTTTCGTCATTTGTTATTAATCGACTTAAAGCCAGATCGTCATATTGGCCGCTCTTCTCTCTGAAACGGTTACACTTATCGTCTGCAAAGCTATGTCGCGTGCTGCGGAATGCGGAGACACTTAAAGCTCCATAGTAGAACACAGAAGAAGCTTCTAAGTTGAAGTAATAGCCAGTAAGAAGTAGTAGAATTCAAGTTTTAGTTGTCGATTACTCACTTTTAGCCGGTTTTGGTGGCTTGGACATGAGGTTGAACCTTAAGATTTTGCATGAAAGGAGGACTAGCAGCCGCGTTGCACGAAAGAATGTGAAATGTGTTCATATGCAGTAACAACCTGAGAAATCCGTCCGTTTTCGTCATTTGTTATCGAATCGACTTAAAGCCAGATCGTCATATTGGCCGCTCTTCTCTCTGAAACGGTTACATTTATCGTCTGCAAAGCTATGTCGCGTGATGCGGTATGCGGAAACACTAAAAGCACCATAGTAGATCACAGAAGAAGCTTCTATGTTGAAGTAATAGCCAGTAAGAAGTAGTACAATTCAAGTTTTAGTTGTCGATTATTCACTTTTTAGCCGGCTTTGGTGGCTTGGACATGCGGTGGAACCTTAAGATTTTGCATGAAAGGAAGACTAGCAGCCGCGTTGCACGGGAGAATGTGAAAAGTGTTCATATGTAGTAAAAACCTGAGAAATCCGTCCGTTTTCGTCATTTGTTATCGAATCGACTTAAAGCCAGATCGTCTCATTGGCCCCTTTTCTCTCTGAGTCGGTTACATTTATCGTCTGCAAAGCTATGTCGCGTGCTGCGGTATGCGGAGACACTAAAAGCACCATAGTAGAACACAGAAGAAGATTCTAAGTTGAAGTAATAGCCAGTAAGAAGTAGTACAATTCAAGTTTTAGTTGTCGATAATTCACTTTTTAGCCGGCTTTGGTGGCTATGACATGACCTAGGACAACAAGATTGTGCATGAAAGGAGGACTAGCAGCCGCGTTGCACGGCAGAATGTGAAAAGTGTTCATATGTAGTAAAAAACTGAGAAATCCGTCCGTTTTCGTCATTTGTTATCGAATCGACTTAAAGCCAGATCGTCACATTGGTCTCTTTTCTCTCTGAAACGGTTACACTTATCGTCTGCAAAGCTATGTCGCGTGCTGCGGTATGCGGAGACACTAAAAGCACCATAGTAGAACACAGAAGAAGATTCTAAGTTGAAGTAATAGCCAGTAAGAAGTAGTAAAATTCAAGTTTTAGTTGTCGATTATTCACATTTTTGCCGGGTTTGGTCGCTTGGACATGACCTAGGACCTTAAGATTTTGCATGAAAGGAGGACTAGCAGCCGCGTTGCACGGGAGAATGTGAAAATTGTTCATATGTAGTAAAAACCTGAGAAAACCGTCCGTTTTCGCCATTTGTTATCGAATCGTCTTAATGCCAGATCGTCACTTTGGCCGCCCTTCTCTCTGAAACGGTTACATTTATCGTCTGCAAAGCTATGTCGCGTGCTGCGATATGCCGAAACACTAAAAGCACCATAGTAGAACAAAGAAGGAGCTTCTAAGTTGAAGTAATAGCCAGTAAGAAGTAGTACAATTCAAGTTTTAGTTGTCGATTATTCACTTTTTAGCCGGCTTTGGTGGCTTGGACATGCGGTGGAACCTTAAGATTTTGCATGAAAGGAAGACTAGCAGCCGCGTTGCACGGGAGAATGTGAAAAGTGTTCATATTAGTAAAAACCTGAGAAATCCGTCCGTTTTCGTTATTTGTTATGGAATCGACTTAAAACCAGATCGTCTCATTGGCCACTTTTCTCTCTGAGACGGTTACATTTATCGTCTGCAAAGCTATGTCGCGTGCTGCGGTATGCGGAGACACTAAAAGCACCATAGTAGAACACAGAAGAAGCTTCTAAGTTGAAGTAATAGCCAGTAAGGAGTAGTACAATTCAAGTTTTAGTTGTCGATTATTCACTTTTGAGCCGGCTTTGGTGGCTTGGACATGACCTAGGACCTTAAGATTTTGCATGAAAGGAGGACTAGCAGCCGCGTTGCACGGGAGAATGTGAAAAGTGTACATATGTTGGAAAAACCTGAGAAATCCGTCCCTTTTCGTCATTTGTTATCGAATCGACTTCAAGCCAGATCGTCACATTGGCCGCTTTTCTCTCTGAGACGGTTACATTTATCGTCTGCAAAGCTATGTCGCGTGCTACGGTATGCCAAAACACTAAAAGCACCATAGTAGAACCCAGAAGAAGCTTCTAAGTTGAAGTAATAGCCAGTAAGGTGTAGTACAATTCAAGTTTTAGTTGTCGATTATTCACTTTTTAGCCGGCTTTGGTGGCTATGACATGACCTAGGACCATAAGATTTTGCATGAAAGAAGGACTAGCAGCCGCGTTGCACGGGAGAATGTGAAAAGTGTTCATATGTAGTAAAAACCTGAGAAATATGTCCGTTTTCGTCATTTGTTATTAATCGACTTAAAGCCAGATCGTCATATTGGCCGCTCTTCTCTCTGCAACGGTTACACTTATCGTCTGCAAAGCTATGTCGCGTGCTGCGGTATGCGGAGACACTAAAAGCTCCATAGTAGAACACAGAAGAAGCTTCTAAGTTGAAGTGATAGCCAGTAAGAAGTAGTACAATTCAAGTTTTAGTTGTCGATTATTCACTTTTTAGCCGGCTTTGGTGGCTTGGACATGCGGTGGAACCTTAAGATTTTGCATGAAAGGAAGACTAGCAGCCGCGTTGCACGGGAGAATGTGAAAAGTGTTCATATGCAGTAAAAACCTGAGAAATGCGTCCGTTTTCGTCATTTGTTATCGAATCGACTTAAAGCCAGATCGTCATATTGGCCGCTATTCTCTCTGAAACGGTTACATTTATCGTCTGCAAAGCTATGTCGCGTGCTGCGGTATGCGGAAACACTAAAAGCACCATAGTAGAACACAGAAGAAGCTTCTATGTTGAAGTAATAGCCAGTAAGAAGTAGTACAATTCAAGTTTTAGTTGTCGATTATTCACTTTTTAGCCGGCTTTGGTGGCTTGGACATGCGGTGGAACCTTAAGATTTTGCATGAAAGGAAGACTAGCAGCCGCGTTGCACGGGAGAATGTGAAAAGTGTTCATATGTAGTAAAAACCTGAGAAATCCGTCCGTTTTCGTCATTTGTTATCGAATCGACTTAAAGCCAGATCGTCTCATTGGCCCCTTTTCTCTCCGAGTCGGTTACATTTATCGTCTGCAAAGCTATGTCGCGTGCTGCGGTATGCGGAGACACTAAAAGCACCATAGTAGAACACAGAAGAAGATTCTAAGTTGAAGTAATAGCCAGTAAGAAGTAGTACAATTCAAGTTTTAGTTGTCGATTATTCACTTTTTAGCCGGCTTTGGTGGCTATGACATGACCTAGGACAATAAGATTTTGCATGAAAGGAGGACTAGCAGCCGCGTTGCACGGAAGAATGTGAAAAGTGTTCATATGTAGTAAAAAACTGAGAAATCCGTCCGTTTTCGTCATTTGTTATCGAATCGACTTAAAGCCAGATCGTCACATTGGTCTCTTTTCTCTCTGAAACGGTTACACTTATCGTCTGCAAAGCTATGTCGCGTGCTGCGGTATGCGGAGACACTAAAAGCTCCATAGTAGAACACAGAAGAAGCTTCTAAGTTGAAGTAATAGCCAGTAAGAAGTAGTACAATTCAAGTTTTAGTTGTCGATTATTCACTTTGTAGCCGGCTTTGGTGGCTTGGACATGACCTAGGACCTTAAGATTTTCCATGAAAGGATGACTAGCAGCCGCGTTGCATGGGAGAATGTGAAAAGTGTTCATAAGTAGTAAAAACCTGAGAAATCCGTCCGTTTTCGTCATTTGTTATCGAATTGACTTCAAGCCAGATCGTCACATTGGCCATTCTTCTCTCACAAACGGTTACATTTATCGTCTGCAAAGCTATGTCGCGTGCTGCGATATGCCGAAACACTAAAAGCACCATAGTAGAACACAGAAGGAGCTTCTAAGTTGAAGTAATAGCCAGTAAGAAGTAGTACAATTCAAGTTTTAGATGTCGATTATTTTCTTTTTAGCCGGCTTTGGTGGCTTGGACATGCGGTGGAACCTTAAGATTTTGCATGAAAGGAAGACTAGCAGCCACGTTGCACGGGAGAATGTGAAAAGTGTTCATATGTAGTAAAAACCTGAGAAACCCCGTCCGTTTTCGTCATTTGTTATCGAATCGACTTAAAGCCAGATCGTCTCATTGGCCCCTTTTCTCTCAGAGACGGTTACATTTATCGTCTGCAAAGCTATGTCGCGTGCTGCGGTATGCGGAGACACTAAAAGCACCATAGTAGAACACAGAAGAAGATTCTAAGTTGAAGTAATAGCCAGTAAGAAGTAGTACAATTCAAGTTTTAGTTGTCGATTATTCACTTTTTAGCCGGCTTTGGTGGCTTGGACATGAACTAGGACCTTAAGATTTTGCATGAAAGGAGGACCAGCAGCCGCGTTGCACGGTAGAATGTGAAAAGTGTTCATATGTTAAAAAAACCTGAGAAATGCGTCCGTTTTCGTCATTTGTTATCGAATCGACTTAAAGCCAGATCGTCACATCGGCCGCTTTTCTCTCTGAGACGGTTACATTTATCGTCTGCAAAGCTATGTCGCGTGCTGCGGTATGCGGAGACACTAAAAGCGCCATAGTAGAACACAGAAGAAGCTTCTAAGTTGAAGTAATAGCCAGTAAGAAGTAATACAATTCAAGTTTTAGTTGTCGATTATTCACATTTTTGCCGGCTTTGGTCGCTTGGACATGACCTAGGACCTTAAGATTTTGCATGAAAGGAGGACTAGCAGCCGCGTTGCACGGGAGAATGTGAAAAGTGTTCATATGTAGTAAAAACCTGAGAAAACCGTCCGTTTTCGACATTTGTTATCGAATCGTCTTAATGCCAGATCGTCATATTGGCCGCTCTTCTCTCTGAAACGGTTACATTTATCGTCTGCAAAGCTATGTCGCGTGCTGCGATATGCCGAAACACTAAATGTACCATAGTAGAACACAGAAGAAGCTTCTAAGTTGAAGTAATAGCCAGTAAGAAGTAGTACAATTCAAGTTTTAGTTGTCGATTATTTACTTTTTAGCCGGCTTTGGTGTCTTGGACATGAGGTTGAACCTTAAGATTTTGCATGAAAGGACGACTAGCAGCCGCGTTGCACGGGAGAATGTGAAAAGTGCTCATATGTAGTAAAAACCTGAGAAATCAGTCCGTTTTCGTCATTTGTTATCAAATCGACTTAAAGCCAGATCGTCACATTGGCCGCTCTTCTCTCTGAAACGGTTACACTTATCGTTTGCAAAGCTATGTCGCGTGCTGCGATATGCGGAAACACTAAAAGCACCATAGTAGAACACAGAAGAAGATTCTAAGTTGAAGTAATAGCCAGTAAGAAGTAGTACAATTCAAGTTTTAGTTGTCGATTATTCACATTTTTGCCGGGTTTGGTCGCTTGGACATGACCTAGGACCTTAAGATTTTGCATGAAAGGAGGACTAGCAGCCGCGTTGCACGGGAGAATGTGAAAATTGTTCATATGTAGTAAAAACCTGAGAAAACCGTCCGTTTTCGCCATTTGTTATCGAATCGTCTTAATGCCAGATCGTCACTTTGGCCGCTCTTCTCTCTGAAACGGTTACATTTATCGTCTGCAAAGCTATGTCGCGTGCTGCGATATGCCGAAACACTAAAAGCACCATAGTAGAACAAAGAAGGAGCTTCTAAGTTGAAGTAATAGCCAGTAAGAAGTAGTACAATTCAAGTTTTAGTTGTCGATTATTCACTTTTTAGCCGGCTTTGGTGGCTTGGACATGCGGTGGAACCTTAAGATTTTGCATGAAAGGAAGACTAGCACCGCGTTGCACGGGAGAATGTGAAAATTGTTCATAAGTAGTAAAAACCTGAGAAATCCGTCCGTTTTCGTCATTTGTTATCGAATTGACTTCAAGCCAGATCGTCACATTGGCCATTCTTCTCTCACAAACGGTTACATTTATCGTCTGCAAAGCTATGTCGCGTGCTGCGATATGCCGAAACGCTAAAAGCACCATAGTAGAACACAGAAGGAGCTTCTAAGTTGAAGTAATAGCCAGTAAGAAGTAGTACAATTCAAGTTTTAGATGTCGATTATTTTCTTTTTAGCCGGCTTTGGTGGCTTGGACATGCGGTGGAACCTTAAGATTTTGCATGAAAGGAAGACTAGCAGCCACGTTGCACGGGAGAATGTGAAAAGTGTTCATATGTAGTAAAAACCTGAGAAACCCCGTCCGTTTTCGTCATTTGTTATCGAATCGACTTAAAGCCAGATCGTCTCATTGGCCCCTTTTCTCTCAGAGACGGTTACATTTATCGTCTGCAAAGCTATGTCGCGTGCTGCGGTATGCGGAGACACTAAAAGCACCATAGTAGAACACAGAAGAAGATTCTAAGTTGAAGTAATAGCCAGTAAGAAGTAGTACAATTCAAGTTTTAGTTGTCGATTATTCACTTTTTAGCCGGCTTTGGTGGCTTGGACATGAACTAGGACCTTAAGATTTTGCATGAAAGGAGGACCAGCAGCTGCGTTGCACGGTAGAATGTGAAAAGTGTTCATATGTTAAAAAAACCTGAGAAATGCGTCCGTTTTCGTCATTTGTTATCGAATCGACTTAAAGCCAGATCGTCACATCGGCCGCTTTTCTCTCTGAGACGGTTACATTTATCGTCTGCAAAGCTATGTCGCGTGCTGCGGTATGCGGAGACACTAAAAGCGCCATAGTAGAACACAGAAGAAGCTTCTAAGTTGAAGTAATAGCCAGTAAGAAGTAATACAATTCAAGTTTTAGTTGTCGATTATTCACATTTTTGCCGGCTTTGGTCGCTTGGACATGACCTAGGACCTTAAGATTTTGCATGAAAGGAGGACTAGCAGCCGCGTTGCACGGGAGAATGTGAAAAGTGTTCATATGTTAAAAAAACCTGAGAAAACCGTCCGATTTCGACATTTGTTATCGAATCGTCTTAATGCCAGATCGTCATATTGGCCGCTCTTCTCTCTGAAACGGTTACATTTATCGTCTGCAAAGCTATGTCGCGTGCTGCGATATGCCGAAACACTAAATGTACCATAGTAGAACACAGAAGAAGCTTCTAAGTTGAAGTAATAGCCAGTAAGAAGTAGTACAATTCAAGTTTTAGTTGTCGATTATTTACTTTTTAGCCGGCTTTGGTGTCTTGGACATGAGGTTGAACCTTAAGATTTTGCATGAAAGGACGTCTAGCAGCCGCGTTGCACGGGAGAATGTGAAAAGTGCTCATATGTAGTAAAAACCTGAGAAATCAGTCCGTTTTCGTCATTTGTTATCAAATCGACTTAAAGCCAGATCGTCACATTGGCCGCTCTTCTCTCTGAAACGGTTACACTTATCGTTTGCAAAGCTATGTCGCGTGCTGCGATATGCGGAAACACTAAAAGCACCATAGTAGAACACAGAAGAAGATTCTAAGTTGAAGTAATAGCCAGTAAGAAGTAGTACAATTCAAGTTTTAGTTGTCGATTATTCACTTTTTAGCCGGCTTTGGTGGCTATGACATGACCTAGGACAATAAGATTGTGCATGAAAGGAGGACTAGCAGCCGCGTTGCACGGCAGAATGTGAAAAGTGTTCATATGTAGTAAAAAACTGAGAAATCCGTAAGTTTTCGTCATTTGTTATCGAATCGACTTAAAGCCAGATCGTCACATTGGTCTCTTTTCTCTCTGAAACGGTTACACTTATCGTCTGCAAAGCTATGTCGCGTGCTGCGGTATGCGGAGACACTAAAAGCACCATAGTAGAACACAGAAGAAGATTCTAAGTTGAAGTAATAGCCAGTAAGAAGTAGTAAAATTCAAGTTTTAGTTGTCGATTATTCACATTTTTGCCGGGTTTGGTCGCTTGGACATGACCTAGGACCTTAAGATTTTGCATGAAAGGAGGACTAGCAGCCGCGTTGCACGGGAGAATGTGAAAATTGTTCATATGTAGTAAAAACCTGAGAAAACCGTCCGTTTTCGCCATTTGTTATCGAATCGTCTTAATGCCAGATCGTCACTTTGGCCGCTCTTCTCTCTGAAACGGTTACATTTATCGTCTGCAAAGCTATGTCGCGTGCTGCGATATGCCGAAACACTAAAAGCACCATAGTAGAACAAAGAAGGAGCTTCTAAGTTGAAGTAATAGCCAGTAAGAAGTAGTACAATTCAAGTTTTAGTTGTCGATTATTCACTTTTTAGCCGGCTTTGGTGGCTTGGACATGCGGTGGAACCTTAAGATTTTGCATGAAAGGAAGACTAGCAGCCGCGTTGCACGGGAGAATGTGAAAAGTGTTCATATTAGTAAAAACCTGAGAAATCCGTCCGTTTTCGTTATTTGTTATGGAATCGACTTAAAACCAGATCGTCTCATTGGCCACTTTTCTCTCTGAGACGGTTACATTTATCGTCTGCAAAGCTATGTCGCGTGCTGCGGTATGCGGAGACACTAAAAGCACCATAGTAGAACACAGAAGAAGCTTCTAAGTTGAAGTAATAGCCAGTAAGAAGTAGTACAATTCAAGTTTTAGTTGTCGATTATTCACTTTTTATCCGGCTTTGGTGGCTTGGACATGACCTAGGACCTTAAGGTTTTCCATGAAAGGAGGACTAGCAGCCGCGTTGCACGGGAGAATGTGAAAGGTGTTCATATGTAGTAAAAACCTAAGAAATCCGTCCGTTTTCGCCATTTCTTCTCGAATCGCCTTAAAGCCAGATCGTCACATTGGCCGCTCTTCTCTCTGAAACAGTTACATTTATCGTCTACAAAGCTATGTCGCGTGCTGCGGTATGTGGAAACACTAAAAGCACCATAGTAGAACACAGAAGAAGCTTCTATGTTGAAGTAATAGCCAGTAAGAAGTAGTACAATTGAAGTTTTAATTGTCGATTATTCACTTTTTTGCCGGCTTTGGTAGCTTGGACATGACCTAGGACCTTAAGATTTTGTATGAAAGGAGGACTAGCAGCCGCGTTGCACGGGAGAATGTGAAAATTGTTCATATGTAGTAAAAACCTGAGAAAACCGTCCGTTTTCGCCATTTGTTATCGAATCGTCTTAATGCCAGATCGTCACTTTGGCCGCTCTTCTCTCTGAAACGGTTACATTTATCGTCTGCAAAGCTATGTCGCGTGCTGCGATATGCCGAAACACTAAAAGCACCATAGTAGAACAAAGAAGGAGCTTCTAAGTTGAAGTAATAGCCAGTAAGAAGTAGTACAATTCAAGTTTTAGTTGTCGATTATTCACTTTTTAGCCGGCTTTGGTGGCTTGGACATGCGGTGGAACCTTAAGATTTTGCATGAAAGGAAGACTAGCAGCCGCGTTGCACGGGAGAATGTGAAAAGTGTTCATATTAGTAAAAACCTGAGAAATCCGTCCGTTTTCGTCATTTGTTATGGAATCGACTTAAAACCAGATCGTCTCATTGGCCCCTTTTCTCTCTGAGACGGTTACACTTATCGTCTGCAAAGCTATGTCGCGTGCTGCGGTATGCGGAGACACTAAAAGCTCCATAGTAGAACACAGAAGAAGCTTCTAAGTTGAAGTAATAGCCAGTAAGAAGTAGTACAATTCAAGTTTTAGTTGTCGATTATTCACTTTGTAGCCGGCTTTGGTGGCTTGGACATGACCTAGGACCTTAAGATTTTCCATGAAAGGATGACTAGCAGCCGCGTTGCATGGGAGAATGTGAAAAGTGTTCATAAGTAGTAAAAACCTGAGAAATCCGTCCGTTTTCGTCATTTGTTATCGAATTGACTTCAAGCCAGATCGTCACATTGGCCATTCTTCTCTCACAAACGGTTACATTTATCGTCTGCAAAGCTATGTCGCGTGCTGCGATATGCCGAAACACTAAAAGCACCATAGTAGAACACAGAAGGAGCTTCTAAGTTGAAGTAATAGCCAGTAAGAAGTAGTACAATTCAAGTTTTAGATGTCGATTATTTTCTTTTTAGCCGGCTTTGGTGGCTTGGACATGCGGTGGAACCTTAAGATTTTGCATGAAAGGAAGACTAGCAGCCACGTTGCACGGGAGAATGTGAAAAGTGTTCATATGTAGTAAAAACCTGAGAAACCCCGTCCGTTTTCGTCATTTGTTATCGAATCGACTTAAAGCCAGATCGTCTCATTGGCCCCTTTTCTCTCAGAGACGGTTACATTTATCGTCTGCAAAGCTATGTCGCGTGCTGCGGTATGCGGAGACACTAAAAGCACCATAGTAGAACACAGAAGAAGATTCTAAGTTGAAGTAATAGCCAGTAAGAAGTAGTACAATTCAAGTTTTAGTTGTCGATTATTCACTTTTTAGCCGGCTTTGGTGGCTTGGACATGAACTAGGACCTTAAGATTTTGCATGAAAGGAGGACCAGCAGCCGCGTTGCACGGTAGAATGTGAAAAGTGTTCATATGTTAAAAAAACCTGAGAAATGCGTCCGTTTTCGTCATTTGTTATCGAATCGACTTAAAGCCAGATCGTCACATCGGCCGCTTTTCTCTCTGAGACGGTTACATTTATCGTCTGCAGAGCTATGTCGCGTGCTGCGGTATGCGGAGACACTAAAAGCGCCATAGTAGAACACAGAAGAAGCTTCTAAGTTGAAGTAATAGCCAGTAAGAAGTAATACAATTCAAGTTTTAGTTGTCGATTATTCACATTTTTGCCGGCTTTGGTCGCTTGGACATGACCTAGGACCTTAAGATTTTGCATGAAAGGAGGACTAGCAGCCGCGTTGCACGGGAGAATGTGAAAAGTGTTCATATGTAGTAAAAACCTGAGAAAACCGTCCGTTTTCGACATTTGTTATCGAATCGTCTTAATGCCAGATCGTCATATTGGCCGCTCTTCTCTCTGAAACGGTTACATTTATCGTCTGCAAAGCTATGTCGCGTGCTGCGATATTGCGAAACACTAAATGTACCATAGTAGAACACAGAAGAAGCTTCTAAGTTGAAGTAATAGCCAGTAAGAAGTAGTACAATTCAAGTTTTAGTTGTCGATTATTTACTTTTTAGCCGGCTTTGGTGTCTTGGACATGAGGTTGAACCTTAAGATTTTGCATGAAAGGACGACTAGCAGCCGCGTTGCACGGGAGAATGTGAAAAGTGCTCATATGTAGTAAAAACCTGAGAAATCAGTCCGTTTTCGTCATTTGTTATCAAATCGACTTAAAGCCAGATCGTCACATTGGCCGCTCTTCTCTCTGAAACGGTTACACTTATCGTTTGCAAAGCTATGTCGCGTGCTGCGATATGCGGAAACACTAAAAGCACCATAGTAGAACACAGAAGAAGATTCTAAGTTGAAGTAATAGCCAGTAAGAAGTAGTACAATTCAAGTTTTAGTTGTCGATTATTCACTTTTTAGCCGGCTTTGGTGGCTATGACATGACCTAGGACAATAAGATTGTGCATGAAAGGAGGACTAGCAGCCGCGTTGCACGGCAGAATGTGAAAAGTGTTCATATGTAGTAAAAAACTGAGAAATCCGTAAGTTTTCGTCATTTGTTATCGAATCGACTTAAAGCCAGATCGTCACATTGGTCTCTTTTCTCTCTGAAACGGTTACACTTATCGTCTGCAAAGCTATGTCGCGTGCTGCGGTATGCGGAGACACTAAAAGCACCATAGTAGAACACAGAAGAAGATTCTAAGTTGAAGTAATAGCCAGTAAGAAGTAGTACAATTCAAGTTTTAGTTGTCGATTATTCACATTTTTGCCGGGTTTGGTCGCTTGGACATGACCTAGGACCTTAAGATTTTGCATGAAAGGAGGACTAGCAGCCGCGTTGCACGGGAGAATGTGAAAATTGTTCATATGTAGTAAAAACCTGAGAAAACCGTCCGTTTTCGCCATTTGTTATCGAATCGTCTTAATGCCAGATCGTCACTTTGGCCGCTCTTCTCTCTGAAACGGTTACATTTATCGTCTGCAAAGCTATGTCGCGTGCTGCGATATGCCGAAACACTAAAAGCACCATAGTAGAACAAAGAAGGAGCTTCTAAGTTGAAGTAATAGCCAGTAAGAAGTAGTACAATTCAAGTTTTAGTTGTCGATTATTCACTTTTTAGCCGGCTTTGGTGGCTTGGACATGCGGTGGAACCTTAAGATTTTGCATGAAAGGAAGACTAGCACCGCGTTGCACGGGAGAATGTGAAAATTGTTCATAAGTAGTAAAAACCTGAGAAATCCGTCCGTTTTCGTCATTTGTTATCGAATTGACTTCAAGCCAGATCGTCACATTGGCCATTCTTCTCTCACAAACGGTTACATTTATCGTCTGCAAAGCTATGTCGCGTGCTGCGATATGCCGAAACGCTAAAAGCACCATAGTAGAACACAGAAGGAGCTTCTAAGTTGAAGTAATAGCCAGTAAGAAGTAGTACAATTCAAGTTTTAGATGTCGATTATTTTCTTTTTAGCCGGCTTTGGTGGCTTGGACATGCGGTGGAACCTTAAGATTTTGCATGAAAGGAAGACTAGCAGCCACGTTGCACGGGAGAATGTGAAAAGTGTTCATATGTAGTAAAAACCTGAGAAACCCCGTCCGTTTTCGTCATTTCTTATCGAATCGACTTAAAGCCAGATCGTCTCATTGGCCCCTTTTCTCTCAGAGACGGTTACATTTATCGTCTGCAAAGCTATGTCGCGTGCTGCGGTATGCGGAGACACTAAAAGCACCATAGTAGAACACAGAAGAAGATTCTAAGTTGAAGTAATAGCCAGTAAGAAGTAGTACAATTCAAGTTTTAGTTGTCGATTATTCACTTTTTAGCCGGCTTTGGTGGCTTGGACATGAACTAGGACCTTAAGATTTTGCATGAAAGGAGGACCAGCAGCTGCGTTGCACGGTAGAATGTGAAAAGTGTTCATATGTTAAAAAAACCTGAGAAATGCGTCCGTTTTCGTCATTTGTTATCGAATCGACTTAAAGCCAGATCGTCACATCGGCCGCTTTTCTCTCTGAGACGGTTACATTTATCGTCTGCAAAGCTATGTCGCGTGCTGCGGTATGCGGAGACACTAAAAGCGCCATAGTAGAACACAGAAGAAGCTTCTAAGTTGAAGTAATAGCCAGTAAGAAGTAATACAATTCAAGTTTTAGTTGTCGATTATTCACATTTTTGCCGGCTTTGGTCGCTTGGACATGACCTAGGACCTTAAGATTTTGCATGAAAGGAGGACTAGCAGCCGCGTTGCACGGGAGAATGTGAAAAGTGTTCATATGTAGTAAAAACCTGAGAAAACCGTCCGATTTCGACATTTGTTATCGAATCGTCTTAATGCCAGATCGTCATATTGGCCGCTCTTCTCTCTGAAACGGTTACATTTATCGTCTGCAAAGCTATGTCGCGTGCTGCGATATGCCGAAACACTAAATGTACCATAGTAGAACACAGAAGAAGCTTCTAAGTTGAAGTAATAGCCAGTAAGAAGTAGTACAATTCAAGTTTTAGTTGTCGATTATTTACTTTTTAGCCGGCTTTGGTGTCTTGGACATGAGGTTGAACCTTAAGATTTTGCATGAAAGGACGACTAGCAGCCGCGTTGCACGGGAGAATGTGAAAAGTGCTCATATGTAGTAAAAACCTGAGAAATCAGTCCGTTTTCGTCATTTGTTATCAAATCGACTTAAAGCCAGATCGTCACATTGGCCGCTCTTCTCTCTGAAACGGTTACACTTATCGTTTGCAAAGCTATGTCGCGTGCTGCGATATGCGGAAACACTAAAAGCACCATAGTAGAACACAGAAGAAGATTCTAAGCTGAAGTAATAGCCAGTAAGAAGTAGTACAATTCAAGTTTTAGTTGTCGATTATTCACTTTTTAGCCGGCTTTGGTGGCTATGACATGACCTAGGACAATAAGATTGTGCATGAAAGGAGGACTAGCAGCCGCGTTGCACGGCAGAATGTGAAAAGTGTTCATATGTAGTAAAAAACTGAGAAATCCGTAAGTTTTCGTCATTTGTTATCGAATCGACTTAAAGCCAGATCGTCACATTGGTCTCTTTTCTCTCTGAAACGGTTACACTTATCGTCTGCAAAGCTATGTCGCGTGCTGCGGTATGCGGAGACACTAAAAGCACCATAGTAGAACACAGAAGAAGATTCTAAGTTGAAGTAATAGCCAGTAAGAAGTAGTAAAATTCAAGTTTTAGTTGTCGATTATTCACATTTTTGCCGGGTTTGGTCGCTTGGACATGACCTAGGACCTTAAGATTTTGCATGAAAGGAGGACTAGCAGCCGCGTTGCACGGGAGAATGTGAAAATTGTTCATATGTAGTAAAAACCTGAGAAAACCGTCCGTTTTCGCCATTTGTTATCGAATCGTCTTAATGCCAGATCGTCACTTTGGCCGCTCTTCTCTCTGAAACGGTTACATTTATCGTCTGCAAAGCTATGTCGCGTGCTGCGATATGCCGAAACACTAAAAGCACCATAGTAGAACAAAGAAGGAGCTTCTAAGTTGAAGTAATAGCCAGTAAGAAGTAGTACAATTCAAGTTTTAGTTGTCGATTATTCACTTTTTAGCCGGCTTTGGTGGCTTGGACATGCGGTGGAACCTTAAGATTTTGCATGAAAGGAAGACTAGCAGCCGCGTTGCACGGGAGAATGTGAAAAGTGTTCATATTAGTAAAAACCTGAGAAATCCGTCCGTTTTCGTTATTTGTTATGGAATCGACTTAAAACCAGATCGTCTCATTGGCCACTTTTCTCTCTGAGACGGTTACATTTATCGTCTGCAAAGCTATGTCGCGTGCTGCGGTATGCGGAGACACTAAAAGCACCATAGTAGAACACAGAAGAAGCTTCTAAGTTGAAGTAATAGCCAGTAAGAAGTAGTACAATTCAAGTTTTAGTTGTCGATTATTCACTTTTTATCCGGCTTTGGTGGCTTGGACATGACCTAGGACCTTAAGGTTTTCCATGAAAGGAGGACTAGCAGCCGCGTTGCACGGGAGAATGTGAAAGGTGTTCATATGTAGTAAAAACCTAAGAAATCCGTCCGTTTTCGCCATTTCTTCTCGAATCGCCTTAAAGCCAGATCGTCACATTGGCCGCTCTTCTCTCTGAAACAGTTACATTTATCGTCTACAAAGCTATGTCGCGTGCTGCGGTATGTGGAAACACTAAAAGCACCATAGTAGAACACAGAAGAAGCTTCTATGTTGAAGTAATAGCCAGTAAGAAGTAGTACAATTGAAGTTTTAATTGTCGATTATTCACTTTTTTGCCGGCTTTGGTAGCTTGGACATGACCTAGGACCTTAAGATTTTGTATGAAAGGAGGACTAGCAGCCGCGTTGCACGGGAGAATGTGAAAATTGTTCATATGTAGTAAAAACCTGAGAAAACCGTCCGTTTTCGCCATTTGTTATCGAATCGTCTTAATGCCAGATCGTCACTTTGGCCGCTCTTCTCTCTGAAACGGTTACATTTATCGTCTGCAAAGCTATGTCGCGTGCTGCGATATGCCGAAACACTAAAAGCACCATAGTAGAACAAAGAAGGAGCTTCTAAGTTGAAGTAATAGCCAGTAAGAAGTAGTACAATTCAAGTTTTAGTTGTCGATTATTCACTTTTTAGCCGGCTTTGGTGGCTTGGACATGCGGTGGAACCTTAAGATTTTGCATGAAAGGAAGACTAGCAGCCGCGTTGCACGGGAGAATGTGAAAAGTGTTCATATTAGTAAAAACCTGAGAAATCCGTCCGTTTTCGTCATTTGTTATGGAATCGACTTAAAACCAGATCGTCTCATTGGCCCCTTTTCTCTCTGAGACGGTTACATTTATCGTCTGCAAAGCTATGTCGCGTGCTGCGGTATGCGGAGACACTAAAAGCACCATAGTAGAACACAGAAGAAGCTTCTAAGTTGAAGTAATAGATAGTAAGATGTAGTACAATTCAAGTTTTAGTTGTCGATTATTCACATTTTAGCCGGCTTTGGTGGCTTGGACATGACCTAGGACCTTAAGATTTTGCATGAAAGGAGGACTAGCAGCCGCGTTGCACGGGAGAATGTGAAAAGTGTACATATGTTGGAAAAACCTGAGAAATCCGTCCCTTTTCGTCATTTGTTATCGAATCGACTTCAAGCCAGATCGTCACATTGGCCGCGTTTCTCTCTGAGACGGTTACATTTATCGTCTGCAAAGCTATGTCGCGTGCTGCGGTATGCGGAGACACTAAAAGCACCATAGTAGAACACAGAAGAAGCTTCTAAGTTGAAGTAATAGCCGGTAAGAAGTAATACAATTCAAGTTTTAGTTGTCGATTATTCACATTTTTGCCGGCTTTGGGCGCTTGGACATGACCTAGGACCTTAAGATTTTGAATGAAAGGAGGACTAGCAGCCGCGTTGCACGGGAGAATGTGAAAAGTGTTCATATGTAGTAAAAACCTGAGAAAACCGTCCGTTTTCGCCATTTGTTATCGAATCGTCTTAATGCCAGATCGTCACATTGGCCGCTCTTCTCTCTGAAACGGTTACATTTATCGTCTGCAACGCTATGTCGCGTGCTGCGGTATGCCGAAACACTAAAAGCACCATTGTAGAACACAGAAGAAGCTTCTAAGTTGAAGTAATAGCCAGTAAGAAGTAGTACAATTCAAGTTTTAGTTGTCGATTATTCACTTTTTAGCCGGCTTTGGTGGCTTGGACATGAGGTTGAACCTTAAGATTTTGCATGAAAGGACGACTAGCAGCCGCGTTGCACGGGAGAATGTGAAAAGTGCTCATATGTAGTAAAAACCTGAGAAATCAGTACGTTTTCGTCATTTGTTATCGAATCGACTTAAAGCCAGATCGTCACATTGGCCGCTCTTCTCTCTGAAACGGTTACACTTATCGTCTGCAAAGCTATGTCGCGTGCTGCGATATGCGGAAACACTAAAAGCACCATAGTACAACACAGAAGAAGCCTCTAAGTTGAAGTAATAGCCAGTAAGAAGTAGTACAATTCAAGTTTTAGCTGTCGATTATTCACTTTTTAGCCGGCTTTGGTGGCTATGGCATGACCTAGGACCATAAGATTTTGCATGAAACGAGGACTAGCAGCCGCGTTGCACGGGAGAATGTGAAAAGTGTTCATATGTAGTAAAAACCTGAGAAATCCGTCCGTTTTCGTCATTTGTTATCGAATCGACTTAAAGCCAGATCGTCACATTGGTCTCTTTTCTCTCTGAAACGGTTACACTTATCGTCTGGATAGTTATGTCGCGTGCTGCGGTATGCGGAGACACTAAAAGCTCCATAGTAGAACAGAGAAGAAGCTTCTAAGTTGAAGTAATAGCCAGTAAGAAGTAGTACAATTCAAGTTTTAGTTGTCGATTATTCACTTTTTAGCCAGCTTTGGTGGCTTGGACATGACCTAGTACCTTAAGATTTTCCATGAAAGGAGGACTAGCAGCCGCGTTGCAGGGGAGAATGTGAAAGGTGTTCATATGTAGTAAAAACCTAAGAAATCCGTCCGTTTTCGCCCTTTGTTATCGAATCGCCTTAAAGCCAGATCGTCGCATTGGCCGCTCTTCTCTCTGAAACGGTTACATTTATCGTCTACAAAGCTATGTCGCGTGCTGCGGTATGCGGAAACACTAAAAGCACCATAGCAGAACACTGAAGAAGCTTCTATGTTCAAGTAATAGTCAGTAAGAAGTAGTACAATTGAAGTTTTAATTGTCGATTATTCACTTTTTTGCCGGCTTTGGTGGCTTGGACATGACCTAGGACCTTAAGATTTTGCATGAAAGGAGGACTAGCAGCCGCGTTGCACACGAGAATGTGAAAAGTGTTCATAAGTAGTAAAATCCTGAGAAATCCGTCCATTTTCGTCATTTGTTATCGAATTGACTTCAAGCCAGATCGTCACATTTTCCATTCTTCTCTCTCAAACGGTTAAATTTAGCGTCTGCAAAGCTATGTCGCGTGCTCCGATGTGCCGAAACACTAAAAGCACCATAGTAGAACACAGAAGGAGCTTCTAAGTTGAAGTAATAGCCAGTAAGAAGTAGTACAATTCAAGTTTTAGTTGTCGATTATTCACTTTTTAGCCGCCTTGGTGGCTTGGACATGACCTAGGACCTTAAGATTTTGCATGAAAGGAGGACTAGCAGCCGCGTTGCACGGGAGAATGTGAAAACTGTTCATATGTAGTAAAAACCTGAGAAATCCGTCCGTTTTCGTCATTTGTTATCGAATCGACTTAAAGCCAGATCGTCACATTTGCCGCTTTATTCTCTGAGACGGTTACATTTATCGTCTGCAACGCTATGTCGCGTGCTGCGGTGTGCGGAGACACTAAAAGCACCATAGTAGAACACAGAAGAAGCTTCTATGTTGAAGTAATAGCCAGTAAGAAGTGGTACAAATCAAGTTTTAGTTGTCGATTATTCACTTTTTAGCCGGCTTTGGAGGCTTGGACATGTGGTGGAACCTTAAGATTTTGCATGAAAGGATGACTAGCAGCCGCGTTGCATGGGAGAATGTGAAAAGTGTTCATATGTAGTAAAAACCTGAGAAATCAGTCCGTTTTCGTCATTTGTTATCGAATCGGCTTAAAGCCAGATCGTCACATTGGCCGCCTTTCTCTCTGAGACGGTTACATTTATCGTCTGCAAAGCTATGTCGAGTGCTGCGGTATGCGGAAACACTAAAAGCACCATAGTAGAACACAGAAGAAGCTTCTAAGTTGAAGAAACAGCCAGTAAAAAGTAGTACAATTCAAGTAGTCGATTATTCACTTTATAGCCGGCTTTGGTGGCTTGGACATGACCTAGGACCTTAAGATTTTCCATGGAAGGAGGACTTGCAGCCGCGTTGCATGGGAGAATGTGAAAAGTGTTCATATGTAGTAAAAACATCCGTCCGTTTTCGTCATTTGTTATCGAATCGACTTAAAGCCAGATCGTCACGTTGGCCGTTCTTCTCTCTGAAACGGTTACATTTATCGTCTGCAAAGCTATGTCGCGTGCTGCGGTATGCGGAAACACTAAACGCACCATAGTATAACACAGAATAGGCTTCTAAGTTGAAGAAACAGCCAGTAAGATGTAGTACAATTCAAGTTTTAATTATCGATTATTCACTTTTTAGCCGGCTTTGGTGGCTTGGATATGACCTAGGACCTTAAGATTTTGCATGAAAGGAGGACTAGCAGCCGCGTTGCACGGGAGAATGTGAAAAGTGTTCATATGTAGTAAAAACCTGAGAAATCCGTCCGCTTCCGTCATTTGTTATCGAATCGACTTAAAGCCAGATCGTCACATAGGCCGCTTTTCTCTCTGAGACGGTTACATTTATCGTCTGCAAAGCTTATTCGCGTGCTGCGGGATGCGGAGACTCTAAAAGCACCATAGTAGAACACAGAAGAAGCTTCTAAATTGAAGCAATAGCCAGTAAGAAGTAGTACAATACAAGTTTTAGTTGTCGATTATTCACTTTTTAGCCGGCTTTGGTGGCTTGGACATGACCTAGGTCCTTAAGATTTTGCATGAAAGGAGGACTAGCAGCCGCGTTGTATGGGAGAATGTTAAAAGTGTTCATATGTAGTAAAACCCTGAGAAATCCGTCCGTTTTCGTCATTTGTTATCGAATCGACTTAAAGCCAGATCGTCACATTTTCCGCTTTACTCTCTGAGACGGTTACATTTGTTGCCTTCAAAGCTATGTCGCGAACTGCGGTATGCGGAGACACTAAAAGCACCATAGTAGAACACAGAAGAAGCTTCTAAGTTGAAGTAATAGCCAGTAAGAAGTAGTACAATTCAAGTTTTAGTTGTCGATTATTCACATTTTAGCCGGCTTTGGTGGCTTGGACATGACCTAGTACCTTAAGATTTTGCATGAAAGGAGGACTAGCAGCCGCGTTCCACGGGAGAATGTGAAAAGTGTTCATATGTAGTAAAAACCTGAGAAATCCGTCCGTTTTCGTAATTTGTTATCGAATCGACTTAAAGCCAGATCGTCACATTGGCCGCTCTACTCTCTGAAACGGTTACATTTATCGTCTGCAAAGCTATGTCGCGTGCTGCTGTATGCGGAAACACAAAAAGCACCATAGTAGAAGACAGAAGAAGCTTCTAAGTTGAAGTAATAGCCAGTAAGAAGTAGTACAATTCAAGTTTTTGTTGTCGATTATTCACTTTTTAGCCGGCTTTGGTGGCTTGGACATGACCTAGGACCATACGATTTTGCATGAAAGGAGGACTAGCAGCCGCGTTCCACGGGAGAATGTGAAAAGTGTTCATATGTAGTAAAAACCTGAGAAATCCGTCCGTTTTCGTAATTTGTTATCGAATCGACTTAAAGCCAGATCGTCACATTGGCCGCTCTACTCTCTGAAACGGTTACATTTATCGTCTGCAAAGCTATGTCGCGTGCTGCGGTATGCGGAGACACTAAAAGCACCATAGTAGAACACAGAATTAGCTTCTAAGTTGAAGCAATAGCCAGTAAGAAGTAGTACAATTCAAGTTTTAGTTGTCGATTATTCACTTTTTAGCCGGCTTTGGTGGATTGGACATTACCTAGGACGTTAAGATTTTGCATGAAAAGAGGACTGGCAGCCGCGTTGCACAAGAAAATGTGAAATGTGTTCATATGTGGTAAAATCCTGAGAAATCCGTCCGCTTTCGTCATTTGTTATCGAATCGACTTAAAGCCAGATCGTCACATTGACCGCTTTTCTCTCTGAAACGGTTACATTTATCGTCTGCAAAGCTATGCCGCGTGCTGCGGTATGCGGAGACACTAAAAGCACCATAGTAGAACACAGAAGAAGCTTCTAAGTTGAAGAAACAGAAAGTAAGAAGTAGTACAAATCAAGTTTTAGTTGTCGATTATTCACTTTATAGCCGGCTTTGTTGGCTTGGACATGACCTAGGACCTTAAGATTTTGCATGAAAGGAGGACTTTTAGCCGCGTTGCACGGGAGAATGTGAAAAGTGTTCATATGTAGTAAAAACATGAGAAATCCGTCCGTTTTCGTCATTTGTTATCGAATCGACTTAAAGCCAGATCGTCACATTGGCCGTTCTTTTCTCTGAAACGGTTACATTTATCGTCTGAAATGCTATGTCGCGTGCTGCAGTATGCGGAAACACTAAAAGCACCATAGTAGAAAACAGAAGAAGCTTCTAAGTTGAAGAAACAGCCAGTAAGATGTAGTACAATTCAAGTTTTAATTATCGATTATTCACTTTTTAGCCGGCTTTGGTGGCTTGGATATGACCTAGGACTTTAAGATTTTGCATGAAAGGAGGACTAGCAGCCGCGTTGCACGGGAGAATGTGAAAAGTGTTCATATGTAGTAAAAACCTGAGAAAACCGTCCGTTTCCGTCATTTGTTATCGAATCGACTTAAAGCCAGATCGTCACATTGGCCGCTTTTCTCTCTGAGACGGTTACATTTATGGTCTGCAAAGCTAAGTCGCGTGCTGCGGTATGCGGAGACACTAAAAGCACCATAGTAGAACACAGAAGAAGCTTCTAAGTTGAAGCAATAGCCAGTAAGAAGTAGTACAATTCAAGTTGTAGTTGTCGATTATTCACTTTTTAGCTGGCTTTGGTGGCTTGGACACCACCTAGGACCTTAAGATTTTGCATGAAAGGAGGACTTGCAGCTGCGTTGCACGGGAGAATGTGAAAAGTGTTCATATGTAGTAAAAACCTGAGAAATCCGTCCGTTTTTGTCATTTGTTATCGAATCGACTTAAAGCCAGATCGTCACGTTGGCCGCTCTTCTCTCTGAAACGGTTACATTTATCGTCTGCAAAGCTATGACGCGTGCTGCAGTATGCGGAAACACTAAAAGCACCATAGTAGAACACAGAAGAAGCTTCTAAGTTGAAGTAATAGCCAGTAAGAGGTAGTACAATTCAAGTTTTGGATGTCGATTATTCACTTTTTTGCCGGCTTTGGTGGCTATGACATGACCTAGGACCATAAGATTTTGCATGAAAGGAGGACTAGCAGCCGCGTTGTATGGGAGAATGTGAAAAGTGTTCATATGTATTAAAAACCTGAGAAATCAGTCCGTTTTCGTCATTTGTTATCGAATCGACTTAAAGCCAGATCGTCAGATTGGCCGAATTTCTCTCTGAGACAGTTACATTTATCGTCTGCAAAGCTATGTCGCGTGCTGCGGTATGCGGAGACACTTAAAGCACCATAGAAGAACACAGAAGAAGCTTCTAAGTTGAAGTAATAGCCAGTAAGAAGTAGTACAATTCAAGTTTTAGCTGTCGTTTATTCACTTTTTAGCCGGCTATGGTGGCTTGGACATGACCTAGGACCTTAAGATTTTGCATGAAAGGAGTACTTGCAGCCGCGTTGCACGGGAGAATGTGAAATGTGTTCATATGTAGTAAAAACCTGATAAATCCGTCCGTTTTCGTCATTTGTTATCGAATCGACTTAAAGCTAGATCGTCACATTGGCCGCCCTTCTCTCTGAAACGGTTACATTTATCGTCTACAAAGCTATGTCGCGTGCTGCGGTATGCGGAAACACTAAAAGCACCATAGTAGAACACAGAAGAAGCTTCTATGTTGAAGTAATAGCCAGTAAGACGCTGTACAATTGAAGTTTTAGTTGTCCTTTATTCACTCTTTAGCCGGCTTTGGTGGCTTGGACATGACCAAGGACCTTAAGATTTTGCATGAAAGGAGGACTAGCAGCCGCGTTCCATGGGATACTGTGAAAAGTGTTCATATGTAGTAAAAACCTTAGAAATCCGTCCGTTTTCGTCATTTGCTATCGAATCGACTTAAAGCCAGATCGTCACATTGGCCGCTTTTCTCTCTGAGACGGTTACATTTATTGTCTGCAAAGCTATGTCGCGTACTGCGGTATGCGGAGACAGTAAAAGCACCATAGTAGAACATAGAAGAAGCTTCTAAGTTGAAGTAATATTCAGTAAGAAGTAGTACAATTCAAGTTTTAGTTATCGATTATTCACTTTTTAGCCGGCTTTGGTCGCTTGGACATGACCTAGGGCCTTAAGATTTTGCATGAAAAGAGGTCTAGCAGCCGCGTTGCATGGGAGAATGTGAAAAGTGTTCATATGTAGTAAAAACCTGAGAAATCCGTCCGTTTTCGTCATTTGTTATCGAATCGACTTAAGCCAGATCGTCACATTGGCCGCTTTTCTCTCTGAGACGGTTACATTTATCGCCTGCAAAGCTGTGTCGCGTGCTGCGGTGTGTGGAGACACTAAAAGCACCATAGTAGAACACAGAAGAAGCTTCTAAGTTGAAGTAATAGCCAGTAAGTGGTAGTACAATTCAAGTTTTAGTTGTCGATTATTCACTTTTAGCCGGCCTTGGTGGCTTGGACATGACCTAGGACCTTAAGATTTTGCATGAAAGGAGGACTAGCAGCCGCGTTGCACGGGAGATTGTGAAAAGTGTTCATATGTAGTAAAACCCTGAGAAATCCGTCCGTTTTTGTCATTTGTTATCGAATCGACTTAAAGCCAGATCGTCACATTTTCCGCTTTACTCTCTGAGACGGTTACATTTGTTGTCTTCAAAGCTATGTCGCGAGCTGCGGTATGCGGAGACACTAAAAGCACCATAGTAGAACACAGAAGAAGCTTCTAAGTTGAAGTAATAGCCAGTAAGAAGTAGTACTATTCAAGTTTTAGTTGTCGAATATTCACTTTTTAGCCGGCTTTGGTGGCTTGGACATGGCCTAGGACCTTAAGATTTTGCATGCAAGGAGTACTTGCAGCCGCGTTGCACGGGAGAATGTGAAAAGTGTTCATATGTAGTAAAAACCTGAGAAATCCGTCCGTTTTCGTCATTTGTTATCGAATCGACTTAAAGCCAGATCGTCACATTTGCCGCTTTATTCTCTGAGACGGTTACATTTATCGTCTGCAACGCTATGTCGCGTGCTGCGGTGTGCGGAGACACTAAAAGCACCATAGTAGAACACAGAAGAAGCTTCTATGTTGAAGTAATAGCCAGTAAGAAGTAGTACAAATCAAGTTTTAGTTGTCGATTATTCACTTTTTAGCCGGCTTTGGAGGCTTGGACATGTGGTGGAACCTTAAGATTTTGCATGAAAGGATGACTAGCAGCCGCGTTGCATGGGAGAATGTGAAAAGTGTTCATATGTAGTAAAAACCTGAGAAATCAGTCCGTTTTCGTCATTTGTTATCGAATCGGCTTAAAGCCAGATCGTCACATTGGCCGCCTTTCTCTCTGAGACGGTTACATTTATCGTCTGCAAAGCTATGTCGAGTGCTGCGGTATGCGGAAACACTAAAAGCACCATAGTAGAACACAGAAGACGCTTGTAAGTTGAAGAAACAGCCAGTAAAAAGTAGTACAATTCAAGTAGTCGATTATTCACTTTATAGCCGGCTTTGGTGGCTTGGACATGACCTAGGACCTTAAGATTTTCCATGGAAGGAGGACTTGCAGCCGCGTTGCACGGGAGAATGTGAAAAGTGTTCATATGTAGTAAAAACCTGAGAAATCCGTCCGTTTTCGTCATTTGTTATCGAATCGACTTAAAGCCAGATCGTCACATTGGCCGTTCTTCTCTCTGAAACGGTTACATTTATCGTCTGCAAAGCTATGTCGCGTGCTGCGGTATGCGGAAACACTAAACGCACCATAGTATAACACAGAAGAGGCTTCTAAGTTGAAGAAACAGCCAGTAAGATGTAGTACAATTCAAGTTTTAATTATCGATTATTCACTTTTTAGCCGGCTTTGGTGGCTTGGATATGACCTAGGACCTTAAGATTTTGCATGAAAGGAGGACTAGCAGCCGCGTTGCACGGGAGAATGTGAAAAGTGTTCATATGTAGTAAAAACCTGAGAAATCCGTCCGTTTCCGTCATTTGTTATCGAATCGACTTAAATCCAGATCGTCACATAGGCCGCTTTTCTCTCTGAGACGGTTACATTTATCGTCTGCAAAGCTTATTCGCGTGCTGCGGGATGCGGAGACTCTAAAAGCACCATAGTAGAACACAGAAGAAGCTTCTAAATTGAAGCAATAGCCAGTAAGAAGTAGTACAATACAAGTTTTAGTTGTCGATTATTCACTTTTTAGCCGGCTTTGGTGGCTTGGACATGACCTAGGTCCTTAAGATTTTGCATGAAAGGAGGACTAGCAGCCGCGTTGTATGGGAGAATGTTAAAAGTGTTCATATGTAGTAAAACCCTGAGAAATCCGTCCGTTTTCGTCATTTGTTATCGAATCGACTTAAAGCCAGATCGTCACATTTTCCGCTTTACTCTCTGAGACGGTTACATTTGTTTCCTTCAAAGCTATGTCGCGAGCTGCGGTATGCGGAGACACTAAAAGCACCATAGTAGAACACAGAAGAAGCTTCTAAGTTGAAGTAATAGCCAGTAAGAAGTAGTACAATTCAAGTTTTAGTTGTCGATTATTCACATTTTAGCCGGCTTTGGTGGCTTGGACATGACCTAGTACCTTAAGATTTTGCATGAAAGGAGGACTAGCAGCCGCGTTCCACGGGAGAATGTGAAAAGTGTTCATATGTAGTAAAAACCTGAGAAATCCGTCCGTTTTCGTAATTTGTTATCGAATCGACTTAAAGCCAGATCGTCACATTGGCCGCTCTACTCTCTGAAACGGTTACGTTTATCGTCTGCAAAGCTATGTCGCGTGCTGCTGTATGCGGAAACACAAAAAGCACCATAGTAGAACACAGAAGAAGCTTCTAAGTTGAAGTAATAGCCAGTAAGAAGTAGTACAATTCAAGTTTTTGTTGTCGATTATTCACTTTTTAGCCGGCTTTGGTGGCTTGGACATGACCTAGGACCATACGATTTTGCATGAAAGGAGGACTAGCAGCCGCGTTGCACGAGAGAATGTGAAATGTGTTCATATGTAATAAAAACCTGAGAAATCCGTCCGTTTTCGTCATTTGTTATCGAATCGACTTAAAGCCATATCGTCAGATTGGCCGCTTTTCTCTCTGAGACGGTTACATTTATCGTCTGCAAAGCTATGTCGCGTGCTGCGGTATGCGGAGACACTAAAAGCACCATAGTAGAACACAGAATTAGCTTCTAAGTTGAAGCAATAGCCAGTAAGAAGTAGTACAATTCAAGTTTTAGTTGTCGATTATTCACTTTTTAGCCGGCTTTGGTGGATTGGACATTACCTAGGACGTTAAGATTTTGCATGAAAAGAGGACTGGCAGCCGCGTTGCACAAGAAAATGTGAAATGTGTTCATATGTGGTAAAAACCTGAGAAATACGTCCGCTTTCGTCATTTGTTATCGAATCGACTTAAAGCCAGATCGTCACATTGGCCGCTTTTCTCTCTGAAACGGTTACATTTATCGTCTGCAAAGCTATGCCGCGTGCTGCGGTATGCGGAAACACTAAAAGCACCATAGTAGAACACAGAAGAAGCTTCTAAGTTGAAGAAACAGAAAGTAAGAAGTAGTACAATTCAAGTTTTAGTTGTCGATTATTCACTTTATAGCCGGCTTTGGTGGCTTGGACATGACCTAGGACCTTAAGATTTTGCATGAAAGGAGGACTTTTAGCCGCGTTGCACGGGAGAATGTGAAAAGTATTCATATGTAGTAAAAACCTTAGAAATCCGTTCGTTTTCGTCATTTGTTATCGAATCGACTTAAAGCCAGATCGTCACCTTGGCCGCTTTTCTCTCTGAGACGGTTACATTTATGGTCTGCAAAGCTAAGTCGCGTGCTGCGGTATGCGGAGACACTAAAAGCACCATAGTAGAACACAGAAGAAGCTTCTAAGTTGAAGCAATAGCCAGTAAGAAGTAGTACAATTCAAGTTGTAGTTGTCGATTATTCACTTTTTAGCTGGCTTTGGTGGCTTGGACACCACCTAGGACCTTAAGATTTTGCATGAAAGGAGGACTTGCAGCTGCGTTGCACGGGAGAATGTGAAAAGTGTTCATATGTAGTAAAAACCTGAGAAATCCGTCCGTTTTTGTCATTTGTTATCGAATCGACTTAAAGCCAGATCGTCACGTTGGCCGCTCTTCTCTCTGAAACGGTTACATTTATCGTCTGCAAAGCTATGACGCGTGCTGCAGTATGCGGAAACACTAAAAGCACCATAGTAGAACACAGAAGAAGCTTCTAAGTTGAAGTAATAGCCAGTAAGAGGTAGTACAATTCAAGTTTTGGATGTCGATTAGTCACTTTTTTGCCGGCTTTGGTGGCTATGACATGACCTAGGACCATAAGATTTTGCATGAAAGGAGTACTAGCAGCCGCGTTGTATGGGAGAATGTGAAAAGTGTTCATATGTAGTAAAAACCTGAGAAATCCATCCGTTTTCGTCATTTGTTATCGAATCGACGTAAAGCCAGATCGTCACATTGGCAGCCTTTCTCTCTGAGACGGTTACATTTATCGTCTGCAAAGCTATGTCTCGTGCTGCGCTATGCGGAAACACTAAAAGCACCATAGTAGAACACAGAAGAAGCTTCTAAGTTGAAGAGACAGCCAGTAAGATGTAATACAATTCAAGTTTTAACTATCGATTATTCACTTCTCTAGCCGGCTTTGGTGGCTTGGATATGACCTAGGACCTTAAGATTTTGCATGAAAGGAGGAGTAGCAGCCGCGTTGTATGGGAGAATGTGAAAAGTGTTCATATGTAGTAAAAACCTGAGAAATCAGTCCGTTTTCGTCATTTGTTATCGAATCGACTTAAAGCAAGATCGTCACATTGGCAGCTTTTCTCTCTGAGACGGTTACATTTATCGTCTGCAAAGCTATGTTGCGTGCTGCGGTGTGCGGAGACACTAAAAGCACCATAGTAGAACACAGAAGAAGCTTCTAAGTTGAAGTAATAGCCAGTAAGAAGTAGTACAATTCAAGTTTTAGTTGTCGATTATTCACTTTTTAGCCGGCTTTGGTGGCTTGGACCTGAACTAGGACCTTAAGATTTTGCATGAAAGGAGTACTTGCTACCGCGTTGCACGGGAGAATGTGAAATATGTTCAATGTAGTAAAAACCTGAGAAATCCGTCCTTTTTCGTCATTTGTTATCGAATCGACTTGAAGCCAGATCGTCACATTGGCCGCTTTTCTCTCTGAGACGGTTACATTTATCGTCTGCAAAGCTATGTCGCGTGCTGCGGTATGCGGAGACACTAAAAGCACCATAGTAGAACACAGAAGAAGCTTCTAAGTTGAAGTAATAGCCAGTAAGACGTAGTACAATTCAAGTTTTAGTTATCGATTATTCACTTTTTAGCCGGGTTTGGTGGCTTTTACATGACCTAGGACCTTACGATTTTGCATGAAAGGAGGTCTAGCAGCCACGTTGCATGGGAGAATGTGTAAAGTGTTCATATGAAGTAAAAACCTGAGAAATCAGTCCGTTTTCGTCATTTGTTATCGAATCGACTTGAAGCCAGATCGTCACATTGGCCGCTTTTCTCTCTGAGACGGTTACATTTATCGTCTGCAAAGCTATGTCGCGTGCTGCGGTGTGCGGAGACACTAAAAGCACCATAAAAGAACACAGAAGAAGCATCTAAGTTGAAGAAATAGCCAGTAAGAGGTAGTAGAATTAGAGTTTTAGTTGTCGATTATTCACCTTTTAGCCGACTTTGTTGGCTTCTACATGAACTAGGACCTTAAGATTTTGCATGAAAGGAGGTCTAGCAGCCGCTTTGCATAGGAGAATGTGAAGAGTGTTCATATGTAGTAAAATCCTGAGAAATCCGTCCGTTTTCGTCACTTGTTATCGAATCGACTTAAAGCCAGATCGTCACATTGGCCGTTCTTCTCTCTGAAACGGTTACATTTATCGTCTGCAATGCTATGTCGCGTGCTGCGGTATGCGGAAACACTAAAAGCACCATAGTAGAAAACAGAAGAAGCTTCTAAGTTGAAGAAACAGCCAGTAAGATGTAGTACAATTCAAGTTTTAATTATCGATTATTCACTTTTTAGCCGGCTTTGGTGGCTTGGATATGACCTAGGACCTTAAGATTTTGCATGAAAGGAGGAGTAGCAGCCGCGTTGCACGGGAGAATGTGAAAAGTGTTCATATGTAGTAAAAACCTGTGAAAACCGTCCGTTTCCGTCATTTGTTATCGAATCGACTTAAAGCCAGATCGTCACATTGGCCGCTTTTCTCTCTGAGACGGTTACATTTATCGTCTGCAAAGCTAAGTCGCGTGCTGCGGTATGCGGAGACACTAAAAGCACCATAGTAGAACACAGAAGAAGCTTCTAAGTTGAAGCAATAGCCAGTAAGAAGTGGTACAATTCAAGTTGTAGTTGTCGATTATTCACTTTTTAGCCGGCTTTGGTGGCTTGGACACCACCTAGGACCTTAAGATTTTGCATGAAAGGAGGACTTGCATCTGCGTTGCACGGGAGAATGTGAAAAGTGTTCATATGTAGTAAAAACCTGAGAAATCCGTCCGTTTTTGTCATTTGTTATCGAATCGACTTAAAGCCAGATCGTCACGTTGGCCGCTCTTCTCTCTGAAACGGTTACATTTATCGTCTGCAAAGCTATGACGCGTGCTGCAGTATGCGGAAACACTAAAAGCACCATAGTAGAACACAGAAGAAGCTTCTAAGTTGAAGTAATAGACAGTAAGAGGTAGTACAATTCAAGTTTTGGATGTCGATTATTCACTTTTTTGCCGGCTTTGGTGGCTATGACATGACCTAGGACCATAAGATTTTGCATGAAAGGAGGACTAGCAGCCGCGTTGTATGGGAGAATGTGAAAAGTGTTCATATGTAGTAAAAACCTGAGAAATCAGTCCGTTTTCGTCATTTGTTATCGAATCGACTTAAAGCCAGATCGTCACATTGGCCGAATTTCTCTCTGAGACAGTTACATTTATCGTCTGCAAAGCTATGTCGAATGCTGCGGTATGCGGAGACACTTAAAGCACCATAGAAGAACACAGAAGAAGTTTCTAAGTTGAAGTAATAGCCAGTAAGAAGTAGTACAATTCAAGTTTTAGCTGTCGATTATTCACTTTTTAGCCGGCTATGGTGGCTTGGACATGACCTAGGACCTTAAGATTTTGCATGAAAGGAGTACTTGCAGCCGCGTTGCACGGGAGAATGTGAAATGTGTTCATATGTAGTAAAAACCTGATAAATCCGTCCGTTTTCGTCATTTGTTATCGAATCGACTTGAAGCCAGATCGTCACATTGGCCGCTTTTCTCTCTGAGACGATTACATTTATCGTTTGCCAAGGTATGTCGCGTGCTGCGGTATGCGGAGACACTAAAAGCACCATAGTAGAACACAGAAGAAGCTTCTAAGTTGAAGTAATAGCCAGTAAGACGTAGTACAATTCAAGTTTTAGTTGTCGATCATTCACTTTTTAGCTGGCCTTGGTGGCTTCGACATGACCTAGGACCTTAAGATTTTGCATGAAAGGAGGACTAGCAGCCGCGTTGCATGGGAGAATGTGAAAAGTGTTCATATGTAGTAAAAACCACAGAAATCCGTCCGTTTTCGTCATTTGTTATCGAATCGACTTAAAGTCAGATCGTCACATTGGCCGCTTTTCTCTATGAGACTGTTACATTTATCGTCTGCAAAGCTATGTAGCGTGCTGCCGTCTGCGGAGACCCTAAAAGCACCATAGGAGAACACAGAAGAAGCTTCTGAGTTGAAGTAATAGCCAGTAAGAAGTAGTACAATTGAAGTTTTAATTGTCGATTATTCACTTTTTAGCCGGCTATGGTGGCTCGGACATGACCTAGGACATTAAGATTTTGCATGAAAGGAGGACTAGCAGCCGCGTTGCACTGGAGAATGTGAAAAGTGTTCATATGTGGTAAAATCCTGAGAAATCCGTCCGTTTTCGTCATTTGTTATCGATTCGACTTAAAGCCAGATCGTCACATTGGCCGCTCTTCTCTCTGAAACGGTTACATTTATCGTCTACAGAGCTGTGTCGCGTGCTGCGGTATGCGGAAACACTAAAAGCACCATAGTAGAGCACAGAAGAAGCTTCTAAGTTGAAGTAATAGCCAGTAAGAAGTAGTACAATTGAAGTTTTAGTTGTCGATCATTCTCTTTTTAGCTGGCTTTGGTGGCTTCGACATGACCTAGGACCTTAAGATTTTGCATGAAAGGAGGACTAGCAGCCGCGTTGCTTGGGAGAATGTGAAAAGTGTTCATATGTAGTAAAAACCACAGAAATCCGTCTGTTTTCTTCATTTGTTATCGAATCGACTTATAGCCTGATCGTCACATTGGCCGCTTTTCTCTCTGAGACGGTTACATTTATCGTCTGCAAAGCTATGTCGCGTGCTGCGGTATGCGGAGACACTAAAAGCACCTTAGTAGAACACAGAAGAAGCTTCTAAGTTGAAGTAATAGCCAGTAAGAAGTAGTAAAATTCAAGTTTTAGTTATCGATTATTGACTTTTCAGCCGGCTTTGGTAGCTTGGACATGACCTAGGACCTTAAGATTTTGCATGAAAGGGGGTCTAGCAGCCGTGTTGCATGGGAGAATGTGAAAAGTGTTCATATGTAGTAGAAACCTGAGAAATCCGTCCGTTTTCGTCATTTGTTATCGAATCGACTTAAAGCAAGATCGTCACATTGGCCGCTTTTCTCTCTGAGACGGTTACATTTATCGTCTGCAAAGCTATGTCGCGTGCTGCGGTGTGCGGAGACACTAAAAGCACCATAGTAGAACACAGAAGAAGCTTCTAAGTTGAAGTAATAGCCAGTAAGAAATAGTACAATTTAAGTTTTAGTTGTCGATTATTCTCATTTTAGCCCGCTTTGGTGGCTTGGACATGACCTAGGACCTTAAGATTTTGCATGAAAGGAGGACTAGCAGCCGCGTTGGACGGGAGAATGTGAAAAGTGTTCATATGTAGTAAAAACCTGAGAAATCCGTCCGTTTTCGTCATTTGTTATCGAATCGACTTAAAGCCAGATCGTCACATTGGCCGCTCTTCTCTCCGAAACGGTTACATTTATCGTCTGCAAAGCTATGTCGCGTGCTGCGGTATGTTGAAACACTAAAAGCACCATAGTAGAACACAGAAGAAGCTTCTAAGTTGATGTAATAGCCAGTAAGAAGTACTACAATTCAAGTTTTAGTTGTCGATTATTCACTTTTTAGCCGGCTTTGGTGGCTTGGACATGACCTAGGACCTTAAGATTTTGCATGAAAGGAGTACTTGCAGCCGCGTTGCATGGGAGAGTGTGAAATGTGTTCATATGTAGTAAAAACCTGAGAAATCCGTCCGTTTTCGTCATTTGTTATCGAATCGACTTAAAGCCAGATCGTAACATTGGCCGCTCCACTCTCTGCAACGGTTCATTTATCGTCTGCAATGCTATGTCGCGCGCTGCAGTATGCGGAAACGCTAAAAGCACCATAGTAGAACACAGAAGAAGCTTCTAAGTTGAAGTAATAGCCAGTAAGAGGTAGTACAATTCAAGTTTTAGTTGTCGATTATTCACTTTTTAGCCGGCTTTGGTGGCTTGGACATGACCTAGGACGTTAAGATTTTGCATGAAAGGAGGACTGGCAGCCGCGTTGCACGGGAGAATGTGAAAAGTGTTCATATGTAGTAAAAACCTGAGAAATCCGTCCGTTTTCGTCATCTGTGATCGAATCGCCTTAAAGCCAGATGGTCACATTGGCCGCTCTACTCTCTGAAACGCTTACACTTATCGTCTGCAAAGCTATGTCGCGTGCTGCGGTATGCCGAAACACTAAAAGCACCATAGTAGAACACAGAAGAAGCTTCTAAGTTGAAGTAATAGCCAGTAAGAAGTAGTACGATTCAAGTTTTAGTTATCGATTATTCACATTTTAGCCGGCTTTGGTGGCTTTTACATAACCTAGGACCTTAAGATTTTGCATGAAAGGAGGTCTAGCAGCCGCGTTGCATGGGAGAATGTGAAAAGTGTTCATATGTAGTAAAAAACCTGAGAAATCCGTCCGTTTTCGTCATTTGTTATCGAATCGACTTAAAGCCAGATCGTCACATTGGCCGCTCTTCTCTCTGAAACGGTTACATTTATCGTCTGCCAAGGTATGTCGCGTGCTGCGGTATGCGGAGACACTAAAAGCACCATAGTAGAACACAGAAGAAGCTTCTAAGTTGAAGTAATAGCCAGTAAGACGTAGTACAATTCAAGTTTTAGTTGTCGATCATTCACTTTTTAGCTGGCTTTGGTGGCTTCGACATGACCTAGGACCTTAAGATTTTGCATGAAAGGAGGACTAGCAAACGCGTTGCATGGGAGAATGTGAAAAGTGTTCATATGTAGTAAAAACCACAGAAATCCGTCCGTTTTCGTCATTTGTTATCGAATCGACTTAAAGCCAGATCGTCACATTGGCCGCTTTTCTCTATGAGACTGTTACATTTATCGTCTGCAAAGCTATGTAGCGTGCTGCCGTCTGCGGAGACCCTAAAAGCACCATAGGAGAACACAGAAGAAGCTTCTGAGTTGAAGTAATAGCCAGTATGAAGTAGTACAATTGAAGTTTTAATTGTCGATTGTTCACTTTTTAGCCGGCTATGGTGGCTCGGACATGACCTAGGACATTAAGATTTTGCATGAAAGGAGGACTAGCAGCCGCGTTGCACTGGAGAATGTGAAAAGTGTTCATATGTGGTAAAATCCTGAGAAATCCGTCCGTTTTCGTCATTTGTTATCGATTCGACTTAAAGCCAGATCGTCACATTGGCCGCTCTTCTCTCTGAAACGGTTACATTTATCGTCTACATAGCTGTGTCGCGTGCTGCGGTATGCGGAAACACTAAAAGCACCATAGTAGAGCACAGAAGAAGCTTCTAAGTTGAAGTAATAGCCAGTAAGAAGTAGTACAATTGAAGTTTTAGTTGTCGATCATTCTCTTTTTAGCTGGCTTTGGTGGCTTCGACATGACCTAGGACCTTAAGATTTTGCATGAAAGGAGGACTAGCAGCCGCGTTGCTTGGGAGAATGTGAAAAGTGTTCATATGTAGTAAAAACCACAGAAATCCGTCCGTTTTCGTCATTTGTTATCGAATCGACTTAAACCCAGATCGTCACATTGGTCGCATTTCGCTCTGAGACGGTTACATTTATCGTCTTCAAAGCTATGTCACGTGCTGCGGTATGCGGAAACACTAAAAGCACCATAGTAGAACACAGAAGAAGCTTCTATGTTGAAGTAATAGCCAGAAAGAAGTAGTACAATTGAAGTTTTAGTTGTCGATTATTCACTTTGTAGCCGGCTTTGGTGGCTTGGACATGACCGATGACCTTAAGATTTTGCATGAAAGGAGGACTAGCAGCCGCGTTGCATGGGAGAATGTGAAAAGTGTTCATATGTAGTAAAAACCTGAGAAATCCGTCTGTTTTCTTCATTTGTTATCGATTCGACTTATAGCCTGATCGTCACATTGGCCGCTTTTCTCTCTGAGACGGTTACATTTATCGTCTGCAAAGCTATGTCGCGTGCTGCGGTATGCGGAGACACTAAAAGCACCTTAGTAGAACACAGAAGACGCTTCTAAGTTGAAGTAATAGCCAGTAAGAAGTAGTAAAATTCAAGTTTTAGTTATCGATTATTGACTTTTCAGCCGGCTTTGGTAGCTTGGACATGACCTAGGACCTTAAGATTTTGCATGAAAGGGGGTCTAGCAGCCGTGTTGCATGGGAGAATGTGAAAAGTGTTCATATGTAGTAAAAACCTGAGAAATCCGTCCGTTTTCGTCATTTGTTATCGAATCGACTTAAAGCAAGATCGTCACATTGGCCGCTTTTCTCTCTGAGACGGTTACATTTATCGTCTGCAAAGCTATGTCGCGTGCTGCGGTGTGCGGAGACACTGAAAGCACCATAGTAGAACACAGAAGAAGCTTCTAAGTTGAAGTAATAGCCAGTAAGAAGTAGTAGAATTCAAGTTATAGTTGTCGATTATTCACTTTTTAGCCGGCTTTGGTGGCTTTTACATGACCTAGGACCTTAAGATCTTGCATGAAAGGAGGTCTAGCAGCCGCGTTGCATGGGAGAATGTGAAAAGTGTTCATATGTAGTAAAAACCTGAGAAATCCGTCCGTTTTCGTCATTTGTTATCGAATCGCCTTAAAGCCAGATCGTCACATTGGCCGCTCTACTCTCTGAAACGGTTACACTTATCGTCTGCAAAGCTATGTCGCGTGCTGCGGTATGCTGAAACACTAAAAGCACCATAGTAGAACACAGAAGAAGCTTCTAAGTTGAAGTAATAGCCAGTAAGAAATAGTACAATTTAAGTTTTAGTTGTCGATTATTCTCATTTTAGCCCGCTTTGGTGGCTTGGACATGACCTAGGACGTTAAGATTTTGCATGAAAGGAGGACTGGCAGCCGCGTTGCACGGGAGAATGTGAAAAGTGTTCATATGTAGTAAAAACCTGAGAAATCCGTCCGTTTTCGTCATCTGTGATCGAATCGCCTTAAAGCCAGATGGTCACATTGGCCGCTCTACTCTCTGAAACGCTTACACTTATCGTCTGCAAAGCTATGTCGCGTGCTGCGGTATGCCGAAACACTAAAAGCACCATAGTAGAACACAGAAGAAGCTTCTAAGTTGAAGTAATAGCCAGTAAGAAGTAGTACGATTCAAGTTTTAGTTATCGATTATTCACTTTTTAGCCGGCTTTGGTGGCTTTTACATGACCTAGGACCTTAAGATTTTGCATGAAAGGAGGTCTAGCAGCCGCGTTGCATGGGAGAATGTGAAAAGTGTTCATATGTAGTAAAAAACCTGAGAAATCCGTCCGTTTTCGTCATTTGTTATCGAATCGACTTAAAGCCAGATCGTCACATTGGCCGCTTTTCTCTCTGAGACGGTTACATTTATCGTCTGCAAAGCTATGTCGTGTGCTGCGGTATGCGGAGACACTAAAAGCGCCACAGTAGAACAAAGAAGAAGTTTCTAAGTTGAAGTAATAGCCAGTAAGAAGTAGTACAATTCAAGTTTTAGTTGTCGATTATTCACTTTTTAGCCGTCTTTGGTGGCTTGGACATGACCTAGGACCTTACGTATTTGCATGAAAGGAGTACTTGCAGCCGCGTTGCACGGGAGAATGTGAAATGTGTTCATATGTAGTAAAAACCTGAGATATCCGTCCGTTTTCGTCATTTGTTATCGAATCGACTTAAAGCCAGATCGTCACATTGGCCGCTTTTCTCTCTGAGACGGTTAAATTTATCGTTTGCAAAGCTATGTCGCGTGCTGCGGTATGCGGAGACACTGAAAGTACCATAGTAGAACACAGAAGAAGCTTCTAAGTTGAAGTAATAGCCAGTATGAAGTTATACGATTCAAGTTTTAGTTGTCGATTATTCACATTTTAGCCGGCTTTGGTGGCTTGGACATGACCTAGGACGTTAAGATTTTGCATGAAAGGAGGACTAGCAGCCGCGTTGCACGGGAGAATGTGAAAAGTGTTCATATGTAGTAAAAACTTGCGAAATCCATCCGTTTTCGTCATTTGTTATCGAATCGATTTAAAGCCAGATCGTCACAGTGGCCGCTCTTCTCTCTGAAACGGTTACATTTATCGTCTGCAAAGCTATGTCGCGTGCTGCGGTGTGCGGAGACACTAAAAGCACCATAGTAGAACACAGAAGAAGCTTCTAAGTTGAAGTAATAGTTAGTAAGAAGTAGTACAATTCAAGTTTTAGTTATCGATTATTCACTTTTCAGCCGGCTTTGGTGGCTTGGACTTGACCTAGGACCTTAAGATTATGCATGAAAGGAGGTCTAGCAGCCGCGTTGCATGGGAGAATGTGAAAAGTGTTCATATGTAGTAAAAACCTGAGAAACCCGTCCGTTTTCGTCATTTGTTATCGAATCGACTTAAAGCCAGATCGTCACATTGGCCGCTTTTCTCTCTGAGACGGTTACATTTATCGTCTGCAAAGCTACGTCGCATGCTGCGGTGTGCGGAGACTCTAAAAGCACCATAGTAGAACACAGAAGAAGCTTCCAAGTTGGAGTAATAGCCAGTAAGAAGTAGTACAATTCAAGTTTTAGTTGTCGATTATTCACATTTTAGCCGGCTTTGGTGGCTTGGACATGACCTAGGACCTTAAGATTTTGCATGAAAGGAGGACTAGCAGCCGCATTGCATGGGAGAATGTGAAAAGTGTTTATATGTAGTAAAAACCTGAGAAATCCGTCCGTTTTCGTCATTTGTTATCGAATCGACTTAAAGCCAGATCGTCACATTGGCCGCTCTTCTCTCTGAAACGCTAAAATTTATCGTCTACAAAGCCATGTCGCGTGCTGCGGTATGCGGAAACACTAAAAGCACCATAGTAGAACACAGAAGAAGCTTCTAAGTTGAAGTAATAGCCAGTATGAAGTTATACGATTCAAGTTTTAGTTGTCGATTATTCACATTTTAGCCGGCTTTGGTGGCTTGGACATGACCTAGGACGTTAAGATTTTGCATGAAAGGAGGACTAGCAGCCGCGTTGCACGGGAGAATGTGAAAAGTGTTCATATGTAGTAAAAACTTGCGAAATCCATCCGTTTTCGTCATTTGTTATCGAATCGATTTAAAGCCAGATCGTCACAGTGGCCGCTCTTCTCTCTGAAACGGTTACATTTATCGTCTGCAAAGCTATGTCGCGTGCTGCGGTGTGCGGAGACACTAAAAGCACCATAGTAGAACACAGAAGAAGCTTCTAAGTTGATGTAATAGTTAGTAAGATGTAGTACAATTCAAGTTTTAGTTGTCGATTATTCACTTTTTAGAAAGCTTTGGTGGCTTGGACATGACCTAGGTCCTCAAGATTTTGCATGAAAGGAGGACTAGCAGCCGCGTTGCTTGGGAGAATGTGAAAAGTGTTCATATGTAGTAAAAACCTGAGAAATTCGTCCGTTTTCGTCATTTGTTATCGAATCGACTTAAAGCCAGATCGTCACATTGGCCGCTTTTCTCTCTGAGACGGTGACATTTATCGTCTGCAAAGTTATGTCGCGTGCTGCGGTATGCGGAGACACTAAAAGCACCATAGTAGAACACAGAAGAAGCTTCTAAGTTGAAGTAATAGCCAGTAAGAAGTAGTACAATTCAAGTTTTAGTTGTCGATTATTCACATTTTTGCCGGCTTTGGTGGCTTGGACATGACCTAGCACCTTAAGATTTTGCATGAAAGGAGGACTAGCAGCCGCGTTGCACGGGAGAATGTGAAATGTGTTCATATGTAGTAAAAACCTGAGAAATCCGTCCGTTTTCGTCATTTGTTATCGAATCGACTTAAAGCCAGATCGTCACATTGGCCGCCTTTCTCTCTGAGAAGGTTACATTTATCTTCTGCAAAACTATGTCGCGTGCTGCGGTATGCGGAGACACTAAAAGCACCATAGTAGAACGCAGAAGAAGCTTCTAAGTTGAAGTAATAGCCAGTAAGAAGTAATGCAATTCAAGTTTTAGTTATCGATTATTCACTTTTTAGCCGGCTTTGGCGGCTTTTACATGACCTAGGACCTTAAGATTTTGCATGAAAGGAGGTCTAGCAGCCGCGTTGTATGGGAGAATGTGAAAAGTGTTCATATGTAGTAAAAACCTGAGAAATCCGTCAGTTTTCGTCATTTTTTATCGAATCGACTTAAAGCCAGATCGTCACATTGGCCGCTTTTCTCTCTGAGACGGTTACATTTATCGTCTGCAAAGCTATGTCGCGTGCTGCGGTCTGCGGAGACACTAAAAGCACCATAGGAGAACACAGAAGAAGCTTTTAAGTTGAAGTAAAAGAAAGTAAGAAGTAGCACAATTGAAGTTTTAGTTGTCGTTTATTCACTTTTTAGCTTTGGTGGCCTGGACATGACCTAGGACCTTAAGATTTTGCATGAAAGGAGGACTAGCAGCCGAGTTGCATGGCAGAATGTGAGAAGGGTGTCAAATGTAGTAAAAACCTAGGAAATCCGTCCGTTTTCGTCATTTGTTATCGAATCGACTTAAAGCCAGATCGTCACATTGGCCGCCTTTCTCACTGAGAAGGTTACATTTATCATCTGCAAAACTATGTCGCGTGCTGCGGTATGCGGAGACACTAAAAGCACCATAGTAGAACGCAGAAGAAGCTTCTAAGTTGAAGTAATAGCCAGTAAGAAGTAGTACGATTCAAGTTTTAGTTGTCGATTATTCACATTTTAACGGGCTTCGGTGGCTTGGAGATGACCTAGCACCTTAAGATTTTGCATGTAAGGAGGAATAGCAGCCGCGTTGCTCGGGAGAATGTGAAAACTGTTCATATGTAGTAAAAACCTGAGAAATCCGTCAGTTTTCGTCATTTGTTATCGAATCGACTTAAAGCCAGATCGTCAATTTGGCCGCTTTTCTCTCTGAGACGGTTACATTTATCGTCTGCAAAGCTATGTCGCATGCTGCGGTATGCGGAGACACTAAAAGCACCATAGTAGAATACAGAAGAAGCTTCTAAGTTGAAGTAATAGCCAGTAAGAAGTAGTGCAATTCAAGTTTTAGTTATCGATTATTCACTTTTTAGCCGGCTTTGGCGGCTTTTACATGACCTAGGACCTTAAGATTTTGCATGAAAGGAGGTCTAGCAGCGGCGTTGTATGGGAGAATGTGAAAAGTGTTCATATGTAGTAAAAATCTGAGAAATCCGTCCGTTTTCGTCATTTTTTATCGAAACGACTTAAAGCCAGATCGTCACATTGGACGCTTTTCTCTCTGAGACGGTTACATTTATCGTCAGCAAAGCTATGTCGCGTGCTGCGGTCTGCGGAGACACTAAAAGCACCATAGGAGAACACAGAAGAAGCTTTTAAGTTGAAGTAATAGCCAGTATGAAGTTATACGATTCAAGTTTTAGTTATCGATTATTCACATTTTAGCCGGCTTTGGTGGCTTGGACATGACCTAGGACGTTAAGATTTTGCATGAAAGGAGGACTAGCAGCCGCGTTGCACGGGAGAATGTGAAAAGTGTTCATATGTAGTAAAAACTTGCGAAATCCATCCGTCTTCGTCATTTGTTATCGAATCGATTTAAAGCCAGATCGTCACAGTGGCCGCTCTTCTCTCTGAAACGGTTACATTTATCGTCTGCAAAGCTATGTCGCGTGCTGCGGTGTGCGGAGACACTAAAAGCACCATAGTAGAACACAGAAGAAGCTTCTAAGTTGAAGTAATAGTTAGTAAGAAGTAGTACAATTCAAGTTTTAGTTATCGATTATTCACTTTTCAGCCGGCTTTGGTGGCTTGGACTTGACCTAGGACCTTAAGATTATGCATGAAAGGAGGTCTAGCAGCCGCGTTGCATGGGAGAATGTGAAAAGTGTTCATATGTAGTAAAAACCTGAGAAACCCGTCCGTTTTCGTCATTTGTTATCGAATCGACTTAAAGCCAGATCGTCACATTGGCCGCTTTTCTCTCTGAGACGGTTACATTTATCGTCTGCAAAGCTACGTCGCATGCTGCGGTGTGCGGAGACTCTAAAAGCACCATAGTAGAACACAGAAGAAGCTTCCAAGTTGGAGTAATAGCCAGTAAGAAGTAGTACAATTCAAGTTTTAGTTGTCGATTATTCACATTTTAGCCGGCTTTGGTGGCTTGGACATGACCTAGGACCTTAAGATTTTGCATGAAAGGAGGACTAGCAGCCGCATTGCATGGGAGAATGTGAAAAGTGTTTATATGTAGTAAAAACCTGAGAAATCCGTCCGTTTTCGTCATTTGTTATCGAATCGACTTAAAGCCAGATCGTCACATTGGCCGCTCTTCTCTCTGAAACGCTAAAATTTATCGTCTACAAAGCCATGTCGCGTGCTGCGGTATGCGGAAACACTAAAAGCACCATAGTAGAACACAGAAGAAGCTTCTAAGTTGAAGTAATAGCCAGTATGAAGTTATACGATTCAAGTTTTAGTTGTCGATTATTCACATTTTAGCCGGCTTTGGTGGCTTGGACATGACCTAGGACGTTAAGATTTTGCATGAAAGGAGGACTAGCAGCCGCGTTGCACGGGAGAATGTGAAAAGTGTTCATATGTAGTAAAAACTTGCGAAATCCATCCGTTTTCGTCATTTGTTATCGAATCGATTTAAAGCCAGATCGTCACAGTGGCCGCTCTTCTCTCTGAAACGGTTACATTTATCGTCTGCAAAGCTATGTCGCGTGCTGCGGTGTGCGGAGACACTAAAAGCACCATAGTAGAACACAGAAGAAGCTTCTAAGTTGATGTAATAGTTAGTAAGATGTAGTACAATTCAAGTTTTAGTTGTCGATTATTCACTTTTTAGAAAGCTTTGGTGGCTTGGACATGACCTAGGTCCTCAAGATTTTGCATGAAAGGAGGACTAGCAGCCGCGTTGCATGGGAGAATGTGAAAAGTGTTCATATGTAGTAAAAACCTGAGAAATTCGTCCGTTTTCGTCATTTGTTATCGAATCGACTTAAAGCCAGATCGTCACATTGGCCGCTTTTCTCTCTGAGACGGTGACATTTATCGTCTGCAAAGTTATGTCGCGTGCTGCGGTATGCGGAGACACTAAAAGCACCATAGTAGAACACAGAAGAAGCTTCTAAGTTGAAGTAATAGCCAGTAAGAAGTAGTACAATTCAAGTTTTAGTTGTCGATTATTCACATTTTTGCCGGCTTTGGTGGCTTGGACATGACCTAGCACCTTAAGATTTTGCATGAAAGGAGGACTAGCAGCCGCGTTGCACGGGAGAATGTGAAATGTGTTCATATGTAGTAAAAACCTGAGAAATCCGTCCGTTTTCGTCATTTGTTATCGAATCGACTTAAAGCCAGATCGTCACATTGGCCGCCTTTCTCTCTGAGAAGGTTACATTTATCTTCTGCAAAACTATGTCGCGTGCTGCGGTATGCGGAGACACTAAAAGCACCATAGTAGAACGCAGAAGAAGCTTCTAAGTTGAAGTAATAGCCAGTAAGAAGTAATACAATTCAAGTTTTAGTTGTCGATTATTCACATTTTTGCCGGCTTTGGTGGCTTGGACATGACCTAGCACCTTAAGATTTTGCATGAAAGGAGGACTAGCAGCCGCGTTGCACGGGAGAATGTGAAAACTGTTCATATGTAGTAAAAACCTGAGAAATCCGTCAGTTTTCGTCATTTGTTATCGAATCGACTTAAAGCCAGATCGTCAATTTGGCCGCTTTTCTCTCTGAGACGGTTACATTTATCGTCTGCAAAGCTATGTCGCATGCTGCGGTATGCGGAGACACTAAAAGCACCATAGTAGAATACAGAAGAAGCTTCTAAGTTGAAGTAATAGCCAGTAAGAAGTAATGCAATTCAAGTTTTAGTTATCGATTATTCACTTTTTAGCCGGCTTTGGCGGCTTTTACATGACCTAGGACCTTAAGATTTTGCATGAAAGGAGGTCTAGCAGCCGCGTTGTATGGGAGAATGTGAAAAGTGTTCATATGTAGTAAAAACCTGAGAAATCCGTCAGTTTTCGTCATTTTTTATCGAATCGACTTAAAGCCAGATCGTCACATTGGCCGCTTTTCTCTCTGAGACGGTTACATTTATCGTCTGCAAAGCTATGTCGCGTGCTGCGGTCTGCGGAGACACTAAAAGCACCATAGGAGAACACAGAAGAAGCTTTTAAGTTGAAGTAAAAGAAAGTAAGAAGTAGCACAATTGAAGTTTTAGTTGTCGTTTATTCACTTTTTAGCTTTGGTGGCCTGGACATGACCTAGGACCTTAAGATTTTGCATGAAAGGAGGACTAGCAGCCGAGTTGCATGGCAGAATGTGAGAAGGGTGTCAAATGTAGTAAAAACCTAGGAAATCCGTCCGTTTTCGTCATTTGTTATCGAATCGACTTAAAGCCAGATCGTCACATTGGCCGCCTTTCTCACTGAGAAGGTTACATTTATCATCTGCAAAACTATGTCGCGTGCTGCGGTATGCGGAGACACTAAAAGCACCATAGTAGAACGCAGAAGAAGCTTCTAAGTTGAAGTAATAGCCAGTAAGAAGTAATACAATTCAAGTTTTAGTTGTCGATTATTCACATTTTAACGGGCTTCGGTGGCTTGGAGATGACCTAGCACCTTAAGATTTTGCATGTAAGGAGGACTAGCAGCCGCGTTGCTCGGGAGAATGTGAAAACTGTTCATATGTAGTAAAAACCTGAGAAATCCGTCAGTTTTCGTCATTTGTTATCGAATCGACTTAAAGCCTGATCGTCAATTTGGCCGCTTTTCTCTCTGAGACGGTTACATTTATCGTCTGCAAAGCTATGTCGCATGCTGCGGTATGCGGAGACACTAAAAGCACCATAGTAGAATACAGAAGAAGCTTCTAAGTTGAAGTAATAGCCAGTAAGAAGTAGTGCAATTCAAGTTTTAGTTATCGATTATTCACTTTTTAGCCGGCTTTGGCGGCTTTTACATGACCTAGGACCTTAAGATTTTGCATGAAAGGAGGTCTAGCAGCGGCGTTGTATGGGAGAATGTGAAAAGTGTTCATATGTAGTAAAAATCTGAGAAATCCGTCCGTTTTCGTCATTTTTTATCGAAACGACTTAAAGCCAGATCGTCACATTGGACGCTTTTCTCTCTGAGACGGTTACATTTATCGTCAGCAAAGCTATGTCGCGTGCTGCGGTCTGCGGAGACACTAAAAGCACCATAGGAGAACACAGAAGAAGCTTTTAAGTTGAAGTAAAAGAAAGTAAGAAGTAGCACAATTGAAGTTTTAGTTGTCGTTTATTCACTTTTTAGCCGGCTTTGGTGGCCTGGACATGACCTAGGACCTTAAGATTTTGCATGAAAGGAGGACTAGCAGCCGAGTTGCATGGCAGAATGTGAAAAGTGTTCATATGTAGTAAAAACCTAGGAAATCCGTCCGTTTTCGTCATTTGTTATCGAATCGACTTAAAGCCAGATCGTCACATTGGCCGCCTTTCTCACTGAGAAGGTTACATTTATCATCTGCAAAACTATGTCGCGTGCTGCGGTATGCGGAGACACTAAAAGCACCATAGTAGAACGCAGAAGAAGCTTCTAAGTTGAAGTAATAGCCAGTAAGAAGTAATACAATTCAAGTTTTAGTTGTCGATTATTCACATTTTAGCCGGCTTTGGTGGCTTGGACATGACCTAGGACCATAAGATTTTGCATGAAAGGAGGACTAGCATCCGCGTTGCTCGGGAGAATGTGAAAAGTGTTCATATGTAGTAAAAACCTGAGAAATCCGTCAGTTTTCGTCATTTGTTATCGAATCGACTTAAAGCCAGATCGTCAATTTGGCCGCTTTTCTCTCTGAGACGGTTACATTTATCGTCTGCAAAGCTATGTCGCATGCTGCGGTATGCGGAGACACTAAAAGCACCATAGTAGAATACAGAAGAAGCTTCTAAGTTGAAGTAATAGCCAGTAAGAAGTAGTGCAATTCAAGTTTTAGTTATCGATTATTCACTTTTTAGCCGGCTTTGGCGGCTTTTACATGACCTAGGACCTTAAGATTTTGCATGAAAGGAGGTCTAGCAGCCGCGTTGTATGGGAGAATGTGAAAAGTGTTCATATGTAGTAAAAACCTGAGAAATCCGTCCGTTTTCGTCATTTTTTATCGAATCGACTTAAAGCCAGATCGTCACATTGGCCGCTTTTCTCTCTGAGACGGTTACATTTATCGTCTGCAAAGCTATGTCGCGTGCTGCGGTCTGCGGAGACACTAAAAGCACCATAGGAGAACACAGAAGAAGCTTTTAAGTTGAAATAAAAGAAAGTAAGAAGTAGCACAATTGAAGTTTTAGTTGTCGTTTATTCACTTTTTAGCCGGCTTTGGTGGCCTGGACATGACCTAGGACCTTAAGATTTTGCATGAAAGGAGGACTAGCAGCCGAGTTGCATGGCAGAATGTGAAAAGTGTTCATATGTAGTAAAAACCTAGGAAATCCGTCCGTTTTCGTCATTTGTTATCGAATCGACTTAAAGCCAGATCGTCACATTGGCCGCCTTTCGCTCTGTGAAGGTTACATTTATTGTCTGCAAAGCTATGTCGCGTGCTGCAGTATGCGGAGACACTAAAAGCACCATAGAAGAACACAGATGATGCTTCTAAGTTGAAGTAATAGCCAGTAAGAAGTATTACAATTAAAGTTTTAGTTGTCGATTATTCACTTTTTAGCCGGATTTGGTGGCTTGGACATCACCTAGGACGTTAAGATTATGCATGAAAGGAGGACTTGCAGCCGCGTTGCACGGGAGAGTGTGAAAAGTGTTCATATGTGGTAAAAACCTGAGAAATGCTTGCGTTTTCGTCATTTGTTATCGAATCGACTTAAAGCCAGATCGTCACATTGGCCGCTTTTCTCTCTGAGACGGTTACATTTATCGTCTGCAAAGCTATGTCGCGTGCTGCGGTATGCGGAGACACTAAAAGCACCATAGTAGAACACAGAAGAAGCTTCTAAGTTGAAGTAATAGCCAGTAAGGAGTAGTACAATTGAAGTTTTAGTTGTCGATTATTAACTTTTTAGCCGGCTTTGGTGGCTTGGACATGACCTAGGACCTTAAGATTTTGCATGAAAAGAGGACTAGCAGCCGCGTTGCACGGGAGAATGTGAAAAGTGTTCATATGTAGCAAAAACCTGACAATTCCGTCAGTTTTCGTCATTTGGTATCGAATCGACTTAAAGCCAGATCGTCACATTGGCTGCTCTTCTCTCTGAAACGGTTACATTTATCGTCTACAAAGCTATGTCGCGTGCTGCGTTATGCAGAAACACTAAAAGCACCATAGTAGAACACAGAAGAAGCTTCTATGTTGAAGTAATAGCCAGTAAGAAGTAGTACAATTCAAGTTTTAGTTGTCGATTATTCACTTTTTAGCCGGCTTTGGTGGCTTGGACATGAGGTGGAACCATAAGATTTTGCATGAAAGGAAGACTAGCAGCCACGTTGCACGGGAGAAAGTGAAAAGTGTTCATATGTAGTAAAAACCTGAGAAATCCGTCCGTTTTCGTCATTTTTTATCGAATCGACTTAAAGCCAGATCGTCACATTGGCTGCTCTTCTCTCTGAAACGGTTACATTTATCGTCTGCAAAGCTATGTCGCGTGCTGCGGTCTGCGGAGACACTAAAAGCACCATAGGAGAACACAGAAGAAGCTTTTAAGTTGAAGTAAAAGAAAGTAAGAAGTAGCACAATTGAAGTTTTAGTTGTCGTTTATTCACTTTTTAGCCGGCTTTGGTGGCCTGGACATGACCTAGGACCTTAAGATTTTGCATGAAAGGAGGACTAGCAGCCGAGTTGCATGGCAGAATGTGAAAAGTGTTCATATGTAGTAAAAACCTAGGAAATCCGTCCGTTTTCGTCATTTGTTATCGAATCGACTTAAAGCCAGATCGTCACATTGGCCGCCTTTCGCTCTGTGAAGGTTACATTTATTGTCTGCAAAGCTATGTCGCGTGCTGCAGTATGCGGAGACACTAAAAGCACCATAGAAGAACACAGATGATGCTTCTAAGTTGAAGTAATAGCCAGTAAGAAGTAGTACAATTAAAGTTTTAGTTGTCGATTATTCACTTTTTAGCCGGATTTGGTGGCTTGGACATCACCTAGGACGTTAAGATTATGCATGAAAGGTGGACTTGCAGCCGCGTTGCACGGGAGAGTGTGAAAAGTGTTCATATGTGGTAAAAACCTGAGAAATGCTTGCGTTTTCGTCATCTGTTATCGAATCGACTTAAAGCCAGATCGTCACATTGGCCGCTTTTCTCTCTGAGACGGTTACATTTATCGTCTGCAAAGCTATGTCGTGTGCTGCGGTATGCGGAGACACTAAAAGCACCATAGTAGAACACAGAAGAAGCTTCTAAGTTGAAGTAATAGCCAGTAAGGAGTAGTACAATTGAAGTTTTAGTTGTCGATTATTAACTTTTTAGCCGGCTTTGGTGGCTTGGACATGACCTAGGACCTTAAGATTTTGCATGAAAGGAGGACTAGCAGCCGCGTTGCACGGGAGAATGTGAAAAGTGTTCATATGTAGCGAAAACCTGACAATTCCGTCAGTTTTCGTCATTTGGTATCGTATCGACTTAAAGCCAGATCGTCACATTGGCTGCTCTTCTCTCTGAAACGGTTACATTTATCGTCTACAAAGCTATGTCGCGTGCTGCGTTATGCAGAAACACTAAAAGCACCATAGTAGAACACAGAAGAAGCTTCTATGTTGAAGTAATAGCCAGTAAGAAGTAGTACAATTGAAGTTTTAGTTGTCGATTATTCACTTTTTAGCCGGCTTTGGTGGCTTGGACATGAGGTGGAACCATAAGATTTTGCATGAAAGGAAGACTAGCAGCCACGTTGCACGGGAGAAAGTGAAAAGTGTTCATATGTAGTAAAAACCTGAGAAATCCGTCCGTTTTCGTCATTTTTTATCGAATCGACTTAAAGCCAGATCGTCACATTGGCTGCTCTTCTCTCTGAAACGGTTACATTTATCGTCTGCAAAGCTATGTCGCGTGCTGCGGTCTGCGGAGACACTAAAAGCACCATAGGAGAACACAGAAGAAGCTTTTAAGTTGAAGTAAAAGAAAGTAAGAAGTAGCACAATTGAAGTTTTAGTTGTCGTTTATTCACTTTTTAGCCGGCTTTGGTGGCCTGGACATGACCTAGGACCTTAAGATTTTGCATGAAAGGAGGACTAGCAGCCGAGTTGCATGGCAGAATGTGAAAAGTGTTTATATGTAGTAAAAACCTAGGAAATCCGTCCGTTTTCGTCATTTGTTATCGAATCGACTTAAAGCCAGATCGTCACATTGGCCGCCTTTCGCTCTGTGAAGGTTACATTTATTGTCTGCAAAGCTATGTCGCGTGCTGCAGTATGCGGAGACACTAAAAGCACCATAGAAGAACACAGATGATGCTTCTAAGTTGAAGTAATAGCCAGTAAGAAGTAGTACAATTAAAGTTTTAGTTGTCGATTATTCACTTTTTAGCCGGATTTGGTGGCTTGGACATCACCTAGGACGTTAAGATTATGCATGAAAGGTGGACTTGCAGCCGCGTTGCACGGGAGAGTGTGAAAAGTGTTCATATGTGGTAAAAACCTGAGAAATGCTTGCGTTTTCGTCATCTGTTATCGAATCGACTTAAAGCCAGATCGTCACATTGGCCGCTTTTCACTCTGAGACGGTTACATTTATCGTCTGCAAAGCTATGTCGTGTGCTGCGGTATGCGGAGACACTAAAAGCACCATAGTAGAACACAGAAGAAGCTTCTAAGTTGAAGTAATAGCCAGTAAGGAGTAGTACAATTGAAGTTTTAGTTGTCGATTATTAACTTTTTAGCCGGCTTTGGTGGCTTGGACATGACCTAGGACCTTAAGATTTTGCATGAAAGGAGGACTAGCAGCCGCGTTGCACGGGAGAATGTGAAAAGTGTTCATATGTAGCAAAAACCTGACAATTCCGTCAGTTTTCGTCATTTGGTATCGAATCGACTTAAAGCAAGATCGTCACATTGGCTGCTCTTCTCTCTGAAACGGTTACATTTATCGTCTACAAAGCTATGTCGCGTGCTGCGTTATGCAGAAACACTAAAAGCACCATAGTAGAACACAGAAGAAGCTTCTATGTTGAAGTAATAGCCAGTAAGAAGTAGTACAATTGAAGTTTTAGTTGTCGATTATTCACTTTTTAGCCGGCTTTGGTGGCTTGGACATGAGGTGGAACCATAAGATTTTGCATGAAAGGAAGACTAGCAGCCACGTTGCACGGGAGAAAGTGAAAAGTGTTCATATGTAGTAAAAACCTGAGAAATCCGTCAGTTTTCGTCATTTTTTATCGAATCGACTTAAAGCCAGATAGTCACATTGGCTGCTCTTCTCTCTGAAACGGTTACATTTATCGTCTGCAAAGCTATGTCGCGTGCTGCGGTCTGCGGAGACACTAAAAGCACCATAGGAGAACACAGAAGAAGCTTTTAAGTTGAAGTAAAAGAAAGTAAGAAGTAGCACAATTGAAGTTTTAGTTGTCGTTTATTCACTTTTTAGCCGGCTTTGGTGGCCTGGACATGACCTAGGACCTTAAGATTTTGCATGAAAGGAGGACTAGCAGCCGAGTTGCATGGCAGAATGTGAAAAGTGTTCATATGTAGTAAAAACCTAGGAAATCCGTCCGTTTTCGTCATTTGTTATCGAATCGACTTAAAGCCAGATCGTCACATTGGCCGCCTTTCGCTCTGTGAAGGTTACATTTATTGTCTGCAAAGCTATGTCGCGTGCTGCAGTATGCGGAGACACTAAAAGCACCATAGAAGAACACAGATGATGCTTCTAAGTTGAAGTAATAGCCAGTAAGAAGTAGTACAATTAAAGTTTTAGTTGTCGATTATTCACTTTTTAGCCGGATTTGGTGGCTTGGACATCACCTAGGACGTTAAGATTATGCATGAAAGGTGGACTTGCAGCCGCGTTGCACGGGAGAGTGTGAAAAGTGTTCATATGTGGTAAAAACCTGAGAAATGCTTGCGTTTTCGTCATCTGTTATCGAATCGACTTAAAGCCAGATCGTCACATTGGCCGCTTTTCTCTCTGAGACGGTTACATTTATCGTCTGCAAAGCTATGTCGTGTGCTGCGGTATGCGGAGACACTAAAAGCACCATAGTAGAACACAGAAGAAGCTTCTAAGTTGAAGTAATAGCCAGTAAGGAGTAGTACAATTGAAGTTTTAGTCGTCGATTATTAACTTTTTAGCCGGCTTTGGTGGCTTGGACATGACCTAGGACCTTAAGATTTTTCATGAAAGGAGGACTAGCAGCCGCGTTGCACGGGAGAATGTGAAAAGTGTTCATATGTAGCAAAAACCTGACAATTCCGTCAGTTTTCGTCATTTGGTATCGAATCGACTTAAAGCCAGATCGTCACATTGGCTGCTCTTCTCTCTGAAACGGTTACATTTATCGTCTACAAAGCTATGTCGCGTGCTGCGTTATGCAGAAACACTAAAAGCACCATAGTAGAACACAGAAGAAGCTTCTATGTTGAAGTAATAGCCAGTAAGAAGTAGTACAATTGAAGTTTTAGTTGTCGATTATTCACTTTTTAGCCGGCTTTGGTGGCTTGGACATGAGGTGGAACCATAAGATTTTGCATGAAAGGAAGACTAGCAGCCACGTTGCACGGGAGAAAGTGAAAAGTGTTCATATGTAGTAAAAACCTGAGAAATCCGTCCGTTTTCGTCATTTTTTATCGAATCGACTTAAAGCCAGATCGTCACATTGGCTGCTCTTCTCTCTGAAACGGTTACATTTATCGTCTGCAAAGCTATGTCGCGTGCTGCGGTCTGCGGAGACACTAAAATCACCATAGGAGAACACAGAAGAAGCTTTTAAGTTGAAGTAAAAGAAAGTAAGAAGTAGCACAATTGAAGTTTTAGTTGTCGTTTATTCACTTTTTAGCCGGCTTTGGTGGCCTGGACATGACCTAGGACCTTAAGATTTTGCATGAAAGGAGGACTAGCAGCCGAGTTGCATGGCAGAATGTGAAAAGTGTTCATATGTAGTAAAAACCTAGGAAATCCGTCCGTTTTCGTCATTTGTTATCGAATCGACTTAAAGCCAGATCGTCACATTGGCCGCCTTTCGCTCTGTGAAGGTTACATTTATTGTCTGCAAAGCTATGTCGCGTGCTGCAGTATGCGGAGACACTAAAAGCACCATAGAAGAACACAGATGATGCTTCTAAGTTGAAGTAATAGCCAGTAAGAAGTAGTACAATTAAAGTTTTAGTTGTCGATTATTCACTTTTTAGCCGGATTTGGTGGCTTGGACATCACCTAGGACGTTAAGATTATGCATGAAAGGTGGACTTGCAGCCGCGTTGCACGGGAGAGTGTGAAAAGTGTTCATATGTGGTAAAAACCTGAGAAATGCTTGCGTTTTCGTCATCTGTTATCGAATCGACTTAAAGCCAGATCGTCACATTGGCCGCTTTTCTCTCTGAGACGGTTACATTTATCGTCTGCAAAGCTATGTCGTGTGCTGCGGTATGCGGAGACACTAAAAGCACCATAGTAGAACACAGAAGAAGCTTCTAAGTTGAAGTAATAGCCAGTAAGGAGTAGTACAATTGAAGTTTTAGTTGTCGATTATTAACTTTTTAGCCGGCTTTGGTGGCTTGGACATGACCTAGGACCTTAAGATTTTGCATGAAAGGAGGACTAGCAGCCGCGTTGCACGGGAGAATGTGAAAAGTGTTCATATGTAGCAAAAACCTGACAATTCCGTCAGTTTTCGTCATTTGGTATCGAATCGACTTAAAGCAAGATCGTCACATTGGCTGCTCTTCTCTCTGAAACGGTTACATTTATCGTCTACAAAGCTATGTCGCGTGCTGCGTTATGCAGAAACACTAAAAGCACCATAGTAGAACACAGAAGAAGCTTCTATGTTGAAGTAATAGCCAGTAAGAAGTAGTACAATTGAAGTTTTAGTTGTCGATTATTCACTTTTTAGCCGGCTTTGGTGGCTTGGACATGAGGTGGAACCATAAGATTTTGCATGAAAGGAAGACTAGCAGCCACGTTGCACGGGAGAAAGTGAAAAGTGTTCATATGTAGTAAAAACCTGAGAAATCCGTCAGTTTTCGTCATTTTTTATCGAATCGACTTAAAGCCAGATCGTCACATTGGCTGCTCTTCTCTCTGAAACGGTTACATTTATCGTCTGCAAAGCTATGTCGCGTGCTGCGGTCTGCGGAGACACTAAAAGCACCATAGGAGAACACAGAAGAAGCTTTTAAGTTGAAGTAAAAGAAAGTAAGAAGTAGCACAATTGAAGTTTTAGTTGTCGTTTATTCACTTTTTAGCCGGCTTTGGTGGCCTGGACATGACCTAGGACCTTAAGATTTTGCATGAAAGGAGGACTAGCAGCCGAGTTGCATGGCAGAATGTGAAAAGTGTTCATATGTAGTAAAAACCTAGGAAATCCGTCCGTTTTCGTCATTTGTTATCGAATCGACTTAAAGCCAGATCGTCACATTGGCCGCCTTTCGCTCTGTGAAGGTTACATTTATTGTCTGCAAAGCTATGTCGCGTGCTGCAGTATGCGGAGACACTAAAAGCACCATAGAAGAACACAGATGATGCTTCTAAGTTGAAGTAATAGCCAGTAAGAAGTAGTACAATTAAAGTTTTAGTTGTCGATTATTCACTTTTTAGCCGGATTTGGTGGCTTGGACATCACCTAGGACGTTAAGATTATGCATGAAAGGTGGACTTGCAGCCGCGTTGCACGGGAGAGTGTGAAAAGTGTTCATATGTGGTAAAAACCTGAGAAATGCTTGCGTTTTCGTCATCTGTTATCGAATCGACTTAAAGCCAGATCGTCACATTGGCCGCTTTTCTCTCTGAGACGGTTACATTTATCGTCTGCAAAGCTATGTCGTGTGCTGCGGTATGCGGAGACACTAAAAGCACCATAGTAGAACACAGAAGAAGCTTCTAAGTTGAAGTAATAGCCAGTAAGGAGTAGTACAATTGAAGTTTTAGTTGTCGATTATTAACTTTTTAGCCGGCTTTGGTGGCTTGGACATGACCTAGGACCTTAAGATTTTGCATGAAAGGAGGACTAGCAGCCGCGTTGCACGGGAGAATGTGAAAAGTGTTCATATGTAGCAAAAACCTGACAATTCCGTCAGTTTTCGTCATTTGGTATCGAATCGACTTAAAGCAAGATCGTCACATTGGCTGCTCTTCTCTCTGAAACGGTTACATTTATCGTCTACAAAGCTATGTCGCGTGCTGCGTTATGCAGAAACACTAAAAGCACCATAGTAGAACACAGAAGAAGCTTCTATGTTGAAGTAATAGCCAGTAAGAAGTAGTACAATTGAAGTTTTAGTTGTCGATTATTCACTTTTTAGCCGGCTTTGGTGGCTTGGACATGAGGTGGAACCATAAGATTTTGCATGAAAGGAAGACTAGCAGCCACGTTGCACGGGAGAAAGTGAAAAGTGTTCATATGTAGTAAAAACCTGAGAAATCCGTCAGTTTTCGTCATTTTTTATCGAATCGACTTAAAGCCAGATCGTCACATTGGCTGCTCTTCTCTCTGAAACGGTTACATTTATCGTCTGCAAAGCTATGTCGCGTGCTGCGGTCTGCGGAGACACTAAAAGCACCATAGGAGAACACAGAAGAAGCTTTTAAGTTGAAGTAAAAGAAAGTAAGAAGTAGCACAATTGAAGTTTTAGTTGTCGTTTATTCACTTTTTAGCCGGCTTTGGTGGCCTGGACATGACCTAGGACCTTAAGATTTTGCATGAAAGGAGGACTAGCAGCCGAGTTGCATGGCAGAATGTGAAAAGTGTTCATATGTAGTAAAAACCTAGGAAATCCGTCCGTTTTCGTCATTTGTTATCGAATCGACTTAAAGCCAGATCGTCACATTGGCCGCCTTTCGCTCTGTGAAGGTTACATTTATTGTCTGCAAAGCTATGTCGCGTGCTGCAGTATGCGGAGACACTAAAAGCACCATAGAAGAACACAGATGATGCTTCTAAGTTGAAGTAATAGCCAGTAAGAAGTAGTACAATTAAAGTTTTAGTTGTCGATTATTCACTTTTTAGCCGGATTTGGTGGCTTGGACATCACCTAGGACGTTACGATTATGCATGAAAGGTGGACCTGCAGCCGCGTTGCACGGGAGAGTGTGAAAAGTGTTCATATGTGGTAAAAACCTGAGAAATGCTTGCGTTTTCGTCATCTGTTATCGAATCGACTTAAAGCCAGATCGTCACATTGGCCGCTTTTCTCTCTGAGACGGTTACATTTATCGTCTGCAAAGCTATGTCGTGTGCTGCGGTATGCGGAGACACTAAAAGCACCATAGTAGAACACAGAAGAAGCTTCTAAGTTGAAGTAATAGCCAGTAAGGAGTAGTACAATTGAAGTTTTAGTTGTCGATTATTAACTTTTTAGCCGGCTTTGGTGGCTTGGACATGACCTAGGACCTTAAGATTTTGCATGAAAGGAGGACTAGCAGCCGCGTTGCACGGGAGAATGTGAAAAGTGTTCATATGTAGCAAAAACCTGACAATTCCGTCAGTTTTCGTCATTTGGTATCGAATCGACTTAAAGCAAGATCGTCACATTGGCTGCTCTTCTCTCTGAAACGGTTACATGTATCGTCTACAAAGCTATGTCGCGTGCTGCGTTATGCAGAAACACTAAAAGCACCATAGTAGAACACAGAAGAAGCTTCTATGTTGAAGTAATAGCCAGTAAGAAGTAGTACAATTGAAGTTTTAGTTGTCGATTATTCACTTTTTAGCCGGCTTTGGTGGCTTGGACATGAGGTGGAACCATAAGATTTTGCATGAAAGGAAGACTAGCAGCCACGTTGCACGGGAGAAAGTGAAAAGTGTTCATATGTAGTAAAAACCTGAGAAATCCGTCAGTTTTCGTCATTTTTTATCGAATCGACTTAAAGCCAGATCGTCACATTGGCTGCTCTTCTCTCTGAAACGGTTACATTTATCGTCTGCAAAGCTATGTCGCGTGCTGCGGTCTGCGGAGACACTAAAAGCACCATAGGAGAACACAGAAGAAGCTTTTAAGTTGAAGTAAAAGAAAGTAAGGAGTAGCACAATTGAAGTTTTAGTTGTCGTTTATTCACTTTTTAGCCGGCTTTGGTGGCCTGGACATGACCTAGGACCTTAAGATTTTGCATGAAAGGAGGACTAGCAGCCGAGTTGCATGGCAGAATGTGAAAAGTGTTCTTATGTAGTAAAAACCTAGGAAATTCGTCCGTTTTCGTCATTTGTTATCGAATCGACTTAAAGCCAGATCGTCACATTGGCCGCCTTTCGCTCTGTGAAGGTTACATTTATTGTCTGCAAAGCTATGTCGCGTGCTGCAGTATGCGGAGACACTAAAAGCACCATAGAAGAACACAGATGATGCTTCTAAGTTGAAGTAATAGCCAGTAAGAAGTAGTACAATTAAAGTTTTAGTTGTCGATTATTCACTTTTTAGCCGGATTTGGTGGCTTGGACATCACCTAGGACGTTAAGATTATGCATGAAAGGTGGACTTGCAGCCGCGTTGCACGGGAGAGTGTGAAAAGTGTTCATATGTGGTAAAAACCTGAGAAATGCTTGCGTTTTCGTCATCTGTTATCGAATCGACTTAAAGCCAGATCGTCACATTGGCCGCTTTTCTCTCTGAGACGGTTACATTTATCGTCTGCAAAGCTATGTCGTGTGCTGCGGTATGCGGAGACACTAAAAGCACCATAGTAGAACACAGAAGAAGCTTCTAAGTTGAAGTAATAGCCAGTAAGGAGTAGTACAATTGAAGTTTTAGTTGTCGATTATTAACTTTTTAGCCGGCTTTGGTGGCTTGGACATGAGCTAGGAACTTAAGATTTTGCATGAAAGGAGGACTAGCAGCCGCGTTGCACGGGAGAATGTGAAAAGTGTTCATATGTAGCAAAAACCTGACAATTCCGTCAGTTTTCGTCATTTGGTATCGAATCGACTTAAAGCAAGATCGTCACATTGGCTGCTCTTCTCTCTGAAACGGTTACATTTATCGTCTACAAAGCTATGTCGCGTGCTGCGTTGTGCAGAACCACTAAAAGCACCATAGTAGAACACAGAAGAAGCTTCTATATTGAAGTAATAGCCAGTAAGAAGTAGTACAATTGAAGTTTTAGTTGTCGATTATTCACTTTTTAGCCGGCTTTGGTGGCTTGGACATCACCTAGGACGTTAAGATTATGCATGAAAGGTGGACTTGCAGCCGCGTTGCACGGGAGAGTGTGAAAAGTGTTCATATGTGGTAAAAACCTGAGAAATGCTTGCGTTTTCGTCATCTGTTATCGAATCGACTTAAAGCCAGATCGTCACATTGGCCGCTTTTCTCTCTGAGACGGTTACATTTATCGTCTGCAAAGCTATGTCGTGTGCTGCGGTATGCGGAGACACTAAAAGCACCATAGTAGAACACAGAAGAAGCTTCTAAGTTGAAGTAATAGCCAGTAAGGAGTAGTACAATTGAAGTTTTAGTTGTCGATTATTAACTTTTTAGCCGGCTTTGGTGGCTTGGACATGACCTAGGACCTTAAGATTTTGCATGAAAGGAGGACTAGCAGCCGCGTAGCACGGGAGAATGTGAAAAGTGTTCATATGTAGCAAAAACCTGACAATTCCGTCAGTTTTCGTCATTTGGTATCGAATCGACTTAAAGCCAGATCGTCACATTGGCTGCTCTTCTCTCTGAAACGGTTACATTTATCGTCTACAAAGCTATGTCGCGTGCTGCGTTACGCAGAAACACTAAAAGCACCATAGTAGAACACAGAAGAAGCTTCTATGTTGAAGTAATAGCCAGTAAGAAGTAGTACAATTGAAGTTTTAGTTGTCGATTATTCACTTTTTAGCCGGCTTTGGTGGCTTGGACATGAGGTGGAACCATAAGATTTTGCATGAAAGGAAGACTAGCAGCCACGTTGCACGGGAGAAAGTGAAAAGTGTTCATATGTAGTAAAAACCTGAGAAATCCGTCCGTTTTCGTCATTTTTTATCGAATCGACTTAAAGCCAGATCGTCACATTGGCTGCTCTTCTCTCTGAAACGGTTACATTTATCGTCTGCAAAGCTATGTCGCGTGCTGCGGTCTGCGGAGACACTAAAAGCACCATAGGAGAACACAGAAGAAGCTTTTAAGTTGAAGTAAAAGAAAGTAAGAAGTAGCACAATTGAAGTTTTAGTTGTCGTTTATTCACTTTTTAGCCGGCTTTGGTGGCCTGGACATGACCTAGGACCTTAAGATTTTGCATGAAAGGAGGACTAGCAGCCGAGTTGCATGGCAGAATGTGAAAAGTGTTCATATGTAGTAAAAACCTAGGAAATCCGTCCGTTTTCGTCATTTGTTATCGAATCGACTTAAAGCCAGATCGTCACATTGGCCGCCTTTCGCTCTGTGAAGGTTACATTTATTGTCTGCAAAGCTATGTCGCGTGCTGCAGTATGCGGAGACACTAAAAGCACCATAGAAGAACACAGATGATGCTTCTAAGTTGAAGTAATAGCCAGTAAGAAGTAGTACAATTAAAGTTTTAGTTGTCGATTATTCACTTTTTAGCCGGATTTGGTGGCTTGGACATCACCTAGGACGTTAAGATTATGCATGAAAGGTGGACTTGCAGCCGCGTTGCACGGGAGAGTGTGAAAAGTGTTCATATGTGGTAAAAACCTGAGAAATGCTTGCGTTTTCGTCATCTGTTATCGAATCGACTTAAAGCCAGATCGTCACATTGGCCGCTTTTCTCTCTGAGACGGTTACATTTATCGTCTGCAAAGCTATGTCGTGTGCTGCGGTATGCGGAGACACTAAAAGCACCATAGTAGAACACAGAAGAAGCTTCTAAGTTGAAGTAATAGCCAGTAAGGAGTAGTACAATTGAAGTTTTAGTTGTCGATTATTAACTTTTTAGCCGGCTTTGGTGGCTTGGACATGACCTAGGACCTTAAGATTTTGCATGAAAGGAGGACTAGCAGCCGCGTTGCACGGGAGAATGTGAAAAGTGTTCATATGTAGCAAAAACCTGACAATTCCGTCAGTTTTCGTCATTTGGTATCGAATCGACTTAAAGCAAGATCGTCACATTGGCTGCTCTTCTCTCTGAAACGGTTACATTTATCGTCTACAAAGCTATGTCGCGTGCTGCGTTATGCAGAAACACTAAAAGCACCATAGTAGAACACAGAAGAAGCTTCTATGTTGAAGTAATAGCCAGTAAGAAGTAGTACAATTGAAGTTTTAGTTGTCGATTATTCACTTTTTAGCCGGCTTTGGTGGCTTGGACATGAGGTGGAACCATAAGATTTTGCATGAAAGGAAGACTAGCAGCCACGTTGCACGGGAGAAAGTGAAAAGTGTTCATATGTAGTAAAAACCTGAGAAATCCGTCAGTTTTCGTCATTTTTTATCGAATCGACTTAAAGCCAGATCGTCACATTGGCTGCTCTTCTCTCTGAAACGGTTACATTTATCGTCTGCAAAGCTATGTCGCGTGCTGCGGTCTGCGGAGACACTAAAAGCACCATAGGAGAACACAGAAGAAGCTTTTAAGTTGAAGTAAAAGAAAGTAAGAAGTAGCACAATTGAAGTTTTAGTTGTCGTTTATTCACTTTTTAGCCGGCTTTGGTGGCCTGGACATGACCTAGGACCTTAAGATTTTGCATGAAAGGAGGACTAGCAGCCGAGTTGCATGGCAGAATGTGAAAAGTGTTCATATGTAGTAAAAACCTAGGAAATCCGTCCGTTTTCGTCATTTGTTATCGAATCGACTTAAAGCCAGATCGTCACATTGGCCGCCTTTCGCTCTGTGAAGGTTACATTTATTGTCTGCAAAGCTATGTCGCGTGCTGCAGTATGCGGAGACACTAAAAGCACCATAGAAGAACACAGATGATGCTTCTAAGTTGAAGTAATAGCCAGTAAGAAGTAGTACAATTAAAGTTTTAGTTGTCGATTATTCACTTTTTAGCCGGATTTGGTGGCTTGGACATCACCTAGGACGTTAAGATTATGCATGAAAGGTGGACTTGCAGCCGCGTTGCACGGGAGAGTGTGAAAAGTGTTCATATGTGGTAAAAACCTGAGAAATGCTTGCGTTTTCGTCATCTGTTATCGAATCGACTTAAAGCCAGATCGTCACATTGGCCGCTTTTCTCTCTGAGACGGTTACATTTATCGTCTGCAAAGCTATGTCGTGTGCTGCGGTATGCGGAGACACTAAAAGCACCATAGTAGAACACAGAAGAAGCTTCTAAGTTGAAGTAATAGCCAGTAAGGAGTAGTACAATTGAAGTTTTAGTTGTCGATTATTAACTTTTTAGCCGGCTTTGGTGGCTTGGACATGACCTAGGACCTTAAGATTTTGCATGAAAGGAGGACTAGCAGCCGCGTTGCACGGGAGAATGTGAAAAGTGTTCATATGTAGCAAAAACCTGAGAATTCCGTCAGTTTTCGTCATTTGGTATCGAATCGACTTAAAGCAAGATCGTCACATTGGCTGCTCTTCTCTCTGAAACGGTTACATGTATCGTCTACAAAGCTATGTCGCGTGCTGCGTTATGCAGAAACACTAAAAGCACCATAGTAGAACACAGAAGAAGCTTCTATGTTGAAGTAATAGCCAGTAAGAAGTAGTACAATTGAAGTTTTAGTTGTCGATTATTCACTTTTTAGCCGGCTTTGGTGGCTTGGACATGAGGTGGAACCATAAGATTTTGCATGAAAGGAAGACTAGCAGCCACGTTGCACGGGAGAAAGTGAAAAGTGTTCATATGTAGTAAAAACCTGAGAAATCCGTCAGTTTTCGTCATTTTTTATCGAATCGACTTAAAGCCAGATCGTCACATTGGCTGCTCTTCTCTCTGAAACGGTTACATTTATCGTCTGCAAAGCTATGTCGCGTGCTGCGGTCTGCGGAGACACTAAAAGCACCATAGGAGAACACAGAAGAAGCTTTTAAGTTGAAGTAAAAGAAAGTAAGAAGTAGCACAATTGAAGTTTTAGTTGTCGTTTATTCACTTTTTAGCCGGCTTTGGTGGCCTGGACATGACCTAGGACCTTAAGATTTTGCATGAAAGGAGGACTAGCAGCCGAGTTGCATGGCAGAATGTGAAAAGTGTTCATATGTAGTAAAAACCTAGGAAATCCGTCCGTTTTCGTCATTTGTTATCGAATCGACTTAAAGCCAGATCGTCACATTGGCCGCCTTTCGCTCTGTGAAGGTTACATTTATTGTCTGCAATGCTATGTCGCGTGCTGCAGTATGCGGAGACACTAAAAGCACCATAGAAGAACACAGATGATGCTTCTAAGTTGAAGTAATAGCCAGTAAGAAGTAGTACAATTAAAGTTTTAGTTGTCGATTATTCACTTTTTAGCCGGATTTGGTGGCTTGGACATCACCTAGGACGTTAAGATTATGCATGAAAGGTGGACTTGCAGCCGCGTTGCACGGGAGAGTGTGAAAAGTGTTCATATGTGGTAAAAACCTGAGAAATGCTTGCGTTTTCGTCATCTGTTATCGAATCGACTTAAAGCCAGATCGTCACATTGGCCGCTTTTCTCTCTGAGACGGTTACATTTATCGTCTGCAAAGCTATGTCGTGTGCTGCGGTATGCGGAGACACTAAAAGCACCATAGTAGAACACAGAAGAAGCTTCTAAGTTGAAGTAATAGCCAGTAAGGAGTAGTACAATTGAAGTTTTAGTTGTCGATTATTAACTTTTTAGCCGGCTTTGGTGGCTTGGACATGACCTAGGACCTTAAGATTTTGCATGAAAGGAGGACTAGCAGCCGCGTTGCACGGGAGAATGTGAAAAGTGTTCATATGTAGCAAAAACCTGACAATTCCGTCAGTTTTCGTCATTTGGTATCGAATCGACTTAAAGCAAGATCGTCACATTGGCTGCTCTTCTCTCTGAAACGGTTACATTTATCGTCTACAAAGCTATGTCGCGTGCTGCGTTATGCAGAAACACTAAAAGCACCATAGTAGAACACAGAAGAAGCTTCTATGTTGAAGTAATAGCCAGTAAGAAGTAGTACAATTGAAGCTTTAGTTGTCGATTATTCACTTTTTAGCCGGCTTTGGTGGCTTGGACATGAGGTGGAACCATAAGATTTTGCATGAAAGGAAGACTAGCAGCCACGTTGCACGGGAGAAAGTGAAAAGTGTTCATATGTAGTAAAAACCTGAGAAATCCGTCAGTTTTCGTCATTTTTTATCGAATCGACTTAAAGCCAGATCGTCACATTGGCTGCTCTTCTCTCTGAAACGGTTACATTTATCGTCTGCAAAGCTATGTCGCGTGCTGCGGTCTGCGGAGACACTAAAAGCACCATAGGAGAACACAGAAGAAGCTTTTAAGTTGAAGTAAAAGAAAGTAAGAAGTAGCACAATTGAAGTTTTAGTTGTCGTTTATTCACTTTTTAGCCGGCTTTGGTGGCCTGGACATGACCTAGGACCTTAAGATTTTGCATGAAAGGAGGACTAGCAGCCGAGTTGCATGGCAGAATGTGAAAAGTGTTCATATGTAGTAAAAACCTAGGAAATCCGTCCGTTTTCGTCATTTGTTATCGAATCGACTTAAAGCCAGATCGTCACATTGGCCGCCTTTCGCTCTGTGAAGGTTACATTTATTGTCTGCAAAGCTATGTCGCGTGCTGCAGTATGCGGAGACACTAAAAGCACCATAGAAGAACACAGATGATGCTTCTAAGTTGAAGTAATAGCCAGTAAGAAGTAGTACAATTAAAGTTTTAGTTGTCGATTATTCACTTTTTAGCCGGATTTGGTGGCTTGGACATCACCTAGGACGTTAAGATTATGCATGAAAGGTGGACTTGCAGCCGCGTTGCACGGGAGAGTGTGAAAAGTGTTCATATGTGGTAAAAACCTGAGAAATGCTTGCGTTTTCGTCATCTGTTATCGAATCGACTTAAAGCCAGATCGTCACATTGGCCGCTTTTCTCTCTGAGACGGTTACATTTATCGTCTGCAAAGCTATGTCGTGTGCTGCGGTATGCGGAGACACTAAAAGCACCATAGTAGAACACAGAAGAAGCTTCTAAGTTGAAGTAATAGCCAGTAAGGAGTAGTACAATTGAAGTTTTAGTTGTCGATTATTAACTTTTTAGCCGGCTTTGGTGGCTTGGACATGACCTAGGACCTTAAGATTTTGCATGAAAGGAGGACTAGCAGCCGCGTTGCACGGGAGAATGTGAAAAGTGTTCATATGTAGCAAAAACCTGACAATTCCGTCAGTTTTCGTCATTTGGTATCGAATCGACTTAAAGCCAGATCGTCACATTGGCTGCTCTTCTCTCTGAAACGGTTACATTTATCGTCTACAAAGCTATGTCGCGTGCTGCGTTATGCAGAAACACTAAAAGCACCATAGTAGAACACAGAAGAAGCTTCTATGTTGAAGTAATAGCCAGTAAGAAGTAGTACAATTGAAGTTTTAGTTGTCGATTATTCACTTTTTAGCCGGCTTTGGTGGCTTGGACATGAGGTGGAACCATAAGATTTTGCATGAAAGGAAGACTAGCAGCCACGTTGCACGGGAGAAAGTGAAAAGTGTTCATATGTAGTAAAAACCTGAGAAATCCGTCCGTTTTCGTCATTTTTTATCGAATCGACTTAAAGCCAGATCGTCACATTGGCTGCTCTTCTCTCTGAAACGGTTACATTTATCGTCTGCAAAGCTATGTCGCGTGCTGCGGTCTGCGGAGACACTAAAAGCACCATAGGAGAACACAGAAGAAGCTTTTAAGTTGAAGTAAAAGAAAGTAAGAAGTAGCACAATTGAAGTTTTAGTTGTCGTTTATTCACTTTTTAGCCGGCTTTGGTGGCCTGGACATGACCTAGGACCTTAAGATTTTGCATGAAAGGAGGACTAGCAGCCGAGTTGCATGGCAGAATGTGAAAAGTGTTCATATGTAGTAAAAACCTAGGAAATCCGTCCGTTTTCGTCATTTGTTATCGAATCGACTTAAAGCCAGATCGTCACATTGGCCGCCTTTCGCTCTGTGAAGGTTACATTTATTGTCTGCAAAGCTATGTCGCGTGCTGCAGTATGCGGAGACACTAAAAGCACCATAGAAGAACACAGATGATGCTTCTAAGTTGAAGTAATAGCCAGTAAGAAGTAGTACAATTAAAGTTTTAGTTGTCGATTATTCACTTTTTAGCCGGATTTGGTGGCTTGGACATCACCTAGGACGTTAAGATTATGCATGAAAGGTGGACTTGCAGCCGCGTTGCACGGGAGAGTGTGAAAAGTGTTCATATGTGGTAAAAACCTGAGAAATGCTTGCGTTTTCGTCATCTGTTATCGAATCGACTTAAAGCCAGATCGTCACATTGGCCGCTTTTCTCTCTGAGACGGTTACATTTATCGTCTGCAAAGCTATGTCGTGTGCTGCGGTATGCGGAGACACTAAAAGCACCATAGTAGAACACAGAAGAAGCTTCTAAGTTGAAGTAATAGCCAGTAAGGAGTAGTACAATTGAAGTTTTAGTTGTCGATTATTAACTTTTTAGCCGGCTTTGGTGGCTTGGACATGACCTAGGACCTTAAGATTTTGCATGAAAGGAGGACTAGCAGCCGCGTAGCACGGGAGAATGTGAAAAGTGTTCATATGTAGCAAAAACCTGACAATTCCGTCAGTTTTCGTCATTTGGTATCGAATCGACTTAAAGCCAGATCGTCACATTGGCTGCTCTTCTCTCTGAAACGGTTACATTTATCGTCTACAAAGCTATGTCGCGTGCTGCGTTATGCAGAAACACTAAAAGCACCATAGTAGAACACAGAAGAAGCTTCTATGTTGAAGTAATAGCCAGTAAGAAGTAGTACAATTGAAGTTTTAGTTGTCGATTATTCACTTTTTAGCCGGCTTTGGTGGCCTGGACATGACCTAGGACCTTAAGATTTTGCATGAAAGGAGGACTAGCAGCCGAGTTGCATGGCAGAATGTGAAAAGTGTTCATATGTAGTAAAAACCTAGGAAATCCGTCCGTTTTCGTCATTTGTTATCGAATCGACTTAAAGCCAGATCGTCACATTGGCTGCTTTTCTCTCTGAGACTGTTACATTTATCGTCTGCAAAGCTATGTCGCGTGCTGCGGTCTGCAGAAACACTAAAAGCACCATAGTAGAACACAGAAGAAGCTTCTAAGTTGAAGTAATAGCCAGTATGAAGTAGTACAATTGAAGTTTTAGTTGTCGATTATTAACTTTTTAGCCGGCTTTGGTGGCTTGGACATGACCTAGGACCTTAAGATTTTGCATGAAAGGAGGACTAGCAGCCGCGTTGCACGGGAGAATGTGAAAAGTGTTCATATGTAGCAAAAACCTGAGAATTCCGTCAGTTTTCGTCATTTGGTATCGAATCGACTTAAAGCCAGATCGTCACATTGGCTGCTCTTCTCTCTGAAACGGTTACATTTATCGTCTACAAAGCTATGTCGCGTGCTGCGTTATGCAGAAACACTAAAAGCACCATAGTAGAACACAGAAGAAGCTTCTATGTTGAAGTAATAGCCAGTAAGAAGTAGTACAATTGAAGTTTTAGTTGTCGATTATTCACTTTTTAGCCGGCTTTGGTGGCTTGGACATGAGGTGGAACCATAAGATTTTGCATGAAAGGAAGACTAGCAGCCACGTTGCACGGGAGAAAGTGAAAAGTGTTCATATGTAGTAAAAACCTGAGAAATCCGTCCGTTTTCGTCATTTTTTATCGAATCGACTTAAAGCAGATCGTCACATTGGCTGCTTTTCTCTCTGAGACTGTTACATTTATCGTCTGCAAAGCTATGTCGCGTGCTGCGGCCTGCAGAAACACTAAAAGCACCATAGTAGAACACAGAAGAGGCTTCTAAGTTGAAGTAATAGCCAGTAAGAAGTAGCACAATTCAACTTTTAGTTGTCGATTATTCACTTTTTAGATGACTTTGGTGGCTTGGACATGACCTAGGACCTTAAGATTTTGCATGAAAGGAGGACTGGCAGCCGCGTTGCACGGGAGAATGTGAAAAGTGTTCATATGTAGTAAAAACCTGAGAAACCCGTCCGTTTTCGTCATTTGTTATCGAATCGACTTAAAGCCAGATCGTCACATTGGCCGCTTTTCTCTCTGAGAAGGTTACATTTATTGTCTGCATAGCTATGTCGCGTGCTGCGGTATGCGGAGACACTAAAAGCACCATAGGAGAACACAGAAGAAGCTTTTAAGTTGAAGTAAAAGAAAGTAAGAAGTAGCACAATTGAAGTTTTAGTTGTCGTTTATTCACTTTTTAGCCGGCTTTGGTGGCCTGGACATGACCTAGGACGTTAAGATTTTGCATGAAAGGAGGACTAGCATCCGCGTTGCATGGGAGAATGTGAAAATTGTTCATATGTAGTAAAAACCTGAGAAATCCGTCCGTTTTCGTCATTTGTTATCGAATCGACTTAAAGCCAGATCGTCAAATTGGCCGCTTTTCTCTCTGAGACGGTTACATTTATCGTCTGCTAAGCTATGTCGCGTGCTGCGTTATGCGGAGACACTAAACGCACCATAGTAGAACACAGAAGAAGCTTCTAAGTTGAAGTAATAGCCAGTAATAAGTAGTACAATTCAAGTTTTAGTTGTCGATTATTCACTTTTTAGCCGGCATTGGTAGCTCGGACATCACCTAGGACGTTAAGATTTTGCATGAAAGGAGGACTGGCAGCCGCGTTGCACGGGGGAATGTGAAAAGTGTTCATATGTAGTAAAAACCTGAGAAATCCGTCCGTTTTCGTCATTTGTTATCGAATCGACTTAAAGGCAGATCGTCACACTGGCCCCTTTTCTCTCTGAGACAGTTACATTTATCGTCTGCAACGCTATGTCGCGTGCTGCGGTATGCGGAGACACTAAAAGCACCATAGTAGAACACAGAAGAAGCTTCTAAGTTGAAGTAATAGCCAGTAAGAAGTAATACAATTCAAGTTTTAGTTGTCGATTATTCACATTTTAGCAGGCTTTGGTGGCTTGGACATGACCTAGGACCTTAAGATTTGGCATGAAAGGAGGACTAGCAGCCGCGTTGCACGGGAGAATGTGAAAAGTGTTCATATGTAGTAAAAACCTGAGAAATCCGTCCGTTTTCGTCATTTGTTATCGAATCGACTTTAAGCCAGATCGTCACATTGGCCGCTCTTCTCTCTGAAACGGTTACATTTATCGTCTACAAAGCTATGTCGCGTGCTGCGTTATGCGGAAACACTAAAAGCACCATAATAGAACACAGAAGAAGCTTCTATGTTGAAGTAATAGATAGTAAGAAGTAGTACAATTGAAGTTTTAGTTGTCGATTATTCACTTTTTAGCCGGCTTTGGTGGCTTGGATATGAGGTGGAACCATAAGATTTTGCATGAAAGGAAGACTAGCAGCCACGTTGCACGGGAGAATGTGAAAAGTGGTCATATGTAGTAAAAACCTGAAAAATGCGTCCGTTTTCGTCATTTGTTATCGAATCGAATTAAAGCCACATAGTCACATTGGCTGCTTTTCTCTCTGAGACTGTTACATTTATCGTCTGCAAAGCTATGTCGCGTGCTGCGGTCTGCGGAGACACTAAAAAGCACCATAGGAGAACACAGAAGAAACTTCTAAGTTGAAGTAATAGCCAGTAAGAAGTAGTACAATTTAAGTTTTAGTTGTCGATTATTCACATTTTAGCCGGCTTTGGTGGCTTGGACATGACCTAGGACCATAAGATTTTGCATGAAAGGAGGACTAGTTGCCGCGTTGCATGGGAGAAAGTGAAAAGAGTTCATATGTAGTAAAAACCTGAGAAATCCGTCCGTTTTCGTCATTTGTTATCGAATCGACTTAAAGCCAGTTCGTCATATTGGCCGCTTTTCTCTCTGAGACGGTTACATTTATCGTCTGCAAAGCTATGTCGCGTGCTGCGGTCTGCGGAGACACTAAAAGCACCATAGGAGAACACAGAAGAAGCTTTTAAGTTGAAGTAAAAGAAAGTAAGAAGTAGCACAATTGAAGTTTTAGTTGTCGTTTATTCACTTTTTAGCTTTGGTGGCCTGGACATGACCTAGGACCTTAAGATTTTGCATGAAAGGAGGACTAGCAGCCGAGTTGCATGGCAGAATGTGAAAAGTGTTCATATGTAGTAAAAACCTAGGAAATCCGTCCGTTTTCGTCATTTGTTATCGAATCGACTTAAAGCCAGATCGTCACATTGGCCGCCTTTCTCACTGAGAAGGTTACATTTATCATCTGCAAAACTATGTCGCGTGCTGCGGTATGCGGAGACACTAAAAGCACCATAGTAGAACGCAGAAGAAGCTTCTAAGTTGAAGTAATAGCCAGTAAGAAGTAATACAATTCAAGTTTTAGTTGTCGATTATTCACATTTTAGCCGGCTTTGGTGGCTTGGACATGACATAGCACCTTAAGATTTTGCATGAAAGGAGGACTAGCAGCCGCGTTGCTCGGGAGAATGTGAAAACTGTTCATATGCAGTAAAAACCTGAGAAATCCGTCAGTTTTCGTCATTTGTTATCGAATCGACTTAAAGCCAGATCGTCAATTTGGCCGCTTTTCTCTCTGAGACGGTTACATTTATCGTCTGCAAAGCTATGTCGCATGCTGCGGTATGCGGAGACACTAAAAGCACCATAGTAGAATACAGAAGAAGCTTCTAAGTTGAAGTAATAGCCAGTAAGAAGTAGTGCAATTCAAGTTTTAGTTATCGATTATTCACTTTTTAGCCGGCTTTGGCGGCTTTTACATGACCTAGGACCTTAAGATTTTGCATGAAAGGAGGTCTAGCAGCCGCGTTGTATGGGAGAATGTGAAAAGTGTTCATATGTAGTAAAAACCAGAGAAATCCGTCCGTTTTCGTCATTTTTTATCGAATCGACTTAAAGCCAGATCGTCACATTGGCCGCTTTTCTCTCTGAGACGGTTACATTTATCGTCTGCAAAGCTATGTCGCGTGCTGCGGTCTGCGGAGACACTAAAAGCACCATAGGAGAACACAGAAGAAGCTTTTAAGTTGAAGTAAAAGAAAGTAAGAAGTAGCACAATTGAAGTTTTAGTTGTCGTTTATTCACTTTTTAGACGGCTTTGGTGGCCTGGACATGACCTAGGACCTTAAGATTTTGCATGAAAGGAGGACTAGCAGCCGAGTTGCATGGCAGAATGTGAAAAGTGTTCATATGTAGTAAAAACCTAGGAAATCCGTCCGTTTTCGTCAATTGTTATCGAATCGACTTAAAGCCAGATCGTCACATTGGCTGCTTTTCTCTCTGAGACTGTTACATTTATCGTCTGCAAAGCTATGTCGCGTGCTGCGGTCTGCAGAAACACTAAAAGCACCATAGTAGAACACAGAAGAAGCTTCTAAGTTGAAGTAATAGCCAGAAAGGAGTAGTACAATTGAAGTTTTAGTTGTCGATTATTAACTTTTTAGCCGGCTTTGGTGGCTTGGACATGACCAAGGACCTTAAGATTTTGCATGAAAGGAGGACTAGCAGCCGCGTTGCACGGGAGAATGTGAAAAGTGTTCATATGTAGCAAAAACCTGAGAATTCCGTCAGTTTTCGTCATTTGGTATCGAATCGACTTAAAGCCAGATCGTCACATTGGCTGCTCTTCTCTCTGAAACGGTTACATTTATCGTCTACAAAGCTATGTCGCGTGCTGCGTTATGCAGAAACACTAAAAGCACCATAGTAGAACACAGAAGAAGCTTCTATGTTGAAGTAATAGCCAGTAAGAAGTAGTACAATTGAAGTTTTAGTTGTCGATTATTCACTTTTTAGCCGGCTTTGGTGGCTTGGACATGAGGTGGAACCATAAGATTTTGCATGAAAGGAAGACTAGCAGCCACGTTGCACGGGAGAAAGTGAAAAGTGTTCATATGTAGTAAAAACCTGAGAAATCCGTCCGTTTTCGTCATTTTTTATCGAATCGACTTAAAGCCAGATCGTCACATTGGCTGCTTTTCTCTCTGAGACTGTTACATTTATCGTCTGCAAAGCTATGTCGCGTGCTGCGGTCTGCAGAAACACTAAAAGCACCATAGTAGAACACAGAAGAAGCTTCTAAGTTGAAGTAATAGCCAGTAATAAGTAGTACAATTCAAGTTTTAGTTGTCGATTATTCACTTTTTAGCCGGCATTGGTAGCTCGGACATCACCTAGGACGTTAAGATTTTGCATGAAAGGAGGACTGGCAGCCGCGTTGCACGGGGGAATGTGAAAAGTGTTCATATGTAGTAAAAACCTGAGAAATCCGTCCGTTTTCGTCATTTGTTATCGAATCGACTTAAAGGCAGATCGTCACACTGGCCCCTTTTCTCTCTGAGAAGGTTACATTTATCGTCTGCAACGCTATGTCGCGTGCTGCGGTATGCGGAGACACTAAAAGCACCATAGTAGAACACAGAAGAAGCTTCTAAGTTGAAGTAATAGCCAGTAAGAAGTAATACAATTCAAGTTTTAGTTGTCGATTATTCACATTTTAGCAGGCTTTGGTGGCTTGGACATGACCTAGTACCTTAAGATTTTGCATGAAAGGAGGACTAGCAGCCGCGTTGCACGGAAGAATGTGAAAAGTGTTCATATGTAGTAAAAACCTGAAAAATGCGTCCGTTTTCGTCATTTGTTATCGAATCGAATTAAAGCCACATAGTCACATTGGCTGCTTTTCTCTCTGAGACTGTTACATTTATCGTCTGCAAAGCTATGTCGCGTGCTGCGGTCTGCGGAGACACTAAAAAGCACCATAGGAGAACACAGAAGAAGCTTCTAAGTTGAAGTAATAGCCAGTAAGAAGTAGTACAATTTAATTTTTAGTTGTCGATTATTCACATTTTAGCCGGCTTTGGTGGCTTGGACATGACCTAGGACCATAAGATTTTGCATGAAAGGAGGACTAGTTGCCGCGTTGCATGGGCGAAAGTGAAAAGAGTTCATATGTAGTAAAAACCTGAGAAATCCGTCCGTTTTCGTCATTTGTTATCGAATCGACTTAAAGCCAGTTCGTCATATTGGCCGCTTTTCTCTCTGAGACGGTTACATTTATCGTCTGCAAAGCTATGTCGCGTGCTGCGGTCTGCGGAGACACTAAAAGCACCATAGGAGAACACAGAAGAAGCTTTTAAGTTGAAGTAAAAGAAAGTAAGAAGTAGCACAATTGAAGTTTTAGTTGTCGTTTATTCACTTTTTAGCTTTGGTGGCCTGGACATGACCTAGGACCTTAAGATTTTGCATGAAAGGAGGACTAGCAGCCGAGTTGCATGGCAGAATGTGAAAAGTGTTCATATGTAGTAAAAACCTAGGAAATCCGTCCGTTTTCGTCATTTGTTATCGAATCGACTTAAAGCCAGATCGTCACATTGGCCGCCTTTCTCACTGAGAAGGTTACATTTATCATCTGCAAAACTATGTCGCGTGCTGCGGTATGCGGAGACACTAAAAGCACCATAGTAGAACGCAGAAGAAGCTTCTAAGTTGAAGTAATAGCCAGTAAGAAGTAATACAATTCAAGTTTTAGTTGTCGATTATTCACATTTTAGCCGGCTTTGGTGGCTTGGACATGTCCTAGCACCTTAAGATTTTGCATGAAAGGAGGACTAGCAGCCGCGTTGCTCGGGAGAATGTGAAAGCTGTTCATATGTAGTAAAAACCTGAGAAATCCTTCCGTTTTCGTCATTTTTTATCGAATCGACTTAAAGCCAGATCGTCACATTGGCCGCTTTTCTCTCTGAGACGGTTACATTTATCGTCTGCAAAGCTATGTCGCGTGCTGCGGTCTGCGGAGACACTAAAAGCACCATAGGAGAACACAGAAGAAGCTTTTAAGTTGAAGTAAAAGAAAGTAAGAAGTAGCACAATTGAAGTTTTAGTTGTCGTTTATTCACTTTTTAGCCGGCTTTGGTGGCCTGGACATGACCTAGGACCTTAAGATTTTGCATGAAAGGAGGACTAGCAGCCGAGTTGCATGGCAGAATGTGAAAAGTGTTCATATGTAGTAAAAACCTAGGAAATCCGTCCGTTTTCGTCATTTGTTATCGAATCGACTTAAAGCCAGATCGTCACATTGGCTGCTTTTCTCTCTGAGACTGTTACATTTATCGTCTGCAAAGCTATGTCGCGTGCTGCGGTCTGCAGAAACACTAAAAGCACCATAGTAGAACACAGAAGAAGCTTCTAAGTTGAAGTAATAGCCAGTAAGAAGTAGTACAATTCAACTTTTAGTTGTCGATTATTCACTTTTTAGATGACTTTGGTGGCTTGGACATGACCTAGGACCTTAAGATTTTGCATGAAAGGAGGACTTGCAGCCGCGTTGCACGGGAGAATGTGAAAAGTGTTCATATGTAGTAAAAACCTGAGAAACCCGTCCGTTTTCGTCATTTGTTATCGAATCGACTTAAAGCCAGATCGTCACATTGGCCGCTTTTCTCTCTGAGAAGGTTACATTTATTGTCTGCATAGCTATGTCGCGTGCTGCGGTATGCGGAGACACTAAAAGCACCATAGTAGAACACAGAAGAAGCTTCTAAGTTGAAGTAATAGCCAGTAAGAAGTAGTACAATTCAAGTTTTAGTTGTCGATTATTCACTTTTTAGCCGGCTTTGGTGGCTTGGACATGACCAAGGACCTTAAGAATTTGCATGAAAGGAGTACTTGCAGCCGCGTTGCACGGGAGAATGTGAAATGTGTTCATATGTGGTAAAAACCTGAGAAATGCTTGCGTTTTCGTCATTTGTTATCGAATCGACTTAAAGCCAGATCGTCACATTGGCCGCTTTTCTCTCTGAGACGGTTACATTTATCGTCTGCAAAGCTATGTCGTGTGCTGCGGTATGCGGAGACACTAAAAGCACCATAGTAGAACACAGAAGAAGCTTCTAAGTTGAAGTAATAGCCAGTAAGGAGTAGTACAATTGAAGTTTTAGTTGTCGATTATTAACTTTTTAGCCGCCTTTGGTGGCTTGGACATGACCTAGGACCTTAAGATTTTGCATGAAAGGAGGACTAGCAGCCGCGTTGCACGGGAGAATGTGAAAAGTGTGCATATGTAGCAAAAACCTGAGAATTCCGTCAGTTTTCGTCATTTGGTATCGAATCGACTTAAAGCCAGATCGTCACATTGGCTGCTCTTCTCTCTGAAACGGTTACATTTATCGTCTACAAAGCTATGTCGCGTGCTGCGTTATGCAGAAACACTAAAAGCACCATAGTAGAACACAGAAGAAGCTTCTATGTTGAAGTAATAGCCAGTAAGAAGTAGTACAATTGAAGTTTTAGTTGTCGATTATTCACTTTTTAGCCGGCTTTGGTGGCTTGGACATGAGGTGGAACCATAAGATTTTGCATGAAAGGAAGACTAGCAGCCACGTTGCACGGGAGAAAGTGAAAAGTGTTCATATGTAGTAAAAACCTGAGAAATCCGTCCGTTTTCGTCATTTTTTATCGAATCGACTTAAAGCCAGATCGTCACATTGGCTGCTTTTCTCTCTGAGACTGTTACATTTATCGTCTGCAAAGCTATGTCGCGTGCTGCGGTCTGCAGAAACACTAAAAGCACCATAGTAGAACACAGAAGAAGCTTCTAAGTTGAAGTAATAGCCAGTAAGAAGTAGCACAATTCAACTTTTAGTTGTCGATTATTCACTTTTTAGATGACTTTGGTGGCTTGGACATGACCTAGGACCTTAAGATTTTGCATGAAAGGAGGACTGGCAGCCGCGTTGCACGGGAGAATGTGAAAAGTGTTCATATGTAGTAAAAACCTGAGAAACCCGTCCGTTTTCGTCATTTGTTATCGAATCGACTTAAAGCCAGATCGTCACATTGGCCGCTTTTCTCTCTGAGAAGGTTACATTTATTGTCTGCATAGCTATGTCGCGTGCTGCGGTATGCGGAGACACTAAAAGCACCATAGGAGAACACAGAAGAAGCTTTTAAGTTGAAGTAAAAGAAAGTAAGAAGTAGCACAATTGAAGTTTTAGTTGTCGTTTATTCACTTTTTAGCCGGCTTTGGTGGCCTGGACATGACCTAGGACGTTAAGATTTTGCATGAAAGGAGGACTAGCATCCGCGTTGCATGGGAGAATGTGAAAAGTGTTCATATGTAGTAAAAACCTGAGAAATCCGTCCGTTTTCGTCATTTGTTATCGAATCGACTTAAAGCCAGATCGTCAAATTGGCCGCTTTTCTCTCTGAGACGGTTACATTTATCGTCTGCAAAGCTATGTCGCGTGCTGCGTTATGCGGAGACACTAAACGCACCATAGTAGAACACAGAAGAAGCTTCTAAGTTGAAGTAATAGCCAGTAATAAGTAGTACAATTCAAGTTTTAGTTGTCGATTATTCACTTTTTAGCCGGCATTGGTAGCTCGGACATCACCTAGGACGTTAAGATTTTGCATGAAAGGAGGACTGGCAGCCGCGTTGCACGGGGGAATGTGAAAAGTGTTCATATGTAGTAAAAACCTGAAAAATGCGTCCGTTTTCGTCATTTGTTATCGAATCGAATTAAAGCCACATAGTCACATTGGCTGCTTTTCTCTCTGAGACTGTTACATTTATCGTCTGCAAAGCTATGTCGCGTGCTGCGGTCTGCGGAGACACTAAAAAGCACCATAGGAGAACACAGAAGAAGCTTCTAAGTTGAAGTAATAGCCAGTAAGAAGTAGTACAATTTAATTTTTAGTTGTCGATTATTCACATTTTAGCCGGCTTTGGTGGCTTGGACATGACCTAGGACCATAAGATTTTGCATGAAAGGAGGACTAGTTGCCGCGTTGCATGGGCGAAAGTGAAAAGAGTTCATATGTAGTAAAAACCTGAGAAATCCGTCCGTTTTCGTCATTTGTTATCGAATCGACTTAAAGCCAGTTCGTCATATTGGCCGCTTTTCTCTCTGAGACGGTTACATTTATCGTCTGCAAAGCTATGTCGCGTGCTGCGGTCTGCGGAGACACTAAAAGCACCATAGGAGAACACAGAAGAAGCTTTTAAGTTGAAGTAAAAGAAAGTAAGAAGTAGCACAATTGAAGTTTTAGTTGTCGTTTATTCACTTTTTAGCTTTGGTGGCCTGGACATGACCTAGGACCTTAAGATTTTGCATGAAAGGAGGACTAGCAGCCGAGTTGCATGGCAGAATGTGAAAAGTGTTCATATGTAGTAAAAACCTAGGAAATCCGTCCGTTTTCGTCATTTGTTATCGAATCGACTTAAAGCCAGATCGTCACATTGGCCGCCTTTCTCACTGAGAAGGTTACATTTATCATCTGCAAAACTATGTCGCGTGCTGCGGTATGCGGAGACACTAAAAGCACCATAGTAGAACGCAGAAGAAGCTTCTAAGTTGAAGTAATAGCCAGTAAGAAGTAATACAATTCAAGTTTTAGTTGTCGATTATTCACATTTTAGCCGGCTTTGGTGGCTTGGACATGACCTAGCACCTTAAGATTTTGCATGAAAGGAGGACTAGCAGCCGCGTTGCTCGGGAGAATGTGAAAGCTGTTCATATGTAGTAAAAACCTGAGAAATCCTTCCGTTTTCGTCATTTTTTATCGAATCGACTTAAAGCCAGATCGTCACATTGGCCGCTTTTCTCTCTGAGACGGCTACATTTATCGTCTGCAAAGCTATGTCGCGTGCTGCGGTCTGCGGAGACACTAAAAGCACCATAGGAGAACACAGAAGAAGCTTTTAAGTTGAAGTAAAAGAAAGTAAGAAGTAGCACAATTGAAGTTTTAGTTGTCGTTTATTCACTTTTTAGCCGGCTTTGGTGGCCTGGACATGACCTAGGACCTTAAGATTTTGCATGAAAGGAGGACTAGCAGCCGAGTTGCATGGCAGAATGTGAAAAGTGTTCATATGTAGTAAAAACCTAGGAAATCCGTCCGTTTTCGTCATTTGTTATCGAATCGACTTAAAGCCAGATCGTCACATTGGCTGCTTTTCTCTCTGAGACTGTTACATTTATCGTCTGCAAAGCTATGTCGCGTGCTGCGGTCTGCAGAAACACTAAAAGCACCATAGTAGAACACAGAAGAAGCTTCTAAGTTGAAGTAATAGCCAGTAAGAAGTAGTACAATTCAACTTTTAGTTGTCGATTATTCACTTTTTAGATGACTTTGGTGGCTTGGACATGACCTAGGACCTTAAGATTTTGCATGAAAGGAGGACTTGCAGCCGCGTTGCACGGGAGAATGTGAAAAGTGTTCATATGTAGTAAAAACCTGAGAAACCCGTCCGTTTTCGTCATTTGTTATCGAATCGACTTAAAGCCAGATCGTCACATTGGCCGCTTTTCTCTCTGAGAAGGTTACATTTATTGTCTGCATAGCTATGTCGCGTGCTGCGGTATGCGGAGACACTAAAAGCACCATAGTAGAACACAGAAGAAGCTTCTAAGTTGAAGTAATAGCCAGTAAGAAGTAGTACAATTCAAGTTTTAGTTGTCGATTATTCACTTTTTAGCCGGCTTTGGTGGCTTGGACATGACCAAGGACCTTAAGAATTTGCATGAAAGGAGTACTTGCAGCCGCGTTGCACGGGAGAATGTGAAATGTGTTCATATGTGGTAAAAACCTGAGAAATGCTTGCGTTTTCGTCATTTGTTATCGAATCGACTTAAAGCCAGATCGTCACATTGGCCGCTTTTCTCTCTGAGACGGTTACATTTATCGTCTGCAAAGCTATGTCGTGTGCTGCGGTATGCGGAGACACTAAAAGCACCATAGTAGAACACAGAAGAAGCTTCTAAGTTGAAGTAATAGCCAGTAAGGAGTAGTACAATTGAAGTTTTAGTTGTCGATTATTAACTTTTTAGCCGCCTTTGGTGGCTTGGACATGACCTAGGACCTTAAGATTTTGCATGAAAGGAGGACTAGCAGCCGCGTTGCACGGGAGAATGTGAAAAGTGTGCATATGTAGCAAAAACCTGAGAATTCCGTCAGTTTTCGTCATTTGGTATCGAATCGACTTAAAGCCAGATCGTCACATTGGCTGCTCTTCTCTCTGAAACGGTTACATTTATCGTCTACAAAGCTATGTCGCGTGCTGCGTTATGCAGAAACACTAAAAGCACCATAGTAGAACACAGAAGAAGCTTCTATGTTGAAGTAATAGCCAGTAAGAAGTAGTACAATTGAAGTTTTAGTTGTCGATTATTCACTTTTTAGCCGGCTTTGGTGGCTTGGACATGAGGTGGAACCATAAGATTTTGCATGAAAGGAAGACTAGCAGCCACGTTGCACGGGAGAAAGTGAAAAGTGTTCATATGTAGTAAAAACCTGAGAAATCCGTCCGTTTTCGTCATTTTTTATCGAATCGACTTAAAGCCAGATCGTCACATTGGCTGCTTTTCTCTCTGAGACTGTTACATTTATCGTCTGCAAAGCTATGTCGCGTGCTGCGGTCTGCAGAAACACTAAAAGCACCATAGTAGAACACAGAAGAAGCTTCTAAGTTGAAGTAATAGCCAGTAAGAAGTAGTACAATTCAACTTTTAGTTGTCGATTATTCACTTTTTAGATGACTTTGGTGGCTTGGACATGACCTAGGACCTTAAGATTTTGCATGAAAGGAGGACTGGCAGCCGCGTTGCACGGGAGAATGTGAAAAGTGTTCATATGTAGTAAAAACCTGAGAAACCCGTCCGTTTTCGTCATTTGTTATCGAATCGACTTAAAGCCAGATCGTCACATTGGCCGCTTTTCTCTCTGAGAAGGTTACATTTATTGTCTGCATAGCTATGTCGCGTGCTGCGGTATGCGGAGACACTAAAAGCACCATAGTAGAACACAGAAGAAGCTTCTAAGTTGAAGTAATAGCCAGTAAGAAGTAGTACAATTCAAGTTTTAGTTGTCGATTATTCACTTTTTAGCCGGCTTTCGTGGCTTGGACATGACCAAGGACCTTAAGAATTTGCATGAAAGGAGTACTTGCAACCGCGTTGCACGGGAGAATGTGAAATGTGTTCATATGTAGTAAAAACCTGAGAAATCCGTCCGTTTTCGTCATTTGTTATCGAATCGACTTAAAGCCAGATCGTCACATTGGCCGCCTTTCTCTCTGAGAAGGTTACATTTATTGTCTGCAAAGCTATGTCGCGTGCTGCGGTATGCGGAGACACTAAAAGCACCATAGAAGAACACAGAAGATGCTTCTAAGTTGAAGTAATAGCCAGTAAGAAGTAGTACAATTCAAGTTTTAGTTGGTGATTATTCACTTTTTAGCCGGCTTTGGTGGCTTGGACATGACCTAGGACGTTAGGATTTTGCATGAAAGGAGGACTAGCATCCGCGTTGCATGGGAGAATGTGAAAAGTGTTCATATGTAGTAAAAACCTGAGAAATCCGTCCGTTTTCGTCATTTGTTATCGAATCGACTTAAAGCCAGATCGTCAAATTGGCCGCTTTTCTCTCTGAGACGGTTACATTTATCGTCTGCAAAGCTATGTCGCGTGCTGCGGTATGCGGAGACACTAAACGCACCATAGTAGAACACAGAAGAAGCTTCTAAGTTGAAGTAATAGCCAGTAAGAAGTAGTACAATTCAAGTTTTAGTTGTCGATTATTCACTTTTTACCGGCTTTGGTAGCTCGGACATCACCTAGGACGTTAAGATTTTGCATGAAAGGAGGACTGGCAGCCGCGTTGCACGGGGGAATATAAAAAGTGTTCATATGTAGTAAAAACCTGAGAAATCCGTCCGTTTTCGTCATTTGTTATCGAATCGACTTAAAGCCAGATCGTCACATAACCGCTCTTCTCTCTGAAACGGTTACACTTATCGTCTGCAAATCTATGTCGCCTGCTGTGGTATGCGGAGACACTAAAAGCACCATAGTAGAACACTGAAGAAGCTTCTAAGTTGAAGCAATAGCCAGTAAGAAGTAGTACAATTGAAGTTTTAGTTGTCGATTATTCACCTTTTAGCCGGCTTTGGTGGCTTGGACATGACCTAGGATAATAAGATTTTGCATGAAATTAGGACTTACAGCCGCGTTGCACGGGAGAATGTGAAAAGTGTTCATATGTAGTAAAAACCTGAGAAATCCGTCCGTTTTCGTCATTTGTTATCGAATCGTCTTAAAGCCAGATCGTCACATTGGCCGCTTTTCTCTCTGAGACGGTTACATTTATCGTCTGCAAAGCTATGTCGCGTGCTGCGGTATGCGGAGACACTAAAAGCACCATAATAGAACACTGAAGAAGCTTCTAAGTTGAAGCAATAGCCAGAAAGAAGTAGTACAATTGAAGTTTTAGTTGTCGATTATTCACTTTTTAGCCGGCTTTGGTGGCTTGGACATGACCTAGGACCATAAGATTTTGCATGAAAGGAGGACTAACAGCCGCGTTGCACGGGAGAATGTGAAAAGTGTTCATATGTAGTAAAAACCTGAGAAATCCGTCCGTTTTCGTCATTTGTTATCGAATCGACTTTAAGCCAGATCGTCACATTGGCCGCTCTTCTCTCTGAAACGGTTACATTTATCGTCTACAAAGCTATGTCGCGTGCTGCGTTATGCGGAAACACTAAAAGCACCATAATAGAACACAGAAGAAGCTTCTATGTTGAAGTAATAGATAGTAAGAAGTAGTACAATTGAAGTTTTAGTTGTTGATTATTCACTTTTTAGCCGGCTTTGGTGGCTTGGATATGAGGTGGAACCATAAGATTTTGCATGAAAGGAAGACTAGCAGCCACGTTGCACGGGAGAATGTGAAAAGTGGTCATATGTAGTAAAAACCTGAAAAATGCGTCCGTTTTCGTCATTTGTTATCGAATCGAATTAAAGCCACATAGTCACATTGGCTGCTTTTCTCTCTGAGACTGTTACATTTATCGTCTGCAAAGCTATGTCGCGTGCTGCGGTCTGCGGAGACACTAAAAGCACCATAGTAGAAAACAGAAGAAGCTTCTAAGTTGAAGTAATAGCCAGTAAGAAGTAGTACAATTTAAGTTTTAGTTGTCGATTATTCACATTTTAGCCGGCTTTGGTGGCTTGGACATGACCTAGGACCATAAGATTTTGCATGAAAGGAGGACTAGTTGCCGTGTTGCATGGGAGAAAGTGAAAAGAGTTCATATGTAGTAAAAACCTGAGAAATCCGTCCGTTTTCGTCATTTGTTATCGAATCGACTTAAAGCCAGTTCGTCACATTGGCCGCTTTTCTCTCTGAGACGGTTACATTTATCGTCTGCAAAGCTATGTCGCGTGCTGCGGTATGCGGAGACACTAAAAGCACCATAGTAGAACACAGAAGAAGCTTCTAAGTTGAAGTAATAGCCAGTAAGAAGTAGTACAATTCAAGTTTTAGTTGTCGATTATTCACTTTTTAGCCGGCTTTGGTGGCTTGGACATGACCTAGGACCATAAGATTTTGCATGAAAGGAGGACTAGCAGCCGCGTTGCACGGGAGAATGTGAAAAGTGTTCATATGTAGTAAAAGCCTGAGAAATCCGTCCGTTTTCGTCATTTGTTATCGAATCGACTTAAAGCCAGATCGTCACATTGGCCCCTCTTCTCTCTGAAACGGTTACATTTATCGTCTGCAAAGCTATTTCGCGTGCTGCGGTATGCGGAAACACTAAAAGCACCATAGTAGAACACAGAAGAAGCTTCTACGTTGATGTGATAGCCAGTAAGAAGTAGTACAATTAAAGTTTTTGTTGTCGATTATTCACTTTTTAGCCGGCTTTGGTGGCTTTTACATGACCTAGGACCTTAAGATTTTGCATGAAAGGAGGTCTAGCTGCCGCGTTGCACGGGAGAATGTGAAAAGTGTTCATATGTAGTAAAAACCTGAGAAATCCGTCCGTTTTCGTCATTTGTTATCGAATCGACTTAAAGCCAGATCGTCACATTGGCCGCTTTTCTCTCTGAGACTGTTACATTTATCTTCTGCAAAGCTATGTCACGTGCTGCGGTCTGCGGAGACACTAAAAGCACCATAGGAGAACACAGAAGAAGCTTCTAAGTTGAAGTAATAGAAAGTAAGAAGTAGTACAATTGAAGTTTTAGTTGTCGATTATTCACTTTTTAGCCGGCTTTGGTGGCTTGTACATGACCTAGGACCTTAAGATTTTGCATGAAAGGAGGACTAGCAGCCGCGTTGCATGGCAGAATGTGAAAAGTGTTCATATGTGGTAAAAACCAGAGAAATGCGTCCGTTTTCGTCATTTGTTATCGAAATGACTTGAAGCCAGATCGTCACATTGGCCGCTTTTCTCTCTGAGACGGTTACATTTATCGTCTGCAAAGCTATGTCGCGTGCTGCGGTATGCGGAGACACTAAAAGCACCATAGTAGAACACAGAAGAAGCTTCTAAGTTGAAGTAATAGCCAGTAAGAAGAAATACAATTCAAGTTTTAGTTGTCGATTATTCACATTTTAGCCGGCTTTGGTGGCTTGGACATGACCTAGGACCTTAACATTTTGCCTGAAAGGAGGACTACCAGCCGCGTTGCACGGGAGAATGTGAAAAGTGTTCATATGTAGTAAAAACCTGAGAAATCCGTCCGTTTTCGTCATTTGTTATCGAATCGTCGTAAAGCCAGATCGTCACATTGGCCGCTTTTCTCTCTGAGACGGTTACATTTATCGTCTGCAAAGCTATGTCGCGTGCTGCGGTATGCGGAGACACTAAAAGCACCATAGTAGAACACTGAAGAAGCTTCTAAGTTGAAGCAATAGCCAGAAAGAAGTAGTACAATTGAAGTTTAAGTTGTCGATTATTCACTTTTTAGCCGGCTTTGGTGGCTTGGACATGACCTAGGACCATAAGATTTTGCATGAAAGGAGGACTAACAGCCGCGTTGCACGGGAGAATGTGAAAAGTGTTCATATGTAGTAAAAACCTGAGAAATCCGTCCGTTTTCGTCATTTGTTATCGAATCGACTTAAAGCCAGATCGTCACATTGGCCGCTTTTCTCTCTGGGACGGTTACATTTATCGTCTGCAAAGCTATGTCGCGTGCTGCGGTATGCGGAGACACTAAAAGCACCATAGTAGAACACAGAAGAAACTTCAAAGTTGAATCAATAGCCAGTAAGGAGTAGTACAATTCAAGTTTTAGTTGTCGATTATTCACTTTTTAGCCGGCTTTGGTGGCTTGGATATGACCTAGGACCATAAGATTTTACATGAAAGGAGGACTAGCAGACGCGTTGCACGGGAGAATGTGAAAAGTGTTCATATGTAATAAAAACCTGAGAAATCCGTCCGTTTTCGTCATTTGTTATCGAATCGACTTAAAGCCACATAGTCACATTGGCCGCTCTACTCTCTGAAACGGTTACATTTATCGTCTGCAAAGCTATGTCGCGTGCTGCAGTATGCGGAAACACTAAAAGCACCATAGTAGAACACAGAAGAAGCTTCTAAGTTGAAGTAATAGCCAGTAAGAAGTAGTACAATTCATGTTTTAGTTGTCGATTATTCACTTTTTAGCCGGCTTTGGTGCCTTGGACATGACCTGGGACCTTACGATTTTGCATGAAAGGAGGACTAGCAGCCGCGTTGCATGGGAGAATGTGAAAAGTGTTCATGTGTAGTAAAAACCTGAGAAATCCGTCCGTTTTCGTCATTTGTTATCGAATCGACTTAAAGCCAGATCGTCAAATTGGCCGCTTTTCTCTCTGAGACGGTTACATTTATCGTCTGCAAAGCTATGTCGCGTGCTGCGGTATGCGGAGACACTAAAAGCACCATAGTAGAACACAGAAGAAGCTTCTAAGTTGAAGTAATAGCCAGTAAGAAGTAGTACAATTCAAGTTTTAGTTGTCGATTATTCACTTTTTAGCCGGCTTTGGTGGCTTGGACATGACCAAGGACCTTATGAATTTGCATGAAAGGAGTACTTGCAGCCGCGTTGCACGGGAGAATGTGAAATGTGTTCATATGTACTAAAAACCTGAGAAATCCGTCCGTTTTCGTCATTTGTTATCGAATCGACTTAAAGCCTGATCGTCACATTGGCCGCTTTTCTCTCTGAGACGGTTACATTTATCGTCTGCAAAGCTATGTCGCGTGCTGCGGTATGCGGAGACACTAAACGCACCATAGTAGAACACAGAAGAAGCTTCTAAGTTGAAGTAATAGCCAGTAATAAGTAGTACAATTCAAGTTTTAGTTGTCGATTATTCACTTTTTACCGGCATTGGTAGCTCGGACATCACCTAGGACGTTAAGATTTTGCATGAAAGGAGGACTGGCAGCCGCGTTGCACGGGGGAATATGAAAAGTGTTCATATGTAGTAAAAACCTGAGAAATCCGTCCGTTTTCGTCATTTGTTATCGAATCGACTTAAAGCCAGATCGTCACATCACCGCTCTTCTCTCTGTAACGGTTACACTTATCGTCTGCAAATCTATGTCGCCTGCTGTGGTATGCGGAGACACTAAAAGCACCATAGTAGAACACTGAAGAAGCTTCTAAGTTGAAGCAATAGCCAGTAAGAAGTAGTACAATTGAAGTTTTAGTTGTCGATTATTCACTTTTTAGCCGGCTTTGGTGGCTTGGACATGACCTAGGATAATAAGATTTTGCATGAAAGGAGGACTTACAGCCGCGTTGCACGGGTGAATGTGAAGAGTGTTCATATGTAGTAAAAACCTGAGAAATCCGTCCGTTTTCGTCATTTGTTATCGAATCGTCTTAAAGCCAGATCGTCACATTGGCCGCTTTTCTCTCTGAGACGGTTACATTTATCGTCTGCAACGCTATGTCGCGTGCTGCGGTATGCGGAGACACTAAAAGCACCATAGTAGAACACTGAAGAAGCTTCTAAGTTGAAGCAATAGACAGAAAGAAGTAGTACAATTGAAGTTTTAGTTGTCGATTATTCACTTTTTATCCGGCTTTGGTGGCTTGGACATGACCTAGGACCATAAGATTTTGCATGAAAGGAGGACTAACAGCCGCGTTGCACGGGAGAATGTGAAAAGTGTTCATATGTAGTAAAAACCTGAGAAATCCGTCCGTTTTCGTCATTTGTTATCGAATCGACTTAAAGGCAGATCGTCACACTGGCCCCTTTTCTCTCTGAGACGGTTACATTTATCGTCTGCAACGCTATGTCGCGTGCTGCGGTATGCGGAGACACTAAAAGCACCATAGTAGAACACAGAAGAAGCTTCTAAGTTGAAGTAATAGCCAGTAAGAAGTAATACAATTCAAGTTTTAGTTGTCGATTATTCACATTTTAGCAGGCTTTGTTGGCTTGGACATGACCTAGGACCTTAAGATTTTGCATGAAAGGAGGACTAGCAGCCGCGTTGCACGGGAGAATGTGAAAAGTGTTCATATGTAGTAAAAACCTGAGAAATCCGTCCGTTTTCGTCATTTGTTATCGAATCGACTTAAAGCCAGATCGTCAAATTGGCCGCCTTTCTCTCTGAGACGGTTACATTTATCGTCTGCAAAGCTATGTCGCGTGCTGCGGTATGCGGAGACACTAAACGCACCATAGTAGAACACAGAAGAAGCTTCTAAGTTGAAGTAATAGCCAGTAATAAGTAGTACAATTCAAGTTTTAGTTGTCGATTATTCACTTTTTACCGGCATTGGTAGCTCGGACATCACCTAGGACGTTAAGATTTTGCATGAAAGGAGGACTGGCAGCCGCGTTGCACGGGGGAATATGAAAAGTGTTCATATGTAGTAAAAACCTGAGAAATCCGTCCGTTTTCGTCATTTGTTATCGAATCGACTTAAAGCCAGATCGTCACATAACCGCTCTTCTCTCTGTAACGGTTACACTTATCGTCTGCAAATCTATGTCGCCTGCTGTGGTATGCGGAGACACTAAAAGCACCATAGTAGAACACTGAAGAAGCTTCTAAGTTGAAGCAATAGCCAGTAAGAAGTAGTACAATTGAAGTTTTAGTTGTCGATTATTCACTTTTTAGCCGGCTTTGGTGGCTTGGACATGACCTAGGATAATAAGATTTTGCATGAAAGGAGGACTTACAGCCGCGTTGCACGGGTGAATGTGAAAAGTGTTCATATGTAGTAAAAACCTGAGAAATCCGTCCGTTTTCGTCATTTGTTATCGAATCGTCTTAAAGCCAGATCGTCACATTGGCCGCTTTTCTCTCTGAGACGGTTACATTTATCGTCTGCAACGCTATGTCGCGTACTGCGGTATGCGGAGACACTAAAAGCACCATAGTAGAACACTGAAGAAGCTTCTAAGTTGCAGCAATAGCCAGAAAGAAGTAGTACAATTGAAGTTTTAGTTGTCGATTATTCACTTTTTAGCCGGCTTTGGTGGCTTGGACATGACCTAGGACCATAAGATTTTGCATGAAAGGAGGACTAACAGCCGCGTTGCACGGGAGAATGTGAAAAGTGTTCATATGTAGTAAAAACCTGAGAAATCCGTCCGTTTTCGTCATTTGTTATCGAATCGACTTAAAGGCAGATCGTCACACTGGCCCCTTTTCTCTCTGAGACGGTTACATTTATCGTCTGCAACGCTATGTCGCGTGCTGCGGTATGCGGAGACACTAAAAGCACCATAGTAGAACACAGAAGAAGCTTCTAAGTTGAAGTAATAGCCAGTAAGAAGTAATACAATTCAAGTTTTAGTTGTCGATTATTCACATTTTAGCAGGCTTTGTTGGCTTGGACATGACCTAGGACCTTAAGATTTTGCATGAAAGGAGGACTAGCAGCCGCGTTGCACGGGAGAATGTGAAAAGTGTTCATATGTAGTAAAAACCTGAGAAATCCGTCCGTTTTCGTCATTTGTTATCGAATCGACTTAAAGCCAGATCGTCAAATTGGCCGCTTTTCTCTCTGAGACGGTTACATTTATCGTCTGCAAAGCTATGTCGCGTGCTGCGGTATGCGGAGACACTAAACGCACCATAGTAGAACACAGAAGAAGCTTCTAAGTTGAAGTAATAGCCAGTAATAAGTAGTACAATTCAAGTTTTAGTTGTCGATTATTCACTTTTTACCGGCATTGGTAGCTCGGACATCACCTAGGACGTTAAGATTTTGCATGAAAGGAGGACTGGCAGCCGCGTTGCACGGGGGAATATGAAAAGTGTTCATATGTAGTAAAAACCTGAGAAATCCGTCCGTTTTCGTCATTTGTTATCGAATCGACTTAAAGCCAGATCGTCACATAACCGCTCTTCTCTCTGTAACGGATACACTTATCGTCTGCAAATCTATGTCGCCTGCTGTGGTATGCGGAGACACTAAAAGCACCATAGTAGAACACTGAAGAAGCTTCTAAGTTGAAGCAATAGCCAGTAAGAAGTAGTACAATTGAAGTTTTAGTTGTCGATTATTCACTTTTTAGCCGGCTTTGGTGGCTTGGACATGACCTAGGACCATAAGATTTTGCATGAAAGGAGGACTAACAGCCGCGTTGCACGGGAGAATGTGAAAAGTGTTCATATGTAGTAAAAACCTGAGAAATCCGTCCGTTTTCGTCATTTGTTATCGAATCGACTTAAAGGCAGATCGTCACACTGGCCCCTTTTCTCTCTGAGACGGTTACATTTATCGTCTGCAACGCTATGTCGCGTGCTGCGGTATGCGGAGACACTAAAAGCACCATAGTAGAACACAGAAGAAGCTTCTAAGTTGAAGTAATAGCCAGTAAGAAGTAATACAATTCAAGTTTTAGTTGTCGATTATTCACATTTTAGCAGGCTTTGTTGGCTTGGACATGACCTAGGACCTTAAGATTTTGCATGAAAGGAGGACTAGCAGCCGCGTTGCACGGGAGAATGTGAAAAGTGTTCATATGTAGTAAAAACCTGAGAAATCCGTCCGTTTTCGTCATTTGTTATCGAATCGACTTTAAGCCAGATCGCCACATTGGCCGCTCTTCTCTCTGAAACGGTTACATTTATCGTCTGCAAAGCTATGTAGCGTGCTGCGGTATGCGGAGACACTAAGAGCACCATAGTAGAACACAGAAGAAACTTCAAAGTTGAAGTAATAGCCAGTTAGAAGTAGTACAATTCAAGTTTTAGTTGTCGATTATTCACTTTTTAGCCGGCTTTGGTGGATTGGATATGACCTAGGACCATAAGATTTTGCATGAAAGGAGGACTAGCAGCTGCGTTGCACGGGAGAATGTGAAAAGTGTTCATATGTAGTAAATACCTGAGAAATCCGTCCGTTTTCGTCATTTGTTATCGAATCGACTTAAAGCCACATAGTCACATTGGCCGCTCTACTCTCTGAAACGGTTACATTTATCGTCTGCAAAGCTATGTCGCGTGTAGCAGTATGCGGAAACACTAAAAGCTCCGTAGTAGATCACTGAAGAAGCTTCTATGTTGAAGTAATAGCCAGTAAGAAGTAGTGCAATTGAAGTTTTAGTTGTCGATTATTCACATTTTAGCCTGCTTTGGTGGCTTGGACATGAGGTGGAACCATAAAATTTTGCATGAAAGGAAGACTAGCAGCCACGTTGCACCGGAGAATGTGAAAAGTGTTAATATGTAGTAAAAACCTGAGAAATCCATCGTTTTCGTCATTTGTTATCAAATCGTCTTAAAGCCAGATCGTCACATTGGCTGCTTTTCTCTCTGAGACGGTTACATTTATCGTCTGCAAATCTATGTCGCCTGCTGTGGTATGCGGAGACACTAAAAGCACCATAGTAGAACACTGAAGAAGCTTCTAAGTTGAAGCAATAGCCAGTAAGAAGTAGTACAATTCAAGTTTTAGTTGTCGATTATTCACTTTTTAGCCGGCTTTGGTGGCTTGGACATGACCTAGGATAATAAGATTTTGCATGAAAGGAGGACTAACAGCCGCGTTGCACGGGAGAATGTGAAAAGTGTTCATATGTAGTAAAAACCTGAGAAATCCGTCCGTTTTCGTCATTTGTTATCGAATCGTCTTAAAGCCAGATCGTCACATTGGCCGCTTTTCTCTCTGAGACGGTTACATTTATCGTCTGCAAAGCTATGTCGCGTGCTGCGGTATGCGGAGACACTAAAAGCACCATAGTAGAACACTGAAGAAGCTTCTAAGTTGAAGCAATAGCCAGAAAGAAGTAGTACAATTGAAGTTTTAGTTGTCGATTATTCACTTTTTAGCCGGCTTTGTTGGCTTGGACATGACCTAGGACCATAAGATTTTGCATGAAAGGAGGACTAACAGCCGCGTTGCACGGGAGAATGTGAAAAGTGTTCATATGTAGTAAAAACCTGAGAAATCCGTCCGTTTTCGTCATTTGTTATCGAATCGACTTAAAGCCACATAGTCACATTGGCCGCTGTACTCTCTGAAACGGTTACATTTATCGTCTACGAAGCTATGTCGCGTGCTGCAGTATGCGGAAACACTAAAAGCACCATAGTAGAACACAGAAGAAGCTTCTAAGTTGAAGTAATAGCCAGTAAGAAGTATTTCAATTCAAATTTAGTTATCGATTATTCACTATTTAGCCGGCTTTGGTGGCTTGGACATGACCTAGGACCTTAAGATTTTGCATGAAAGGAGGACTAGCAGCCGCGTTGCACGGGAGAATGTAAAAAGTGTTCATATGTAGTAAAAACCTGAGAAATCCGTCCGTTTTCGTCATTTGTTATCGAATCGACTTAAAGTCAGATCGTCACATTGTACCCTCTTCTCTCTGAAACGGTTACATTTATCGTCTACAAAGCTATGTCGCGTGCTGCGGTATGCGGAAACACTAAAAGCTCCATAGTAGAACACACAAGAAGCTTCTAAGTTGAAGTAATAGCCAGTAAGAAGTAGTACAATTCATGTTTTAGTTGTCGATTATTCACTTTTTAGCCGGCTTTGGTGCCTTGGACATGACCTGGGACCTTACGATTTTGCATGAAAGGAGGACTTGCAGCCGCGTTGCATGGGAGAATGTGAAAAGTGTTCATGTGTAGTAAAAACCTGAGAAATCCGTCCGTTTTCGTCATTTGTTATCGAATCGACTTAAAGCCAGATCGTCACATTTGCCGCCTTTCTCTCTGAGAAGGTTACACTTATTGTCTGCAAAGCTATGTCGCGTGCTGCAGTATGCGGAGACACTAAAAGCACCATAGAAGAACACAGAAGATGCTTCTAAGTTGAAGTAATAGCCAATAAGAAGTAGTACAATTGAAGTTTTAGTTGTCGATTATTCACTTTTTAGCCGGCTTTGGTGGCTTGGACATGACCTAGGACCTCAAGATTTTGCATGAAAGGAGGACTAGCAGCCGCGTTGCACGGGAGAATGTGAAAAGTGTTCATATGTAGTAAAAACCTGAGAAATCCGTCCGTTTTCGTCATTTGTTATCGAATCGACTTAAAGCCAGATCGTCACATTGGCTGCTCTTCTCTCTGAAACGGTTACATTTATCGTCTGCAAAGCTATGTCGCGTGCTGCGGTTTGCGGAGACACTAAAAGCACCATAGTAGAACACAGAAGAAGCTTCTAAGTTGAAGCAATAGCCAGTAAGAAGTAGTACAATTCAAGTTTTAATTGTCGATTATTCACTTTTTAGCCGGCTTTGGTGGCTTGGACATGAGGTGGAACCATAAAATTTTGCATGAAAGGAAGACTAGCAGCCACGTTGCACCGGAGAAAGTGAAAAGTGTTCATATGTAGTAAAAACCTGAGAAATCCGTCCGTTTTCGTCATTTCTTATCGAATCGACTTAAAGGCAGATCGTCATATTGGCCGCTTTTCTCTCTGAGACGGTTACATTTATCGTCTGCAACGCTATGTCTTGTGCTGCGGTATGCGGAGACACTAAAAGCACCATAGTAGAACACAGAAGAAGCTTCTAAGTTGAAGTAATAGCCAGTAAGAAGTAATACAATTCAAGTTTTAGTTGTCGATTATTCACATTTTAGCCGGCTTTGGTGGCTTGGACATGACCTAGGACCTTAAGATTTTGCATGAAAGGAGGACTAGCAGCCGCGTTGCACGGGAGAATGTGAACAGTGTTCATATGTAGTAAAAACCTGAGAAATCCGTCCGTTTTCGCCATTTGTTATCGAATCGACTTAAAGCCAGATCGTCACATTGGCCGCTCTTCTCTCTGAAACGGTTACATTTATCGTCTACAAAGCTATGTCGCGTGCTGCGTTATGCGGAACCACTAAAAGCACCATAGTAGAACACTGAAGAAGCTTCTATGTTGAAGTAATAGCCAGTAAGAAGTAGTACAAATGAAGTTTTAGTTGTCGATTATTCACTTTTTAGCCGGCTTTGGTTGCTTGGACATGAGGTGGAACCATAAAATTTTGCATGAAAGGAAGACTAGCAGCCACGTTGCACCGGAGAATGTGAAAAGTGTTCATATGTAGTAAAAACCTGAGAAATCCGTCCGTTTTCGTCATTTGTTATCGAATCGTCTTAAAGCCAGATCGTCACATTGGCTGCTATTCTATCTGAGACGGTTACATTTATCGTCTGCAAATCTATGTCGCGTGCTGCGGTATGCGGAGACACTAAAAGCACCATAGTAGAACACTGAAGAAGCTGCTAAGTTGAAGCAATAGCCAGTAAGAAGTAGTACAATTCAAGTTTTAGTTGTCGATTATTCACTTTTTAGCCGGCTTTGGTGGCTTTGACATGACCTAGCACCTTATGATTTTGCATGAAAGGAGGACTAGCACCCGCGTTGCTCGGGAGAATGTGAAAACTGTTCATATGTAGTAAAAACCTGAGAAATCCGTCAGTTTTCGTCACTTGTTATCGAATCGACTCAAACCCATATCGTCAATTTGGCCGCTTTTCTCTCTGAGACGGTTACATTTATCGTCTGCAAATCTATGTCGCGTGCTGCGGTATGCGGAGACACTAAAAGCACCATAGTAGAACACTGAAGAAGCTTCTAAGTTGAAGCAATAGCCGTCCGTTTTCGTCATTTGTTATCGAATCGATTTAAAGCCAGATCGTCACATTGGCCGCTTTTCTCTCTGAGACGGTTACATTTATCGTCTGCAAAGCTATGTCGCGTGCTGCGGTATGCGGAGACACTAAAAGCACCATTGTAGAACACAGAAGAAACTTCAAAGTTGAAGTAATAGCCAGTAAGAAGTAGTGCAATTCAAGTTTTAGTTATCGATTATTCACTTTTTAGCCGGCTTTGGCGGCTTTTACATGACCTAGGACCTTAAGATTTTGCATGAAAGGAGGTCAAGCAGCCGCGTTGTATGGGAGAATGTGAAAAGTGTTCATATGTAGTAAAAACCTGAGAAATCCGTCCGTTTTCGTCATTTTTTATCGAATCGACTTAAAGCCAGATCGTCACATTGGCCGCTTTTCTCTCTGAGACGGTTACATTTATCGTCTGCAAAGCTATGTCGTGTGCTGCGGTATGCGGAGACACTAAAAGCACCATAGTAGAACACAGAAGAAGCTTCTAAGTTGAAGTAATAGCCAGTAAGAAGTAGTACAATTCAAGTTTTAGTTGTCGATTATTCACTTTTTAGACGGCTTTGGTGGCTTGGACATGACCTAGGACCTTAAGATTTTGCATGAAAGGAGGACTAGCAGCCGCGTTGCACGGGAGAATGTGAAAAGTGTTCATATGTGGTAAAAACCTGAGAAATGCGTCCGTTTTCGTCATTTGTTATCGAATCGACTTAAAGGCAGATCGTCACATTGGCCGCTTTTCTCTCTGAGACGGTTATATTTATCGTCTGCAACGCTATGTCGCGTGCTGCGGTATGCGGAGACACTAAAAGCACCATAGTAGAACACAGAAGAAGCTTCTAAGTTGAAGTAATAGCCAGTAAGAAGTAATACAATTCAAGTTTTAGTTGTCGATTATTCACATTTTAGCCGGCTTTGGTGGCTTGGACATGACCTAGGACCTTAAGATTTTGCATGAAAGGAGGACTAGCAGCCGCGTTGCACGGGAGAATGTGAAAAGTGTTCATATGTAGCAAAAACGTGAGAAATCCGTCAGTTTTCGTCATTTGGTATCGAATCGACTTAAAGCCAGATCGTCACATTGGCCGCTCTTCTCTCTGAAACGGTTACATTTATCGTCTACAAAGCTATGTCGCGTGCTGCGTTATGCGGAAATACTAAAAGCACCATAATAGAACACAGAAGAAGCTTCTATATTGAAGTAATAGATAGTAAGAAGTAGTACAATTGAAGTTTTAGTTGTCGATTATTCACTTTTTAGCCGGCGTTGGTGGCTTGGATATGAGGTGGAACCATAAGATTTTGCATGAAAGGAAGACTAGCAGCCACGTTGCACGGGAGAATGTGAAAAGTGGTCATATGTAGTAAAAACCTGAAAAATGCGTCCGTTTTCGTCATTTGTTATCGAATCGACTTAAAGCCAGATCGTCACATTGGCTGCTTTTCTCTCTGAGACTGTTACATTTATCGTCTGCAAAGCTATGTCGCGTGCTGCGGTCTGCGGAGACACTAAAAGCACCATAGGAGAACACAGAAGAAGCTTCTAAGTTGAAGTAATAGCCAGTAAGAAGTAGTACAATTTAAGTTTTAGTTGTCGATTATTCACATTTTAGCCGGCTTTGGTGGCTTGGACATGACCTAGGACCATAAGATATTGCATGAAAGGAGGACTAGTTGCCGCGTTGCATGGGAGAAAGTGAAAAGAGTTCATATGTAGTAAAAACCTGAGAAATCCGTCCGTTTTCGTCATTTGTTATCGAATCGACTTAAAGCCAGTTCGTCACATTGGCCGCTTTTCTCTCTGAGACGGTTACATTTATCGTCTGCAAAGCTATGTCGCGTGCTGCGGTATGCGGAGACACTAAAAGCACCATAGTAGAACACAGAAGAAGCTTCTAAGTTGAAGTAATAGCCAGTAAGAAGTAGTACAATTCAAGTTTTAGTTGTCGATTATTCACTTTTTAGCCGGCTTTGGTGGCTTGGACATGACCTAGGACCATAAGATTTTGCATGAAAGGAGGACTAGCAGCCGCGTTGCACGGGAGAATGTGAAAAGTGTTCATATGTGGTAAAAACCTGAGAAATGCGTCCTTTTTCGTCATTTGTTATCGAATCGACTTAAAGGCAGATCGTCACATTGGCCGCTTTTCTCTCTGAGACGGTTACATTTATCGTCTGCAACGCTATGTCGCGTGCTGCGGTATGCGGAGACACTAAAAGCACCATAGTAGAACACAGAAGAAGCTTCTAAGTTGAAGTAATAGCCAGTAAGAAGTAATACAATTCAAGTTTTAGTTGTCGATTATTCACATTTTAGCCGGCTTTGGTGGCTTGGACATGACCTAGGACCTTAAGATTTTGCATGAAAGGAGGACTAGCAGCCGCGTTGCACGGGAGAATGTGAAAAGTGTTCATATGTAGCAAAAACGTGAGAAATCCGTCAGTTTTCGTCATTTGGTATCGAATCGACTTAAAGCCAGATCGTCACATTGGCCGCTCTTCTCTCTGATACGGTTACATTTATCGTCTACAAAGCTATGTCGCGTGCTGCGTTATGCGGAAACACTAAAAGCACCATAATAGAACACAGAAGAAGCTTCTATGTTGCAGTAATAGATAGTAAGAAGTAGTACAATTGAAGTTTTAGTTGTCGATTATTCACTTTTTAGCCGGCGTTGGTGGCTTGGATATGAGGTGGAACCATAAGATTTTGCATGAAAGGAAGACTAGCAGCCACGTTGCACGGGAGAATGTGAAAAGTGGTCATATGTAGTAAAAACCTGAAAAATGCGTCCGTTTTCGTCATTTGTTATCGAATCGACTTAAAGCCAGATCGTCACATTGGCTGCTTTTCTCTCTGAGACTGTTACATTTATCGTCTGCAAAGCTATGTCGCGTGCTGCGATCTGCGGAGACACTAAAAGCACCATAGGAGAACACAGAAGAAGCTTCTAAGTTGAAGTAATAGCCAGTAAGAAGTAGTACAATTTAAGTTTTAGTTGTCGATTATTCACATTTTAGCCGGCTTTGGTGGCTTGGACATGACCTAGGACCGTAAGATTTTGCATGAAAGGAGGACTAGTTGCCGCGTTGCATGGGAGAAAGTGAAAAGAGTTCATATGTAGTAAAAACCTGAGAAATCCGTCCGTTTTCGTCATTTGTTATCGAATCGACTTAAAGCCAGTTCGTCACATTGGCCGCTTTTCCCTCTGAGACGGTTACATTTATCATCTGCAAAGCTATGTCGCGTGCTGCGGTATGCGGAGACACTAAAAGCACCATAGTAGAACACAGAAGAAGCTTCTAAGTTGAAGTAATAGCCAGTAAGAAGTAGTACAATTCAAGTTTTAGTTGTCGATTATTCACTTTTTAGCCGGCTTTGGTGGCTTGGACATGACCTAGGACCATAAGATTTTGCATGAAAGGAGGACTAGCAGCCGCGTTGCACGGGAGAATGTGAAAAGTGTTCATGTGTAGTAAAAACCTGCGAAATCCGTCCGTTTTCGTCATTTGTTATCGAATCGACTTAAAGCCAGATCGTCACATTGGCCCCTCTTCTCTCTGAAACGGTTACATTTATCATCTGCAAAGCTATGTCGCGTGCTGCAGTATGCGGAACCCCTAAAAGCACCATAGTAGAACACAGAAGAAGCTTCTAAGTTGAAGTAATAGCGAGTAAGAAGTATTTCAATTCAAATTTAGTTGTCGATTATTCACTTTTTAGCCGGCTTTGGTGGCATGGACATGACCTAGGACCATAAGATTTTGCATGAAAGGAGGACTAGCAGCCGCGTTGCACGGGAGAATGTGAAAAGTGTTCATATGTAGTAAAAACCTGAGAAATCCGTCCGTTTTCGTCATTTCTTATCGAATCGACTTAAAGCCAGATCGTCACATTGGCCCCTCTTCTCTCTGAAACGGTTACATTTATCGTCTACAAAGCTATGTCGCGTGCTGCGTTATGCGGAAACACTAAAAGCACCATAATAGAACACAGAAGAAGCTTCTATGTTGAAGTAATAGATAGTAAGAAGTAGTACAATTGAAGTTTTAGTTGTCGATTATTCACTTTTTAGCCGGCTTTGGTGGCTTGGATATGAGGTGGAACCATAAGATTTTGCATGAAAGGAAGACTAGCAGCCACGTTGCACGGGAGAATGTGAAAAGTGGTCATATATAGTAAAAACCTGAAAAATGCGTCCGTTTTCGTCATTTGTTATCGAATCGACTTAAAGCCAGATCGTCACATTGGCTGCTTTTCTCTCTGAGACTGTTACATTTATCGTCTGCAAAGCTATGTCGCGTGCTGCGGTCTGCGGAGACACTAAAAGCACCATAGTAGAACACAGAAGAAGCTTCTAAGTTGAAGTAATAGCCAGTAAGAAGTAGTACAATTTAAGTTTTAGTTGTCGATTATTCACATTTTAGCCGGCTTTGGTGGCTTGGACATGACCTAGGACCATAAGATTTTGCATGAAAGGAGGACTAGTTGCCGCGTTACATGGGAGAAAGTGAAAAGAGTTCATATGTAGTAAAAACCTGAGAAATCCGTCTGTTTTCGTCATTTGTTATCGAATCGACTTAAAGCCAGATCGTCACATTGGCCCCTCTTCTCTCTGAAACGGTTACATTTATCGTCTGCAAAGCTATGTCGCGTGCTGCAGTATGCGGAACCCCTAAATGCACCATAGTAGAACACAGAAGAAGCTTCTAAGTTGAAGTAATAGCGAGTAAGAAGTATTTCAATTCAAATTTAGTTGTCGATTATTCACTTTTTAGCCGGCTTTGGTGGCTTGGACATGACCTAGGACCTTAAGATTTTGCATGAAAGGAGGACTAGCAGCCGCGTCTCACGGGAGAATGTGAAAAGTGTTCATATGTAGTAAAAACCTGAGAAATCCGTCCGTTTTCGTCATTTGTTATCGAATCGACTTAAAGCCAGATCGTCACATTGGCCCCTCTTCTCTCTGAAACAGTTACATTTATCGTCTGCAAAGCTATGTCGCGTGCTGCGGTATGCGGAAACACTAAAAGCACCATAGTAGAACACAGAAGAAGCTTCTATGTTGAAGTAATAGCCAGTAAGAAGTAGTACAATTCAAGATTTAGTTGTCGATTATTCACATTTTAGCCGGCTTTGGTGGCTTGGACATGACCTAGGACCATAAGATTTTGCATAAAAGGAGGACTAACAGCCGCGTTGCACGGGAGAATGTGAAAAGTTTTCATATGTAGTAAAAACCTGAGAAATCCGTCCGTTTTCGTCACCTCTTATCGAATCGACTTTAAGCCAGATCGTCACATTGGCCGCTTTTCTCTCTGAGACGGTTACATTTATCGTCTGCAAAGCTATGTCGCGTGCTGCGGTATGCGGAGACACTAAAAGCACCATAGTAGAACACTGAAGAAGCTTCTAAGTTGAAGTAATAGCCAGTAAGAAGTAATACAATTCAAGTTTTAGTTGTCGATTATTCACATTTTAGCAGGCTTTGGTGGCTTGGACATGACCTAGGACCTTAAGATTTTGCATGAAAGGAGGACTAGCAGCCGCGTTGCACGGGAGAATGTGAAAAGTGTTCATATGTAGTAAAAAGCTGAGAAATCCGTCCGTTTTTGTCATTTGTTATCGAATCGACTTAAAGCCAGATCGTCACATTGGCCTCTCTTCTCTCTGAAACGGTTACAGTTATCGTCTGCAAAGCTATGTCGCGTGCTGCAGTATGCGGAAACCCTAAAAGCACCATAGTAGAACACAGAAGAAGCTTCTAAGTTGAAGTAATAGCCAGTAAGAAGTATTTCAATTCAAATTTAGTTGTCGATTATTCACTTTTTAGCCGGCTTTGGTGGCTTGGACATGACCTAGGACCTTAAGATTTTGCATGAAAGGAGGACTAGCAGCCGCGTTGCACGGGAGAATGTGAAAAGTGTTCATATGTAGTAAAAACCTGAGAAATCCGTCCGTTTTCGTCATTTGTTATCGAATCGACTTAAAGCCAGATCGTCACATTGGCCGCTCTTCTCTCTGAAACGGTTACATTTATCGTCTACAAAGCTATGTCGCGTGCTGCGTTATGCGGAAACACTAAAAGCACCATAATAGAACACAGAAGAAGCTTCTATGTTGAAGTAATAGATAGTAAGAAGTAGTACAATTGAAGTTTTAGTTGTCGATTATTCACTTTTTAGCCGACTTTGGTGGCTTGGACATGACCTAGGACCATAAGATTTTGCATGAAAGGAGGACTAGTTGCCGCGTAGCATGGGAGAAAGTGAAAAGAGTTCATATGTAGTAAAAACCTGAGAAATCCGTCCGTTTTCGTCATTTGTTATCGAATCGACTTAAAGCCAGTTCGTCACATTGGCCACTTTTCTCTCTGAGACGGTTACATTTATCGTCTGCAAAGCTATGTCGCGTGCTGCGGTATGCGGAGACACTAAAAGCACCATAGTAGAACACAGAAGAAGCTTCTAAGTTGAAGTAATAGCCAGTAAGAAGTAGTACAATTCAAGTATTAGTTGTCGATTATTCACTTTTTAGCCGGCTTTGGTGGCTTGGACATGACCTAGGACCATAAGATTTTGCATGAAAGGAGGACTAGCAGCCGCGTTGCACGGGAGAATGTGAAAAGTGTTCATATGTAGTAAAAAGCTGAGAAATCCGTCCGTTTTTGTCATTTGTTATCGAACCGACTTAAAGCCAGATCGTCACATTGGCCTCTCTTCTCTCTGAAACGGTTACAGTTATCGTCTGCAAAGCTATGTCGCGTGCTGCAGTATGCGGAAACCCTAAAAGCACCATAGTAGAACACAGAAGAAGCTTCTAAGTTGAAGTAATAGCCAGTAAGAAGTATTTCAATTCAAATTTAGTTGTCGATTATTCACTTTTTAGCCGGCTTTGGTGGCTTGGACATGACCTAGGACCTTAAGATTTTGCATGAAAGGAGGACTAGCAGCCGCGTTGCACGGGAGAATGTGAAAAGTGTTCATATGTAGTAAAAACCTGAGAAATCCGTCCGTTTTCGTCATTTGTTATCGAATCGACTTAAAGCCAGATCGTCACATTGGCCGCTTTTCTCTCTGAGACTGTTACATATATCGTCTGCAAAGCTATGTCACGTGCTGCGGTCTGCGGAGACACTAAAAGCACCATAGGAGAACACAGAAGAAGCTTCTAAGTTGAAGTAATAGAAAGTAAGAAGTAGTGCAATTGAAGTTTTAGTTGTCGATTATTCACTTTTTAGCCGGCTTTGGTGGCTTGGACATGACCTAGGACCTTAAGATTTTGCATGAAAGGAGGACTAGCAGCCGCGTTGCATGGCAGAATGCGAAAAGTGTTCATATGTGGTAAAAACCTGAGAAATGCGTCCGTTTTCGTCATTTGTTATCGAATTGACTTAAAGCCAGATCGTCACATTGGCCGCTTTTCTCTCTGAGACGGTTACATTTATCGTCTGCAAAGCTATGTCGCGTGCTGCGGTATGCGGAGACACTAAAAGCACCATAGTAGAACACAGAAGAAGCTTCTAAGTTGAAGTAATAGCCAGTAAGAAGTAGTACAATTGAAGTTTTAGTTGTCGATTATTCACTTTTTAGCCGGCTTTGGTGGCTTGGACATGACCTGGGACCATACGATTTTACATGAAAAGAGGACTGGCAGCAGCGTTGCACGGGAGAATGTGAAAAGTGTTCATATGTGGTAATAACCTGAGAAATCCGTCCGTTTTCGTCATTTGTTATCGAATCGACTTAAAGCCAGATCGTCACGTTGGCCGCTTTTCTCTCTGAGACTGTTACATATATCGTCTGCAAAGCTATGTCACGTGCTGCGGTCTGCGGAGACACTAAAAGCTACATAGGAGAACACAGAAGAAGCTTCTAAGTTGAAGTAATAGAAAGTAAGAAGTAGTACAATTGAAGTTTTAGTTGTCGATTATTCACTTTTTAGCCGGCTTTGGTGGCTTGGACATGACCTAGGACCTTAAGATTTTGCATGAAAGGAGGACTAGCAGCCGCGTTGCATGGCAGAATGTGAAAAGTGTTCATATGTGGTAAAAAACTGAGAAATGCGTCCGTTTTCGTCATTTGTTATCGAATTGACTTAAAGCCAGAACGTCACATTGGCCACTTTTCTCTCTGAGACGGTTACATTTATCGTCTGCAAAGCTATGTCGCGTGCTGCGATCTGCGGAGACACTAAAAGCACCATAGTAGAACACAGAAGAAGCTTCTAAGTTAAAGTAATAGCCAGTAAGAAGAAATACAATTCAAGTTTTAGTTGTCGATTATTCACATTTTAGCCGTCTTTGGTGGCTTGGACGTGACCTAGGACCTTAACATTTTGCATGAAAGGAGGACTAGCAGCCGCGTTGCACGGGAGTATGTGAAAAGTGTTCATATGTAGTCAAAACCTGAGAAATCCGTCCGTTTTCGTCATTTGTTATCGAATCGACTTAAAGCCAGATCGTCACATTGGCCGCTCTTCTCTCTGAAACGGTTACATTTATCGTCTACAAAGCTATGTCGCGTGGTGCGTTATGCGGAAACACTAAAAGCACCATAATAGAACACAGAAGAAGCTTCTATGTTGAAGTAATAGATAGTAAGAAGTAGTACAATTGAAGTTTTAGTTGTCGATTATTCACTTTTTAGCCGGCTTTGGTGGCTTGGACATGACCTAGGACCATAAGATTTTGCATGAAAGGAGGACTAGTTGCCGCGTTGCATGGGAGAAAGTGAAAAGAGTTCATATGTAGTAAAAACCTGAGAAATCCGTCCGTTTTCGTCATTTGTTATCGAATCGACTTAAAGTTAGTTCGTCACATTGGCCGCTTTTCTCTCTGAGACGGTTACATTTATCGTCTGCAAAGCTATGTCGCGTGCTGCGGTATGCGGAGACACTAAAAGCACCATAGTAGAACACAGAAGATGCTTCTAAGTTGAAGTAATAGCCAGTAAGAAGTAGTACAATTCAAGTATTAGTTGTCGATTATTCATTTTTTAGCCGGCTTTGGTGGCTTGGACATGACCTAGGACCATAAGATTTTGCATGAAAGGAGGACTAGCAGCCGCGTTGCACGGGAGAATGTGAAAAGTGTTCATATGTAGTAAAAACCTGAGAAATCCGTCCGTTTTTGTCATTTGTTATCGAATCGACTTAAAGCCAGATCGTCACATTGGCCTCTCTTCTCTCTGAAACGGTTACAGTTATCGTCTGTAAAGCTATGTCGCGTGCTGCAGTATGCGGAAACCCTAAAAGCACCATAGTAGAACACAGAAGAAGCTTCTAAGTTGAAGTAATAGCCAGTAAGAAGTATTTCAATTCAAATTTAGTTGTCGATTATTCACTTTTTAGCCGGCTTTGGTGGCTTGGACATGACCTAGGACCTTAAGATTTTGCATGAAAGGAGGACTAGCAGCCGCGTTGCACGGGAGAATGTGAAAAGTGTTCATATGTAGTAAGAACCTGAGAAATCCGTCCGTTTTCGTCATTTGTTATCGAATCGACTTAAAGCCAGATCGTCACATTGTCCCCTCTTCTCTCTGAAACGGTTACATTTATCGTCTGCAAAGCTATGTCGCGTGCTGCGGTATGCGGAGACACTAAAAGCACCATAGTAGAACACAGAAGAAGCTTCTATGTTGAAGTAATAGCCAGTAAGAAGTAGTACAATTAAAGTTTTAGTTGTCGATTATTCACTTTTTAGCCGGCTTTGGTGGCTTTTACATGACCTAGGACCTTAAGATTTTGTATGAAAGGAGGTCTAGCAGCCGCGTTGCACGGGAGAATGTGAAAAGTGTTCATATGTAGTAAAAACCTGAGAAATCCGTCCGTTTTCGTCATTTGTTATCGAATCGACTTAAAGCCAGATCGTCACATTTGCCGCTTTTCTCTCTGAGACTGTTACATATATCGTCTGCAAAGCTATGTCACGTGCTGCGGTCTGCGGAGACACTAAAAGCACCATAGGAGAACACAGAAGAAGCTTCTAAGTTGAAGTAATAGAAAGTAAGAAGTAGTGCAATTGAAGTTTTAGTTGTCGATTATTCACTTTTTAGCCGGCTTTGGTGGCTTGGACATGACCTAGGACCTTAAGATTTTGCATGAAAGGAGGACTAGCAGCCGCGTTGCATGGCAGAATGCGAAAAGTGTTCATATGTGGTAAAAACCTGAGAAATGCGTCCGTTTTCGTCATTTGTTATCGAATTGACTTAAAGCCAGATCGTCACATTGGCCGCTTTTCTCTCTGAGACGGTTACATTTATCGTCTGCAAAGCTATGTCGCGTGCTGCGGTATGCGGAGACACTAAAAGCACCATAGTAGAACACAGAAGAAGCTTCTAAGTTGAAGTAATAGCCAGTAAGAAGTAGTACAATTGAAGTTTTAGTTGTCGATTATTCACTTTTTAGCCGGCTTTGGTGGCTTGGACATGACCTAGGACCATAAGATTTTGCATGAAAGGAGGACTAGTTGCCGCGTTGCATGGGAGAAAGTGAAAAGAGTTCATATGTAGTAAAAACCTGAGAAATGCGTCCGTTTTCGTCATTTGTTATCGAATTGACTTAAAGCCAGATCGTCACATTGGCCGCTTTTCTCTCTGAGACGGTTACATTTATCGTCTGCAAAGCTATGTCGCGTGGTGCGTTATGCGGAAACACTAAAAGCACCATAATAGAACACAGAAGAAGCTTCTATGTTGAAGTAATAGATAGTAAGAAGTAGTACAATTGAAGTTTTAGTTGTCGATTATTCACTTTTTAGCCGGCTTTGGTGGCTTGGACATGACCTAGGACCATAAGATTTTGCATGAAAGGAGGACTAGTTGCCGCGTTGCATGGGAGAAAGTGAAAAGAGTTCATATGTAGTAAAAACCTGAGAAATCCGTCCGTTTTCGTCATTTGTTATCGAATCGACTTAAAGTTAGTTCGTCACATTGGCCGCTTTTCTCTCTGAGACGGTTACATTTATCGTCTGCAAAGCTATGTCGCGTGCTGCGGTATGCGGAGACACTAAAAGCACCATAGTAGAACACAGAAGATGCTTCTAAGTTGAAGTAATAGCCAGTAAGAAGTAGTACAATTCAAGTATTAGTTGTCGATTATTCATTTTTTAGCCGGCTTTGGTGGCTTGGACATGACCTAGGACCATAAGATTTTGCATGAAAGGAGGACTAGCAGCCGCGTTGCACGGGAGAATGTGAAAAGTGTTCATATGTAGTAAAAACCTGAGAAATCCGTCCGTTTTTGTCATTTGTTATCGAATCGACTTAAAGCCAGATCGTCACATTGGCCTCTCTTCTCTCTGAAACGGTTACAGTTATCGTCTGTAAAGCTATGTCGCGTGCTGCAGTATGCGGAAACCCTAAAAGCACCATAGTAGAACACAGAAGAAGCTTCTAAGTTGAAGTAATAGCCAGTAAGAAGTATTTCAATTCAAATTTAGTTGTCGATTATTCACTTTTTAGCCGGCTTTGGTGGCTTGGACATGACCTAGGACCTTAAGATTTTGCATGAAAGGAGGACTAGCAGCCGCGTTGCACGGGAGAATGTGAAAAGTGTTCATATGTAGTAAGAACCTGAGAAATCCGTCCGTTTTCGTCATTTGTTATCGAATCGACTTAAAGCCAGATCGTCACATTGTCCCCTCTTCTCTCTGAAACGGTTACATTTATCGTCTGCAAAGCTATGTCGCGTGCTGCGGTATGCGGAGACACTAAAAGCACCATAGTAGAACACAGAAGAAGCTTCTATGTTGAAGTAATAGCCAGTAAGAAGTAGTACAATTAAAGTTTTAGTTGTCGATTATTCACTTTTTAGCCGGCTTTGGTGGCTTTTACATGACCTAGGACCTTAAGATTTTGTATGAAAGGAGGTCTAGCAGCCGCGTTGCACGGGAGAATGTGAAAAGTGTTCATATGTAGTAAAAACCTGAGAAATCCGTCCGTTTTCGTCATTTGTTATCGAATCGACTTAAAGCCAGATCGTCACATTTGCCGCTTTTCTCTCTGAGACTGTTACATATATCGTCTGCAAAGCTATGTCACGTGCTGCGGTCTGCGGAGACACTAAAAGCACCATAGGAGAACACAGAAGAAGCTTCTAAGTTGAAGTAATAGAAAGTAAGAAGTAGTGCAACTGAAGTTTTAGTTGTCGATTATTCACTTTTTAGCCGGCTTTGGTGGCTTGGACATGACCTAGGACCTTAAGATTTTGCATGAAAGGAGGACTAGCAGCCGCGTTGCATGGCAGAATGCGAAAAGTGTTCATATGTGGTAAAAACCTGAGAAATGCGTCCGTTTTCGTCATTTGTTATCGAATTGACTTAAAGCCAGATCGTCACATTGGCCGCTTTTCTCTCTGAGACGGTTACATTTATCGTCTGCAAAGCTATGTCGCGTGCTGCGGTATGCGGAGACACTAAAAGCACCATAGTAGAACACAGAAGAAGCTTCTAAGTTGAAGTAATAGCCAGTAAGAAGTAGTACAATTGAAGTTTTAGTTGTCGATTATTCACAATTTAGCCGGCTTTGGTGGCTTGGACATGACCTAGGACCATAAGATTTTGCATGAAAGGAGGACTAGTTGCCGCGTTGCATGGGAGCAAGTGAAAAGAGTTCATATGTAGTAAAAACCTGAGAAATCCGTCCGTTTTCGTCATTTGTTATCGAATCGACTTAAAGCCAGTTCGTCACATTGGCCGCTTTTCTCTCTGAGACGGTTACATTTATCGTCTGCAAAGCTATGTCGCGTGCTGCGGTATGCGGAGACACTAAAAGCACCATAGTAGAACACAGAAGAAGCTTCTAAGTTGAAGTAATAGCCAGTAAGAAGTAGTACAATTCAAGTTTTAGTTGTCGATTATTCACTTTTTAGCCGGCTTTGGTGGCTTGGACATGACCTAGGACCATAAGATTTTGCATGAAAGGAGGACTAGCAGCCGCGTTGCACGGGAGAATGTGAAAAGTGTTCATATGTAGTAAAAACCTGAGAAATCCGTCCGTTTTCGTCATTTGTTATCGAATCGACTTAAAGCCAGATCGTCACATTGGCCCCTCTTCTCTCTGAAACGGTTACATTTATCGTCTGCAAAGCTATGTCGCGTGCTGCAGTATGCGGAACCCCTAAAAGCACCATAGTAGAACACAGAAGAAGCTTCTAAGTTGAAGTAATAGCGAGTAAGAAGTATTTCAATTCAAATTTAGTTGTCGATTATTCACTTTTTAGCCGGCTTTGGTGGCTTGGACATGACCTAGGACCTTAAGATTTTGCATGAAAGGAGGACTAGCAGCCGCGTCTCACGGGAGAATGTGAAAAGTGTTCATATGTAGTAAAAACCTGAGAAATCCGTCCGTTTTCGTCATTTGTTATCGAATCGACTTAAAGCCAGATCGTCACATTGGCCCCTCTTCTCTCTGAAACGGTTACATTTATCGTCTGCAAAGCTATGTCGCGTGCTGCGGTATGCGGAAACACTAAAAGCACCATAGTAGAACACAGAAGAAGCTTCTATGTTGAAGTAATAGCCAGTAAGAAGTAGTACAATTAAAGTTTTAGTTGTCGATTATTCACTTTTTAGCCGGCTTTTTTGGCTTTTACATGACCTAGGACCTTACGATTTTGCATGAAAGGAGGTCTAGCAGCCGCGTTGCACGGGAGAATGTGAAAAGTGTTCATATGTAGTAAAAATCTGAGAAATCCGTCCGTTTTCGTCATTTGTTATCGAATCGACTTAAAGCCAGATCGTCACATTGGCCGCTCTTCTCCCTGAAACGGTTACATTTATCGTCTACAAAGCTATGTCGCGTGCTGCGTTATGTGGAAACACTAAAAGCACCATAGTAGAACACTGAAGAAGCTTCTATGTTGAAGTAATAGCCAGTAAGAAGTAGTACAATTGAAGTTTTAGTTGTCGATTATTCACTTCTTATCCGGCTTTGGTGGCTTGGACATGAGGTGGAACCATAACATTTTGCATGAAAGGAGGACTAGCAGCCACGTTGCAGCCAAGAATGTGAAAAGTGTTCATATGTAGTAAAAACCTGAGAGATCCATCGTTTTCGTCATTTGTTATCAAATCGTCTTAAAACCAGATCGTCACATTGGCTGCTTTTCTGTCTGAGACGGTTACATTTATCGTCTGCAAATCTATGTCGCCTGCTGCGGTGTGCGGAGACACTAAAAGCACCATAGTAGAACACTGAAGAAGCTTCTAAGTTGAAGCAATAGCCAGTAAGAAGTAGTACAATTCAAGTTTTAGTTGTCGATTATTCACATTTTAGCCGGCTTTGGTGGCTTGGACATGACCTAGGACCATAAGATTTTGCATGAAAGGAGGACTAACAGCCGCGTTGCACGGGAGAATGTGAAAAGTGTTCATATGTAGTAAAAACCTGAGAAATCCGTCCGTTTTCGTCACCTCTTATCGAATCGACTTTAAGCCAGATCGTCACATTGGCCGCTTTTCTCTCTGAGACGGTTACATTTATCGTCTGCAAAGCTATGTCGCGTGCTGCGGTATGCGGAGACACTAAAAGCACCATAGTAGAACACTGAAGAAGCTTCTAAGTTGAAGTAATAGCCAGTAAGAAGTAGTACAATTCAAGTTTTAGTTGTCGATTATTCACATTTTAGCCGGCTTTGGTGGCTTGGACATGACCTAGGACCATAAGATTTTGCATGAAAGGAGGACTAGCAGCCGCGTTGCACGGGAGAATGTGAAAAGTGTTCATATGTAGTAAAAACCTGAGAAATCCGTCCGTTTTTGTCATTTGTTATCGAATCGATTTAAAGCCAGATCGTCACATTGGCCTCTCTTCTCTCTGAAACGGTTACAGTTATCGTCTGCAAAGCTATGTCGCGTGCTGCAGTATGCGGAAAACCTAAAAGCACCATAGTAGAACACAGAAGAAGCTTCTAAGTTGAAGTAATAGCCAGTAAGAAATATTTCAATTCAAATTTAGTTGTCGATTATTCACTTTTTAGCCGGCTTTGGTGGCTTGGACATGACCTAGGACCTTAAGATTTTGCATGAAAGGAGGACTAGCAGCCGCGTTGCACGGGATAATGTGAAAAGTGTTCATATGTAGTAAAAACCTGAGACATCCGTCCGTTTTCGTCATTTGTTATCGAATCGACTTAAAGCCAGATCGTCACATTGTCGCCTCTTCTCTCTGAAACGGTTACATTTATCGTCTGCAAAGCTATGTCGCGTGCTGCGGTATGCGGAAACACTAAAAGCACCATAGTAGAACACAGAAGAAGCTTCTATGTTGAAGTAATAGCCAGTAAGAAGTATTACAATTAAAGTTTTAGTTGTCGATTATTCACTTTTTAGCCGGCTTTGGTGGCTTTTACATGACCTAGGACGTTAAGATTTTGTATGAAAGGAGGTCTAGCAGCCGCGTTGCACGGGAGAATGTGAAAAGTGTTCATATGTAGTAAAAACCTGAGAAATCCGTCCGTTTTCGTCATTTGTTATCGAATCGACTTAAAGCCAGATCGTCACATTGGCCGCTTTTCTCTCTGAGACTGTTACATATATCGTCTGCAAAGCTATGTCACGTGCTGCGGTCTGCGGAGACACTAAAAGCTACATAGGAGAACACAGAAGAAGCTTCTAAGTTGAAGTAATAGAAAGTAAGAAGTAGTACAATTGAAGTTTTAGTTGTCGATTATTCACTTTTTAGCCGGCTTTGGTGGCTTGGACATGACCTAGGACCTTAAGATTTTGCATGAAAGGAGGACTAGCAGCCGCGTTGCATGGCAGAATGTGAAAAGTGTTCATATGTGGTAAAAACCTGAGAAATGCGTCCGTTTTCGTCATTTGTTATCGAATTGACTTAAAGCCAGATCGTCACATTGGCCACTTTTCTCTCTGAGACGGTTACATTTATCGTCTGCAAAGCTATGTCGCGTGCTGCGATCTGCGGAGACACTAAAAGCACCATAGTAGAACACAGAAGAAGCTTCTAAGTTAAAGTAATAGCCAGTAAGAAGAAATACAATTCAAGTTTTAGTTGTCGATTATTCACATTTTAGCCGGCTTTGGTGGCTTCGACATGACCTAGGACCTTAACATTTTGCATGAAAGGAGGACTAGCAGCCGCGTTGCACGGGAGAATGTGAAAAGTGTTCATATGTAGTCAAAACCTGAGAAATCCGTCCGTTTTCGTCACCTCTTATCGAATCGACTTTAAGCCAGATCGTCACATTGGCCGCTTTTCTCTCTGAGACGGTCACATTTATCGTCTGCAAAGCTATGTCGCGTGCTGCGGTATGCGGAGACACTAAAAGCACCATAGTAGAACACTGAAGAAGCTTCTAAGTTGAAGCAATAGCCAGAAAGAAGTAGTACAATTGAAGTTTTAGTTGTCGATTATTCACTTTTTAGCCGGCTTTGGTGGCTTGGACATGACCTAGGACCATAAGATTTTGCATGAAAGGAGGACTAACAGCCGCGTTGCACGGGAGAATGTGAAAAGTGTTCATATGTAGTAAAAACCTGAGAAATCCGTCCGTATTCGTCATTTGTTATCGAATCGACTTAAAGCCAGATCGTCACATTGTCCGCTTTTCTCTCTGGGACGGTTACATTTATCGTCTGCAAAGCTATGTCGCGTGCTGCGGTATGCGGAGACACTAAAAGCACCATAGTATAACACAGAAGAAACTTCAAAGTTGAAGTAATAGCCAGTAAGAAGTAGTACAATTCAAGTTTTAGTTGTCGATTATTCACTTTTTAGCGGGCTTTGGTGGCTTGGATATGACCTAGGACCATAAGATTTTGCATGAAAGGAGGACTAGCAGACGCGTTGCACGGGAGAATGTGAAAAGTGTTCATATGTAGTAAAAACCTGAGAAATCCGTCCGTTTTCGTCATTTGTTATCGAATCGACTTCAAGCCACATAGTCACATTGGCCGCTCTACTCTCTGAAACGGTTACATTTATCGTCTGCGAAGCTATGTCGCGTGCTGCGATCTGCGGAGACACTAAAAGCACCATAGTAGAACACTGAAGAAGCTTCTAAGTTGAAGTAATAGCCAGTAAGAAGTATTTCAATTCAAATTTAGTTGTCGATTATTCACTATTTAGCCGGCTTTGGTGGCTTGGACATGACCTAGGACCTTAAGATTTTGCATGAAAGGAGGACTAGCAGACGCGTTGCACGGGAGAATGTGAAAAGTGTTCATATGTAGTAAAAACCTGAGAAATCCGGCCGTTTTCGTCATTTGTTATCGAATTGACTTAAAGCCAGATCGTCACATTGGCCGCTTTTCTCTCTGAGACGGTTACATTTATCGTCTGCAAAGCTATGTCGCGTGCTGCGGTATGCGGAGACACTAAAAGCACCATAGTAGAACGCAGAAGAAGCTTCTAAGTTGAAGTAATAGCCAGTAAGAAGTAGTACAATTGAAGTTTTAGTTGTCAATTATTCACTTTTTAGCCGGCTTTGGTGGCTTGGACATGACCTGGGACCATCAGATTTTACATGAAAAGAGGACTGGCAGCCGCGTTGCACGGGAGAATGTGAAAAGTGTTCATATGTGGTAAAAACCTGATAAATCCGTCCGTTTTCGTCATTTGTTTTTGAATCGACTTAAAGGCAGATCGTCACATTGGCCGCTTTTCTCTCTGAGACGGTTACATTTATCGTCTGCAACGCTATGTCGCGTGCTGCGGTATGCGGAGACACTAAAAGCACCATAGTAGAACACAGAAGAAGCTTCTAAGTTGAAGTAATAGCCAGTAAGAAGAAATACAATTCAAGTTTTAGTTGTCGATTATTCACATTTTAGCCGGCTTTGGTGGCTTGGACATGACCTAGGACCTTAACATTTTGCATGAAAGGAGGACTAGCAGCCGCGTTGCACGGGAGAATGTGAAAAGTGTTCATATGTAGTAAAAACCTGAGAAATCCGTCCGTTTTCGTCATTTGTTATCGAATCGACTTAAAGCCAGATCGTCACATTGGCCGCTCTTCTCTCTGAAACGGTTACATTTATCGTCTACAAAGCTATGTCGCGTGCTGCAGTATGCGGAAACACTAAAAGCACCATAGTAGAACACAGAAGAAGCTTCTATGTTGAAGTAATAGCCAGTAAGAAGTAGTACAATTAAAGCTTTAGTTGTCGATTATTCACTTTTTAGCCGGCTTTGGTGGCTTTTACATGACCTAGGACCTTAAGATTTTGTATGAAAGCAGGCCTAGCAGCCGCGTTGCACGAGAGAATGTGAAAAGTGTTCATATGTAGTAAAAACCTGAGAAATCCGTCCGTTTTCGTCATTTGTTATCGAATCGACTTAAAGCCAGATCGTCACATTGGCCGCTTTTCTCTCTGAGACTGTTACATATATCGTCTGCAAAGCTATGTCACGTGCTGCGGTCTGCGGAGACACTAAAAGCACCATAGGAGAACACAGAAGAAGCTTCTAAGTTGAAGTAATAGAAAGTAAGAAGTAGTACAATTGAAGTTTTAGTTGTCGATTATTCACTTTTTAGCCGGCTTTGGTGGCTTGGACATGACCTAGGACCTTACGATTTTGCATGAAAGGAGGACTAGCAGCCGCGTTGCATGGCAGAATGCGAAAAGTGTTCATATGTGGTAAAAACCTGAGAAATGCGTCCGTTTTCGTCATTTGTTATCGAATTGACTTAAAGCCAGATCGTCACATTGGCCGCTTTTCTCTCTGAGACGGTTACATTTATCGTCTGCAAAGCTATGTCGCGTGCTGCGGTATGCGGAGACACTAAAAGCACCATAGTAGAACACAGAAGAAGCTTCTAAGTTGAAGTAATAGCCAGTAAGAAGTAGTACAATTCAAGTATTAGTTGTCGATTATTCACTTTTTAGCCGACTTTGGTGGCTTGGACATGACCTAGGACCATAAGATTTTGCATGAAAGGAGGACTAGCAGCCGCGTTGCACGGGAGAATGTGAAAAGTGTTCATATGTAGTAAAAACCTGAGAAATCCGTCCGTTTTTGTCATTTGTTATCGAATCGACTTAAAGCCAGATCGTCACATTGGCCTCTCTTCTCTCTGAAACGGTTACAGTTATCGTCTGCAAAGCTATGTCGCGTGCTGCAGTATGCGGAAACCCTAAAAGCACCATAGTAGAACACAGAAGAAGCTTCTAAGTTGAAGTAATAGCCAGTAAGAAATATTTCAATTCAAATTTAGTTGTCGATTATTCACTTTTTAGCCGGCTTTGGTGGCTTGGACATGACCTAGGACCTTAAGATTTTGCATGAAAGGAGGACTAGCAGCCGCGTTGCACGGGATAATGTGAAAAGTGTTCATATGTAGTAAAAACCTGAGACATCCGTCCGTTTTCGTCATTTGTTATCGAATCGACTTAAAGCCAGATCGTCACTTTGTCGCCTCTTCTCTCTGAAACGGTTACATTTATCGTCTGCAAAGCTATGTCGCGTGCTGCGGTATGCGGAAACACTAAAAGCACCATAGTAGAACACAGAAGAAGCTTCTATGTTGAAGTAATAGCCAGTAAGAAGTAGTACAATTAAAGTTTTAGTTGTCGATTATTCACTTTTTAGCCGGCTTTGGTGGCTTTTACATGACCTAGGACGTTAAGATTTTGTATGAAAGGAGGTCTAGCAGCCGCGTTGCACGGGAGAATGTGAAAAGTGTTCATATGTAGTAAAAACCTGAGAAATCCGTCCGTTTTCGTCATTTGTTATCGAATCGACTTAAAGCCAGATCGTCACATTGGCCGCTTTTCTCTCTGAGACTGTTACATATATCGTCTGCAAAGCTATGTCACGTGCTGCGGTCTGCGGAGACACTAAAAGCACCATAGGAGAACACAGAAGAAGCTTCTAAGTTGAAGTAATAGAAAGTAAGAAGTAGTGCAATTGAAGTTTTAGTTGTCGATTATTCACTTTTTAGCCGGCTTTGGTGGCTTGGACATGACCTAGGACCTTAAGATTTTGCATGAAAGGAGGACTAGCAGCCGCGTTGCATGGCAGAATGCGAAAAGTGTTCATATGTGGTAAAACCCTGAGACATGCGTCCGTTTTCGTCATTTGTTATCGAATTGACTTAAAGCCAGATCGTCACATTATCCGCTTTTCTCTCTGAGACGGTTACATTTATCGTCTGCAAAGCTATGTCGCGTGCTGCGGTATGCGGAGACACTAAAAGCACCATAGTAGAACACAGAAGAAGCTTCTAAGTTGAAGTAATAGCCAGTAAGAAGTAGTACAATTGAAGTTTTAGTTGTCGATTATTCACTTTTTAGCCGGCTTTGGTGGCTTGGACATGACCTGGGACCATAAGATTTTACATGAAAAGAGGACTGGCAGCAGCGTTGCACGGGAGAATGTGAAAAGTGTTCATATGTGGTAAAAACCTGATAAATCCGTCCGTTTTCGTCATTTGTTATCGAATCGACTTAAAGCCAGATCGTCACATTGGCCGCTTTTCTCTCTGAGACTGTTACATATATCGTCTGCAAAGCTATGTCACGTGCTGCGGTCTGCGGAGACACTAAAAGCTACATAGGAGAACACAGAAGAAGCTTCTAAGTTGAAGTAATAGAAAGTAAGAAGTAGTACAATTGAAGTTTTAGTTGTCGATTATTCACTTTTTAGCCGGCTTTGGTGGCTTCGACATGACCTAGGACCTTAACATTTTGCATGAAAGGAGGACTAGCAGCCGCGTTGCATGGCAGAATGTGAAAAGTGTTCATATGTGGTAAAAACCTGAGAAATGCGTCCGTTTTCGTCATTTGTTATCGAATTGACTTAAAGCCAGATCGTCACATTGGCCACTTTTCTCTCTGAGACGGTTACATTTATCGTCTGCAAAGCTATGTCGCGTGCTGCGATCTGCGGAGACACTAAAAGCACCATAGTAGAACACAGAAGAAGCTTCTAAGTTAAAGTAATAGCCAGTAAGAAGAAATACAATTCAAGTTTTAGTTGTCGATTATTCACATTTTAGCCGGCTTTGGTGGCTTCGACATGACCTAGGACCTTAACATTTTGCATGAAAGGAGGACTAGCAGCCGCGTTGCACGGGAGAATGTGAAAAGTGTTCATATGTAGTCAAAACCTGAGAAATCCGTCCGTTTTCGTCATTTGTTATCGAATCGACTTAAAGCCAGATCGTCACATTGGCCGCTCTTCTCTCTGAAACGGTTACATTTATCGTCTACAAAGCTATGTCGCGTGGTGCGTTATGCGGAAACACTAAAAGCACCATAATAGAACACAGAAGAAGCTTCTATGTTGAAGTAATAGATAGTAAGAAGTAGTACAATTGAAGTTTTAGTTGTCGATTATTCACTTTTTAGCCGGCTTTGGTGGCTTGGACATGACCTAGGACCATAAGATTTTGCATGAAAGGAGGACTAGTTGCCGCGTTGCATGGGAGAAAGTGAAAAGAGTTCATATGTAGTAAAAACCTGAGAAATCCGTCCGTTTTCGTCATTTGTTATCGAATCGACTTAAAGCCAGTTCGTCACATTGGCCGCTTTTCTCTCTGAGACGGTTACATTTATCGTCTGCAAAGCTATGTCGCGTGCTGCGGTATGCGGAGACACTAAAAGCACCATAGTAGAACACAGAAGATGCTTCTAAGTTGAAGTAATAGCCAGTAAGAAGTAGTACAATTCAAGTATTAGTTGTCGATTATTCATTTTTTAGCCGGCTTTGGTGGCTTGGACATGACCTAGGACCATAAGATTTTGCATGAAAGGAGGACTAGCAGCCGCGTTGCACGGGAGAATGTGAAAAGTGTTCATATGTAGTAAAAACCTGAGAAATCCGTCCGTTTTTGTCATTTGTTATCGAATCGACTTAAAGCCAGATCGTCACATTGGCCTCTCTTCTCTCTGAAACGGTTACAGTTATCGTCTGCAAAGCTATGTCGCGTGCTGCAGTATGCGGAAACCCTAAAAGCACCATAGTAGAACACAGAAGAAGCTTCTAAGTTGAAGTAATAGCCAGTAAGAAGTATTTCAATTCAAATTTAGTTGTCGATTATTCACTTTTTAGCCGGCTTTGGTGGCTTGGACATGACCTAGGACCTTAAGATTTTGCATGAAAGGAGGACTAGCAGCCGCGTTGCACGGGAGAATGTGAAAAGTGTTCATATGTAGTAAAAACCTGAGAAATCCGTCCGTTTTCGTCATTTGTTATCGAATCGCCTTAAAGCCAGATCGTCACATTGTCCCCTCTTCTCTCTGAAACGGTTACATTTATCGTCTGCAAAGCTATGTCGCGTGCTGCGGTATGCGGAAACACTAAAAGCACCATAGTAGAACACAGAAGAAGCTTCTATGTTGAAGTAATAGCCAGTAAGAAGTAGTACAATTAAAGTTTTAGTTGTCGATTATTCACTTTTTAGCCGGCTTTGGTGGCTTTTACACGACCTAGGACCTTAAGATTTTGTATGAAAGGAGGTCTAGCAGCCGCGTTGCACGGGAGAATGTGAAAAGTGTTCATATGTAGTAAAAACCTGAGAAATCCGTCCGTTTTCGTCATTTGTTATCGAATCGACTTAAAGCCAGATCGTCACATTGGCCGCTTTTCTCTCTGAGACTGTTACATATATCGTCTGCAAAGCTATGTCACGTGCTGCGGTCTACGGAGACACTAAAAGCACCATAGGAGAACACAGAAGAAGCTTCTAAGTTGAAGTAATAGAAAGTAAGAAGTAGTGCAATTGAAGTTTTAGTTGTCGATTATTCACTTTTTAGCCGGCTTTGGTGGCTTGGACATGACCTAGGACCTTAAGATTTTGCATGAAAGGAGGACTAGCAGCCGCGTTGCATGGCAGAATGCGAAAAGTGTTCATATGTGGTAAAAACCAGAGAAATGCGTCCGTTTTCGTCATTTGTTATCGAATTGACTTAAAGCCAGATCGTCACATTGGCCGCTTTTCTCTCTGAGACGGTTACATTTATCGTCTGCAAAGCTATGTCGCGTGCTGCGGTATGCGGAGACACTAAAAGCACCATAGTAGAACACAGAAGAAGCTTCTAAGTTGAAGTAATAGCCAGTAAGAAGTAGTACAATTGAAGTTTTAGTTGTCGATTATTCACTTTTTAGCCGGCTTTGGTGGCTTGGACATGACCTAGGACCTTAAGATTTTGCATGAAAGGAGGACTAGCAGCCGCGTTGCATGGCAGAATGTGAAAAGTGTTCATATGTGGTAAAAACCTGAGAAATGCGTCCGTTTTCGTCATTTGTTATCGAATTGACTTAAAGCCAGATCGTCACATTGGCCACTTTTCTCTCTGAGACGTTTACATTTATCGTCTGCAAAGCTATGTCGCGTGCTGCGATCTGCGGAGACACTAAAAGCACCATAGTAGAACACAGAAGAAGCTTCTAAGTTAAAGTAATAGCCAGTAAGAAGAAATACAATTCAAGTTTTAGTTGTCGATTATTCACATTTTAGCCGGCTTTGGTGGCTTGGACATGACCTAGGACCTTAACATTTTGCATGAAAGGAGGACTAGCAGCCGCGTTGCACGGGAGAATGTGAAAAGTGTTCATATGTAGTCAAAACCTGAGAAATCCGTATGTTTTCGTCACCTCTTATCGAATCGACTTTAAGCCAGATCGTCACATTGGCCGCTTTTCTCTCTGAGACGGTCACATTTATCGTCTGCAAAGCTATGTCGCGTGCTGCGGTATGCGGAGACACTAAAAGCACCATAGTAGAACACTGAAGAAGCTTCTAAGTTGAAGCAATAGCCAGAAAGAAGTAGTACAATTGAAGTTTTAGTTGTCGATTATTCACTTTTTAGCCGGCTTTGGTGGCTTGGACATGACCTAGGACCATAAGATTTTGCATGAAAGGAGGACTAACAGCCGCGTTGCACGGGAGAATGTGAAAAGTGTTCATATGTAGTAAAAACCTGAGAAATCCGTCCGTATTCGTCATTTGTTATCGAATCGACTTAAAGCCAGATCGTCACATTGTCCGCTTTTCTCTCTGGGACGGTTACATTTATCGTCTGCAAAGCTATGTCGCGTGCTGCGGTATGCGGAGACACTAAAAGCACCATAGTATAACACAGAAGAAACTTCAAAGTTGAAGTAATAGCCAGTAAGAAGTAGTACAATTCAAGTTTTAGTTGTCGATTATTCACTTTTTAGCGGGCTTTGGTGGCTTGGATATGACCTAGGACCATAAGATTTTGCATGAAAGGAGGACTAGCAGTCGCGTTGCACGGGAGAATGTGAAAAGTGTTCATATGTAGTAAAAACCTGAGAAATCCGTCCGTTTTCGTCATTTGTTATCGAATCGACTTCAAGCCACATAGTCACATTGGCCGCTCTACTCTCTGAAACGGTTACATTTATCGTCTGCGAAGCTATGTCGCGTGCTGCGATCTGCGGAGACACTAAAAGCACCATAGTAGAACACTGAAGAAGCTTCTAAGTTGAAGTAATAGCCAGTAAGAAGTATTTCAATTCAAATTTAGTTGTCGATTATTCACTATTTAGCCGGCTTTGGTGGCTTGGACATGACCTAGGACCTTAAGATTTTGCATGAAAGGAGGACTAGCAGACGCGTTGCACGGGAGAATGTGAAAAGTGTTCATATGTAGTAAAAACCTGAGAAATCCGGCCGTTTTCGTCATTTGTTATCGAATTGACTTAAAGCCAGATCGTCACATTGGCCGCTTTTCTCTCTGAGACGGTTACATTTATCGTCTGCAAAGCTATGTCGCGTGCTGCGGTATGCGGAGACACTAAAAGCACCATAGTAGAACGCAGAAGAAGCTTCTAAGTTGAAGTAATAGCCAGTAAGAAGTAGTACAATTGAAGTTTTAGTTGTCAATTATTCACTTTTTAGCCGGCTTTGGTGGCTTGGACATGACCTGGGACCATCAGATTTTACATGAAAAGAGGACTGGCAGCCGCGTTGCACGGGAGAATGTGAAAAGTGTTCATATGTGGTAAAAACCTGATAAATCCGTCCGTTTTCGTCATTTGTTTTTGAATCGACTTAAAGGCAGATCGTCACATTGGCCGCTTTTCTCTCTGAGACGGTTACATTTATCGTCTGCAACGCTATGTCGCGTGCTGCGGTATGCGGAGACACTAAAAGCACCATAGTAGAACACAGAAGAAGCTTCTAAGTTGAAGTAATAGCCAGTAAGAAGAAATACAATTCAAGTTTTAGTTGTCGATTATTCACATTTTAGCCGGCTTTGGTGGCTTGGACATGACCTAGGACCTTAACATTTTGCATGAAAGGAGGACTAGCAGCCGCGTTGCACGGGAGAATGTGAAAAGTGTTCATATGTAGTAAAAACCTGAGAAATCCGTCCGTTTTCGTCATTTGTTATCGAATCGACTTAAAGCCAGATCGTCACATTGGCCGCTCTTCTCTCTGAAACGGTTACATTTATCGTCTACAAAGCTATGTCGCGTGCTGCAGTATGCGGAAACACTAAAAGCACCATAGTAGAACACAGAAGAAGCTTCTATGTTGAAGTAATAGCCAGTAAGAAGTAGTACAATTAAAGTTTTAGTTGTCGATTATTCACTTTTTAGCCGGCTTTGGTGGCTTTTACATGACCTAGGACCTTAAGATTTTGTATGAAAGGAGGCCTAGCAGCCGCGTTGCACGAGAGAATGTGAAAAGTGTTCATATGTAGTAAAAACCTGAGAAATCCGTCCGTTTTCGTCATTTGTTATCGAATCGACTTAAAGCCAGATCGTCACATTGGCCGCTTTTCTCTCTGAGACTGTTACATATATCGTCTGCAAAGCTATGTCACGTGCTGCGGTCTGCGGAGACACTAAAAGCACCATAGGAGAACACAGAAGAAGCTTCTAAGTTGAAGTAATAGAAAGTAAGAAGTAGTACAATTGAAGTTTTAGTTGTCGATTATTCACTTTTTAGCCGGCTTTGGTGGCTTGGACATGACCTAGGACCTTAAGATTTTGCATGAAAGGAGGACTAGCAGCCGCGTTGCATGGCAGAATGCGAAAAGTGTTCATATGTGGTAAAAACCTGAGAAATGCGTCCGTTTTCGTCATTTGTTATCGAATTGACTTAAAGCCAGATCGTCACATTGGCCGCTTTTCTCTCTGAGACGGTTACATTTATCGTCTGCAAAGCTATGTCGCGTGCTGCGGTATGCGGAGACACTAAAAGCACCATAGTAGAACACAGAAGAAGCTTCTAAGTTGAAGTAATAGCCAGTAAGAAGTAGTACAATTGAAGTTTTAGTTGTCGATTATTCACTTTTTAGCCGGCTTTGGTGGCTTGGACATGACCTGGGACCATAAGATTTTACATGAAAAGAGGACTGGCAGCAGCGTTGCACGGGAGAATGTGAAAAGTGTTCATATGTGGTAAAAACCTGATAAATCCGTCCGTTTTCGTCATTTGTTATCGAATCGACTTAAAGCCAGATCGTCACATTGGCCGCTTTTCTCTCTGAGACTGTTACATATATCGACTGCAAAGCTATGTCACGTGCTGCGGTCTGCGGAGACACTAAAAGCACCATAGGAGAACACAGAAGAAGCTTCTAAGTTGAAGTAATAGAAAGTAAGAAGTAGTACAATTGAAGTTTTAGTTGTCGATTATTCACTTTTTAGCCGGCTTTGGTGGCTTGGACATGACCTAGGACCTTAAGATTTTGCATGAAAGGAGGACTAGCAGCCGCGTTGCATGGCAGAATGTGAAAAGTGTTCATATGTGGTAAAAACCTGAGAAATGCGTCCGTTTTCGTCATTTGTTATCGAATTGACTTAAAGCCAGATCGTCACATTGGCCGCTTTTCTCTCTGAGACGGTTACATTTATCGTCTGCAAAGCTATGTTGCGTGCTGCGATCTGCGGAGACACTAAAAGCACCATAGTAGAACACAGAAGAAGCTTCTAAGTTAAAGTAATAGCCAGAAAGAAGTAGTACAATTGAAGTTTTAGTTGTCGATTATTCACTTTTTAGTCGGCTTTGGTGGCTTGGACATGACCTAGGACCATACGATTTTGCATGAAAGGAGGAATAGCAGCCGCGGTGCACGGGAGAATGTGAAAAGTGTTCATATGTAGTAAAAACCTGAGAAATCCGTCCGTTTTCGTCATTTGTTATCGAATCGACTTAAAGCCACATAGTCACATTGGCCGCTCTACTCTCTGAAACGGTTACATTTATCGTCTGCAAAGCTATGTCGCGTGCTGCAGTATGCGGAAACACTAAAAGCACCATAGTAGAACACTGAAGAAGCTTCTAAGTTGAAGTAATAGCCAGTAAGAAGTATTTCAATTCAAATTTAGTTGTCGATTATTCACTATTTAGCCGGCTTTGGTGGTTTGGACATGACCTAGGACCTTAAGATTTTGCATGAAAAGAGGACTAGCAGACGCGTTGCACGGGAGAATGTGAAAAGTGTTCATATGTAGTAAAAACTTGAGAAATCCGTCCGTTTTCGTCATTTGTTATCGAATCGACTTAAAGCTACATAGTCACATTGGCCGCTCTACTCTCTGAAACGGTTACATTTATCGTCTGCAAAGCTATGTCGCGTGCTACAGTATGCGGAAACACTAAAAGCACCATAGTAGAACACTGAAGAAGCTTCTATGTTGAAGTAATAGCCAGTAAGAAGTAGTGCAATTGAAGTTTTAGTTGTCGATTATTCACTTTTTAGCCGGCTTTGGTGGCTTGGACATGAGGTGGAACCATAAAATTTTGCAGGAAAGGAAGACTAGCAGCCACGTTGCACCGGAGAATGTGAAAAGAGTTCATATGTAGTAAAAACCTGAGAAATCCATCGTTTTCGTCATTTGTTATCAAATCGTCTTAAAGCCAGATCCTCACATTGGCTGCTTTTCTCTCTGAGACGGTTACAATTATCGTCTGCAAATCTATGTCGCCTGCTGCGGTATGCGGAGACACTAAAAGCACCATAGGAGAACACTGAAGAAGCTTCTAAGTTGAAGCAATAGCCAGTAAGAAGTAGTACAATTGAAGTTTTAGTTGTCGATTATTCACTTTTTAGCCGGCTTTGGTGGCTTGGTCATGACCTAGGACCATAAGATTTTGCATGAAAGGAGGACTAACAGCCGCGTTGCACGGGAGAATGTGAAAAGTGTTCATATGTAGTAAAAACCTGAGAAATCCGTCCGTTTTCGTCATTTGTTATCGAATCGACTTAAAGCCAGATCGTCACATTGGCCGCTTTTCTCTCTGAGACGGTTACATTTATCGTCTGCAAATCTATGTCGCGTGCTGCGGTATGCGGAGACACTAAAAGCACCATAGTAGAACACTGAAGAAGCTTCTAAGTTGAAGCAATAGCCAGAAAGAAGTAGTACAATTGAAGTTTTAGTTGTCGATTATTCACTTTTTAGCCGGCTTCGGTGGCTTGGACATGACCTAGGACCATAAGATTTTGCATGAAAGGAGGACTAACAGCCGCGTTGCACGGGAGAATGTGAAAAGTGTTCATATGTAGTGAAATCCTGAGAAATCCGTCCGTTTTCGTCCTTTGTTATCGAATCGACTTAAAGCCAGATCGTCACATTGGCCGCTTTTCTCTCTGGGACGGTTACATTTATCGTCTGCAAAGCTATGTCACGTGCTGCGGTATGCGGAGACACTAAAAGCACCATAGTAGAACACAGAAGAAACTTCAAAGTTGAATCAATAGCCAGTATGAAGTAGTACAATTCAAGTTTTAGTTGTCGATTATTCACTTTTTAGCCGGCTTTGGTGGCTTGGATATGACCTAGGACCATAAGATTTTGCATGAAAGGAGGACTAGCAGACGCGTTACACGGGAGAATGTGAAAAGTGTTCATATGTAGTAAAAACCTTAGAAATCCGTCCGTTTTCGTCATTTGTTATCGAATCGACTTAAAGCCACATAGTCACATTGGCCGCTCTACTCTCTGAAACGGTTACATTTATCGTCTGCAAAGCTATGTCGCGTGCTGCAGTATGCGGAAACACTAAAAGCACCATAGTAGAACACAGAAGAAGCTTCTAAGTTGAAGTAATAGCCAGTAAGAAGTATTTCAATTCAAATTTAGTTGTCGATTATTCACTTTTTAGCCGGCATTGGTAGCTCGGACATCACCTAGGACGTTAAGATTTTGCATGAAAGGAGGACTGGCAGCCGCGTTGCACGGGGGATATAAAAAGTGTTCATATGTAGTAAAAACCTGAGAAATCCGTCCGTTTTCGTCATTTGTTATCGAATCGACTTAAAGTCAGATCGTCACATTGGCCCCTCTTCTCTCTGAAACGGTTACATTTATCGTCTACAAAGCTATGTCGCGTGCTGCGGTATGCGGAAACACTAAAAGCACCATAGTAGAACACAGAAGAAGCTTCTAAGTTGAAGTAATAGCCAGTAAGAAGTAGTACAATTCATGTTTTAGTTGTCGATTATTCACTTTTTAGCCGGCTTTGGTGGCTTGGACATGACCTAGGAACATAAGATTTTGCATGACAGGAGGACTAACAGCCGCGTTGCACGGGAGAATGTGAAATGTGTTCATATGTAGTAAAAACCTGAGAAATCCGTCCGTTTTCGTCATTTGTTATCGAATCGACTTAAAGCCAGATCGTCACATTTGCCGCTCTTCTCTCTGAAACGGTTACATTTATCGTCTGCAAAGCTGTGTCGCGTGCTGCGATCTGCGGAGACACTAAAAGCACCATAGGAGAACACAGAAGAAGCTTCTAAGTTGAAGTAATAGCCAGTAAGAAGTAGTACAATTGTAGTTTTAGTTGTCGATTATTCACTTTTTAGCTGGCTTTGGTGGCTTGGACATGACCTGGGACCTTACGATTTTGCATGAAAGGAGGACTAGCAGCCGCGTTGCATGGGAGAATGTGAAAAGTGTTCATGTGTAGTAAAAACCTGAGAAATCCGTCCGTTTTCGTCATTTGTTATCGAATCTACTTAAAGCCAGATCGTCACATTTGCCGCCTTTCTCTCTGAGAAGGTTACACTTAATGTCTGCAAAGCTATGTCGCGTGCTGCAGTATGCGGAGACACTAAAAGCACCATAGAAGAACACAGAAGATGCTTCTAAGTTGAAGTAATAGCCAGTAAGAAGTAGTACAATTGAAGTTTTAGTTGTCGATTATTCACTTTTTAGCCGGCTTTGGTGGCTTGGACATATCAAGGGACCTTAAGATTTTACATGAAAGGAGGACTGGCAGCCGCGTTGCACGGGAGATCGTGAAAAGTGTTCATATGTGGTAAAAACCTGATAAATCCGTCCGTTATCGTCATTTGTTATCGAATCGACTTAAAGACAGATCGTCACATTGGCCGCTTTTCTCTCTGGGACGGTTACATTTATCGTCTGCAAAGCTATGTCGCGTGCTGCGGTATGCGGAGACACTAAAAGCACCATAGTATAACACAGAAGAAACTTCAAAGTTTAAGTAATAGCCAGTAAGAAGTAGTACAATTCAAGTTTTAGTTGTCGATTATTCACTTTTTAGCCGGCTTTGGTGGCTTGGATATGACCTAGGACCATAAGATTTTGCATGAAAGGAGGACTAGCAGACGCGTTGCACGGGAGAATGTGAAAAGTGATCATATGTAGTAAAAACCTGAGAAATCTGTCCGTTTTCGTCATTTGTTATCGAATCGACTTAAAGCCACATAGTCACATTGGCCGCTCTACTCTCTGAAACGGTTAGATTTATCGTCTGCAAAGCTATGTCGCGTGCTGCAGTATGCGGAAACACTAAAAGCACCATAGTAGAACACTGAAGAAGCTTCTAAGTTGAAGTAATAGCCAGTAAGAAGTATTTCAATTCAAATTTAGTTGTCGATTATTCACTATTTAGCCGGCTTTGGTGGCTTGGATATGACCTAGGACCTTAAGATTTTGCATGAAAGGAGGACTAGCAGACGCGTTGCACGGGAGAATGTGAAAAGTGTTCATATGTAGTAAAAACCTGAGAAATCCGTCCGTTTTCGTCATTTGTTATCGAATCGACTTAAAGCCAGATCGTCACATTGGCCGCTCTACTCTCTGAAACGGTTACATTTATCGTCTGCAAAGCTATGTCGCGTGCTGCAGTATGCGGAGACACTAAAAGCACCATAGTAGAACACTGAAGAAGCTTCTATGTTGAAGTAATAGCCAGTAAGAAGTAGTGCAATTGAAGTTTTAGTTGTCGATTATTCACTTTTTAGCCGGCTTTGGTCGCTTGGACATGAGGTGGAACCATAAAATTTTGCATGAAAGGAAGACTAGCAGCCACGTTGCACCGGAGAATGTGAAAAGTGTTCATATGTAGTAAAAACCTGAGAAATCCATCGTTTTCGTCATTTGTTATCAAATCGTCTTAAAGCCAGATCGTCACATTGGCTGCTTTTCTCTCTGAGACGGTTACATTTAGCGCCTGCAAATATATGTCGCGTGCTGCGGTATGCGGAGACACTAAAAGCACCATAGTAGAAAACTGAAGAAGCTTCTAAGTTGAAACAACAGCCAGTAAGAAGTAGTACAATTGAAGTTTTAGTTGTCGATTATTCACTTTTTAGCCGGCTTTGGTGGCTTGGACATGACCTAGGACCATAAGATTTTGCATGAAAGGAGGACTAACAGCCGCGTTGCACGGGAGAATGTGAAAAGTGTTCATATGTAGTAAAAACCTGAGAAATCCGTCCGTTTTCTTCAATTGTTATCGAATCGACTTAAAGCCAGATCGTCACATTGGCCGCTTTTCTCTCTGGGACGGTTACATTTATCGTCTGCAAAGCTATGTCGCGTGCTGCGGTATGCGGAGACACTAAAAGCACCATAGTATAACACAGAAGAAACTTCAAAGTTTAAGTAATAGCCAGTAAGAAGTAGTACAATTCAAGTTTTAGTTGTCGATTATTCACTTTTTAGCCGGCTTTGGTGGCTTGGATATGACCTAGGACCTTAAGATTTTGCATGAAAGGAGGACTAGCAGACGCGTTGCACGGGAGAATGTGAAAAGTGTTCATATGTAGTAAAAACCTGAGAAATCCGTCCGTTTTCGTCATTTGTTATCGAATCGACTTAAAGCCACATAGTCACATTGGCCGCTCTACTCTCTGAAACGGTTACATTTATCGTCTGCAAAGCTATGTCGCGTGCTGCAGTATGCGGAAACACTAAAAGCACCATAGTAGAACACTGAAGAAGCTTCTAAGTTGAAGTAATAGCCAGTAAGATGTATTTCAATTCAAATTTAGTTGTCGATTATTCACTATTTAGCCGGCTTTGGTGGCTTGGACATGACCTAGGACCTTAAGATTTTGCATGAAAGGAGGACTAGCAGACGCGTTGCACGGGAGAATGTGAAAAGTGTTCATATGTAGTAAAAACCTGAGAAATCCGTCCGTTTTCGTCCTTTGTTATCGAATCGACTTAAAGCCAGATCGTCACATTGGCCGCTTTTCTCTCTGGGACGGTTACATTTATCGTCTGCAAAGCTATGTCGCGTGCTGCGGTATGCGGAGACACTAAAGGCACCATAGTAGAACACAGATGAAGCTTCTAAGTTGAAGTAATAGCCAGTAAGAAGTAGTACAATTGAAGTTTTAGTTGTCGATTATTCACTTTTTAGCCGGCTTTGGTGGCTTGGATATGACCTAGGACCATAAGATTTTGCATGAAAGGAGGACTAGCAGACGCGTTGCACGGGAGAATATGAAAAGTGTTCATATGTAGTAAAAACCTTAGAAATCCGTCCGCTTTCGTCATTTGTTATCGAATCGACTTAAAGCCACATAGTCACATTGGCCGCTCTACTCTCTGAAACGGTTACATTTATCGTCTGGAAAGCTATGTCGCGTGCTGCAGTATGCGGAAACACTAAAAGCACCATAGTAGAACACAGAAGAAGCTTCTAAGTTGAAGTAATAGCCAGTAAGAAGTATTTCAATTCAAATTTAGTTGTCGATTATTCACTATTTAGCCGGCTTTGGTGGCTTGGACATGACCTAGGATCTTAAGATTTTGCATGAATGGAGGACTAGCAGCCGCGTTGCACGGGAGAATGTGAAAAGTGTTCATATGTAGTAAAAACCTGAGAAATCCGTCCGTTTTCGTCATTTGTTATCGAATCGCCTTAAAGTCAGATCGTCACATTGGCCCCTCTTCTCTCTGAAACGGTTACATTTATCGTCTACAAAGCTATGTCGCGTGCTGCGGTATGCGGAAACACTAAAAGCACCATAGTAGAACACAGAAGAAGCTTCTAAGTTGAAGTAATAGCCAGTAAGAAGTAGTACAATTCATGTTTTAGTTGTCGATTATTCACTTTTTAGCCGGCTTTGGTGGCTTGGACATGACCTAGGACCATAAGATTTTGCATGAAAGGAGGACTAACAGCCGCGTTTCACGGGAGAATGTGAAATGTGTTCATATGTAGTAAAAACCTGAGAAATCCGTCCGTTTTCGTCATTTGTTATTGAATCGACTTAAAGCCAGATCGTCACAATTGCCGCTCTTCTCTCTGAAACGGTTACATTTATCGTCTGCAAAGCTATGTCGCGTGCTGCGATCTGCGGAGACACTAAAAGCACCATAGGAGAACACAGAAGAAGCTTCTAAGTTGTAGTAATAGCCAGTAAGAAGTAGTACAATTGAAGTTTTAGTTGTCGATTATTCGCTTTTTAGCTGGCTTTGGTGGCTTGGACATGACCTGGGACCTTACGATTCTGCATGAAAGGAGGACTAGCAGCCATGTTGCATGGGAGAGTGTGAAAAGTGTTCATGTGTAGTAAAAACCTGAGAAATCCGTCCGTTTTCGTCATTTGTTATCGAATCGACTTAAAGCCAGATCGTCACATTTGCCGCCTTTCTCTCTGAGAAGGTTACACTTAATGTCTGCAAAGCTATGTCGCGTGCTGCAGTATGCGGAGACACTAAAAGCACCATAGAAGAACACAGAAGATGCTTCTAAGTTGAAGTAATAGCCAGTTAGAAGTAGTACAATTGAAGTTTTAGTTGTCGATTATTCACTTTTTAGCCGGCTTTGGTGGCTTGGACATGACAAGGGACCTTAAGATTTTACATGAAAGGAGGACTGGCAGCCGCGTTGCACGGGAGAATGTGAAAAGTGTTCATATGTGGTAAAAACCTGATAAATCCGTCCGTTATCGTCATTTGTTATCGAATCGACTTAAAGCCAGATCGTCACATTGGCCGCTTTTCTCTCTGGGTCGGTTACATTTATCGTCTGCAAAGCTATGTCGCGTGCTGCGGTATGCGGAGACACTAAAAGCACCATAGTATAACACAGAAGAAACTTCAAAGTTTAAGTAATAGCCAGTAAGAAGTAGTACAATTCAAGTTTTAGTTGTCGATTATTCACTTTTTAGCGGGCTTTGGTGGCTTGGATATGACCTAGGACCATAAGATTTTGCATGAAAGGAGGACTAGCAGACGCGTTGCACGGGAGAATGTGAAAAGTGTTCATATGTAGTAAAAACCTGAGAAATCCGTCCGTTTTCGTCATTTGTTATCGAATCGACTTCAAGCCACATAGTCACATTGGCCGCTCTACTCTCTGAAACGGTTACATTTATCGTCTGCGAAGCTATGTCGCGTGCTGCGATCTGCGGAGACACTAAAAGCACCATAGTAGAACACTGAAGAAGCTTCTAAGTTGAAGTAATAGCCAGTAAGAAGTATTTCAATTCAAATTTAGTTGTCGATTATTCACTATTTAGCCGGCTTTGGTGGCTTGGACATGACCTAGGACCTTAAGATTTTGCATGAAAGGAGGACTAGCAGACGCGTTGCACGGGAGAATGTGAAAAGTGTTCATATGTAGTAAAAACCTGAGAAATCCGGCCGTTTTCGTCATTTGTTATCGAATTGACTTAAAGCCAGATCGTCACATTGGCCGCTTTTCTCTCTGAGACGGTTACATTTATCGTCTGCAAAGCTATGTCGCGTGCTGCGGTATGCGGAGACACTAAAAGCACCATAGTAGAACGCAGAAGAAGCTTCTAAGTTGAAGTAATAGCCAGTAAGAAGTAGTACAATTGAAGTTTTAGTTGTCAATTATTCACTTTTTAGCCGGCTTTGGTGGCTTGGACATGACCTGGGACCATAAGATTTTACATGAAAAGAGGACTGGCAGCCGCGTTGCACGGGAGAATGTGAAAAGTGTTCATATGTGGTAAAAACCTGATAAATCCGTCCGTTTTCGTCATTTGTTTTTGAATCGACTTAAAGGCAGATCGTCACATTGGCCGCTTTTCTCTCTGAGACGGTTACATTTATCGTCTGCAACGCTATGTCGCGTGCTGCGGTATGCGGAGACACTAAAAGCACCATAGTAGAACACAGAAGAAGCTTCTAAGTTGAAGTAATAGCCAGTAAGAAGAAATACAATTCAAGTTTTAGTTGTCGATTATTCACATTTTAGCCGGCTTTGGTGGCTTGGACATGACCTAGGACCTTAACATTTTGCATGAAAGGAGGACTAGCAGCCGCGTTGCACGGGAGAATGTGAAAAGTGTTCATATGTAGTAAAAACCTGAGAAATCCGTCCGTTTTCGTCATTTGTTATCGAATCGACTTAAAGCCAGATCGTCACATTGGCCGCTCTTCTCTCTGAAACGGTTACATTTATCGTCTACAAAGCTATGTCGCGTGCTGCAGTATGCGGAAACACTAAAAGCACCATAGTAGAACACAGAAGAAGCTTCTATGTTGAAGTAATAGCCAGTAAGAAGTAGTACAATTCAAGTTTTAGTTGTCGATTATTCACTTTTTAGCCGGCTTTGGTGGCTTTTACATGACCTAGGACCTTAAGATTTTGTATGAAAGGAGGCCTAGCAGCCGCGTTGCACGAGAGAATGTGAAAAGTGTTCATATGTAGTAAAAACCTGAGAAATCCGTCCGTTTTCGTCATTTGTTATCGAATCGACTTAAAGCCTGATCGTCACATTGGCCGCTTTTCTCTCTGAGACTGTTACATATATCGTCTGCAAAGCTATGTCACGTGCTGCGGTCTGCGGAGACACTAAAAGCACCATAGGAGAACACAGAAGAAGCTTCTAAGTTGAAGTAATAGAAAGTAAGAAGTAGTACAATTGAAGTTTTAGTTGTCGATTATTCACTTTTTAGCCGGCTTTGGTGGCTTGGACATGACCTAGGACCTTAAGATTTTGCATGAAAGGAGGACTAGCAGCCGCGTTGCATGGCAGAATGCGAAAAGTGTTCATATGTGGTAAAAACCTGAGAAATGCGTCCGTTTTCGTCATTTGTTATCGAATTGACTTAAAGCCAGATCGTCACATTGGCCGCTTTTCTCTCTGAGACGGTTACATTTATCGTCTGCAAAGCTATGTCGCGTGCTGCGGTATGCGGAGACACTAAAAGCACCATAGTAGAACACAGAAGAAGCTTCTAAGTTGAAGTAATAGCCAGTAAGAAGTAGTACAATTGAAGTTTTAGTTGTCGATTATTCACTTTTTAGCCGGCTTTGGTGGCTTGGACATGACCTGGGACCATAAGATTTTACATGAAAAGAGGACTGGCAGCAGCGTTGCACGGGAGAATGTGAAAAGTGTTCATATGTGGTAAAAACCTGATAAATCCGTCCGTTTTCGTCATTTGTTATCGAATCGACTTAAAGCCAGATCGTCACATTGGCCGCTTTTCTCTCTGAGACTGTTACATATATCGTCTGCAAAGCTATGTCACGTGCTGCGGTCTGCGGAGACACTAAAAGCACCATAGGAGAACACAGAAGAAGCTTCTATGTTGAAGTAATAGAAAGTAAGAAGTAGTACAATTGAAGTTTTAGTTGTCGATTATTCACTTTTTAGCCGGCTTTGGTGGCTTGGACATGACCTAGGACCTTAAGATTTTGCATGAAAGGAGGACTAGCAGCCGCGTTGCATGGCAGAATGTGAAAAGTGTTCATATGTGGTAAAAACCTGAGAAATGCGTCCGTTTTCGTCATTTGTTATCGAATTGACTTAAAGCCAGATCGTCACATTGGCCGCTTTTCTCTCTGAGACGGTTACATTTATCGTCTGCAAAGCTATGTCGCGTGCTGCGATCTGCGGAGACACTAAAAGCACCATAGTAGAACACAGAAGAAGCTTCTAAGTTAAAGTAATAGCCAGTAAGAAGAAATACAATTCAAGTTTTAGTTGTCGATTATTCACATTTTAGCCGGCTTTGGTGGCTTGGACATGACCTAGGACCTTAACATTTTGCATGAAAGGAGGAATAGCAGCCGCGTTGCACGGGAGAATGTGAAAAGTGTTCATATGTAGTCAAAACCTGAGAAATCCGTCCGTTTTCGTCACCTCTTATCGAATCGACTTTAAGCCAGATCGTCACATTGGCCGCTTTTCTCTCTGAGACGGTCACATTTATCGTCTGCAAAGCTATGTCGCGTGCTGCGGTATGCGGAGACACTAAAAGCACCATACTTGAACACTGAAGAAGCTTCTAAGTTGAAGCAATAGCCAGAAAGAAGTGGTACAATTGAAGTTTTAGTTGTCGATTATTCACTTTTTAGTCGGCTTTGGTGGCTTGGACATGACCTAGGACCATAAGATTTTGCATGAAAGGAGGAATAGCAGCCGCGGTGCACGGGAGAATGTGAAAAGTGTTCATATGTAGTAAAAACCTGAGAAATCCGTCCGTTTTCGTCATTTGTTATCGAATCGACTTAAAGCCACATAGTCACATTGGCCGCTCTACTCTCTGAAACGGTTACATTTATCGTCTGCAAAGCTATGTCGCGTGCTGCAGTATGCGGAAACACTAAAAGCACCATAGTAGAACACTGAAGAAGCTTCTAAGTTGAAGTAATAGCCAGTAAGAAGTATTTCAATTCAAATTTAGTTGTCGATTATTCACTATTTAGCCGGCTTTGGTGGCTTGGACATGACCTAGGACCTTAAGATTTTGCATGAAAAGAGGACTAGCAGACGCTTTGCACGGGAGAATGTGAAAAGTGTTCATATGTAGTAAAAACCTGAGAAATCCGTCCGTTTTCGTCATTTGTTATCGAATCGACTTAAAGCTACATAGTCACATTGGCCGCTCTACTCTCTGAAACGGTTACATTTATCGTCTGCAAAGCTATGTCGCGTGCTACAGTATGCGGAAACACTAAAAGCACCATAGTAGAACACTGAAGAAGCTTCTATGTTGAAGTAATAGCCAGTAAGAAGTAGTGCAATTGAAGTTTTAGTTGTCGATTATTCACTTTTTAGCCGGCTTTGGTGGCTTGGACATGAGGTGGAACCATAAAATTTTGCAGGAAAGGAAGACTAGCAGCCACGTTGCACCGGAGAATGTGAAAAGAGTTCATATGTAGTAAAAACCTGAGAAATCCATCGTTTTCGTCATTTGTTATCAAATCGTCTTAAAGCCAGATCCTCACATTGGCTGCTTTTCTCTCTGAGACGGTTACAATTATCGTCTGCAAATCTATGTCGCCTGCTGCGGTATTCGGAGACACTAAAAGCACCATAGTAGAACACTGAAGAAGCTTCTAAGTTGAAGCAATAGCCAGTAAGAAGTAGTACAATTGAAGTTTTAGTTGTCGATTATTCACTTTTTAGCCGGCTTTGGTGGCTTGGTCATGACCTAGGACCATAAGATTTTGCATGAAAGGAGGACTAACAGCCGCGTTGCACGGGAGAATGTGAAAAGTGTTCATATGTAGTAAAAACCTGAGAAATCCGTCCGTTTTCGTCATTTGTTATCGAATCGACTTAAAGCCAGATCGTCACATTGGCCGCTTTTCTCTCTGAGACGGTTACATTTATCGTCTGCAAATCTATGTCGCGTGCTGCGGTATGCGGAGACACTAAAAGCACCATAGTAGAACACTGAAGAAGCTTCTAAGTTGAAGTAATAGCCAGTAAGAAGTATTTCAATTCAAATTTAGTTGTCGATTATTCACTATTTAGCCGGCTTTGGTGGCTTGGACATGACCTAGGACCTTAAGATTTTGCATGAAAGGAGGACTAGCAGACGCGTTGCACGGGAGAATGTGAAAAGTGTTCATATGTAGTAAAAACCTGAGAAATCCGGCCGTTTTCGTCATTTGTTATCGAATTGACTTAAAGCCAGATCGTCACATTGGCCGCTTTTCTCTCTGAGACGGTTACATTTATCGTCTGCAAAGCTATGTCGCGTGCTGCGGTATGCGGAGACACTAAAAGCACCATAGTAGAACGCAGAAGAAGCTTCTAAGTTGAAGTAATAGCCAGTAAGAAGTAGTACAATTGAAGTTTTAGTTGTCAATTATTCACTTTTTAGCCGGCTTTGGTGGCTTGGACATGACCTGGGACCATAAGATTTTACATGAAAAGAGGACTGGCAGCCGCGTTGCACGGGAGAATGTGAAAAGTGTTCATATGTGGTAAAAACCTGATAAATCCGTCCGTTTTCGTCATTTGTTTTTGAATCGACTTAAAGGCAGATCGTCACATTGGCCGCTTTTCTCTCTGAGACGGTTACATTTATCGTCTGCAACGCTATGTCGCGTGCTGCGGTATGCGGAGACACTAAAAGCACCATAGTAGAACACAGAAGAAGCTTCTAAGTTGAAGTAATAGCCAGTAAGAAGAAATACAATTCAAGTTTTAGTTGTCGATTATTCACATTTTAGCCGGCTTTGGTGGCTTGGACATGACCTAGGACCTTAACATTTTGCATGAAAGGAGGACTAGCAGCCGCGTTGCACGGGAGAATGTGAAAAGTGTTCATATGTAGTAAAAACCTGAGAAATCCGTCCGTTTTCGTCATTTGTTATCGAATCGACTTAAAGCCAGATCGTCACATTGGCCGCTCTTCTCTCTGAAACGGTTACATTTATCGTCTACAAAGCTATGTCGCGTGCTGCAGTATGCGGAAACACTAAAAGCACCATAGTAGAACACAGAAGAAACTTCTATGTTGAAGTAATAGCCAGTAAGAAGTAGTACAATTAAAGTTTTAGTTGTCGATTATTCACTTTTTAGCCGGCTTTGGTGGCTTTTACATGACCTAGGACCTTAAGATTTTGTATGAAAGGAGGCCTAGCAGCCGCGTTGCACGAGAGAATGTGAAAAGTGTTCATATGTAGTAAAAACCTGAGAAATCCGTCCGTTTTCGTCATTTGTTATCGAATCGACTTAAAGCCTGATCGTCACATTGGCCGCTTTTCTCTCTGAGACTGTTACATATATCGTCTGCAAAGCTATGTCACGTGCTGCGGTCTGCGGAGACACTAAAAGCACCATAGGAGAACACAGAAGAAGCTTCTAAGTTGAAGTAATAGAAAGTAAGAAGTAGTACAATTGAAGTTTTAGTTGTCGATTATTCACTTTTTAGCCGGCTTTGGTGGCTTGGACATGACCTAGGACCTTAAGATTTTGCATGAAAGGAGGACTAGCAGCCGCGTTGCATGGCAGAATGCGAAAAGTGTTCATATGTGGTAAAAACCTGAGAAATGCGTCCGTTTTCGTCATTTGTTATCGAATTGACTTAAAGCCAGATCGTCACATTGGCCGCTTTTCTCTCTGAGACGGTTACATTTATCGTCTGCAAAGCTATGTCGCGTGCTGCGGTATGCGGAGACACTAAAAGCACCATAGTAGAGCACAGAAGAAGCTTCTAAGTTGAAGTAATAGCCAGTAAGAAGTAGTACAATTGAAGTTTTAGTTGTCGATTATTCACTTTTTAGCCGGCTTTGGTGGCTTGGACATGACCTGGGACCATAAGATTTTACATGAAAAGAGGACTGGCAGCAGCGTTGCACGGGAGAATGTGAAAAGTGTTCATATGTGGTAAAAACCTGATAAATCCGTCCGTTTTCGTCATTTGTTATCGAATCGACTTAAAGCCAGATCGTCACATTGGCCGCTTTTCTCTCTGAGACTGTTACATATATCGTCTGCAAAGCTATGTCACGTGCTGCGGTCTGCGGAGACACTAAAAGCACCATAGGAGAACACAGAAGAAGCTTCTAAGTTGAAGTAATAGAAAGTAAGAAGTAGTACAATTGAAGTTTTAGTTGTCGATTATTCACTTTTTAGCCGGCTTTGGTGGCTTGGACATGACCTAGGACCTTAAGATTTTGCATGAAAGGAGGACTAGCAGCCGCGTTGCATGGCAGAATGTGAAAAGTGTTCATATGTGGTAAAAACCTGAGAAATGCGTCCGTTTTCGTCATTTGTTATCGAATTGACTTAAAGCCAGATCGTCACATTGGCCGCTTTTCTCTCTGAGACGGTTACATTTATCGTCTGCAAAGCTATGTCGCGTGCTGCGATCTGCGGAGACACTAAAAGCACCATAGTAGAACACAGAAGAAGCTTCTAAGTTAAAGTAATAGCCAGTAAGAAGAAATACAATTCAAGTTTTAGTTGTCGATTATTCACATTTTAGCCGGCTTTGGTGGCTTGGACATGACCTAGGACCTTAACATTTTGCATGAAAGGAGGAATAGCAGCCGCGTTGCACGGGAGAATGTGAAAAGTGTTCATATGTAGTCAAAACCTGAGAAATCCGTCCGTTTTCGTCACCTCTTATCGAATCGACTTTAAGCCAGTTCGTCACATTGGGCGCTTTTCTCTCTGAGACGGTCACATTTATCGTCTGCAAAGCTATGTCGCGTGCTGCGGTATGCGGAGACACTAAAAGCACCATAGTTGAACACTGAAGAAGCTTCTAAGTTGAAGCAATAGCCAGAAAGAAGTGGTACAATTGAAGTTTTAGTTGTCGATTATTCACTTTTTAGTCGGCTTTGGTGGCTTGGACATGACCTAGGACCATAAGATTTTGCATGAAAGGAGGAATAGCAGCCGCGGTGCACGGGAGAATGTGAAAAGTGTTCATATGTAGTAAAAACCTGAGAAATCCGTCCGTTTTCGTCATTTGTTATCGAATCGACTTAAAGCCACATAGTCACATTGGCCGCTCTACTCTCTGAAACGGTTACATTTATCGTCTGCAAAGCTATGTCGCGTGCTGCAGTATGCGGAAACACTAAAAGCACCATAGTAGAACACTGAAGAAGCTTCTAAGTTGAAGTAATAGCCAGTAAGAAGTATTTCAATTCAAATTTAGTTGTCGATTATTCACTATTTAGCCGGCTTTGGTGGCTTGGACATGACCTAGGACCTTAAGATTTTGCATGAAAAGAGGACTAGCAGACGCGTTGCACGGGAGAATGTGAAAAGTGTTCATATGTAGTAAAAACCTGAGAAATCCGTCCGTTTTCGTCATTTGTTATCGAATCGACTTAAAGCTACATAGTCACATTGGCCGCTCTACTCTCTGAAACGGTTACATTTATCGTCTGCAAAGCTATGTCGCGTGCTACAGTATGCGGAAACACTAAAAGCACCATAGTAGAACACTGAAGAAGCTTCTATGTTGAAGTAATAGCCAGTAAGAAGTAGTGCAATTGAAGTTTTAGTTGTCGATTATTCACTTTTTAGCCGGCTTTGGTGGCTTGGACATGAGGTGGAACCATAAAATTTTGCAGGAAAGGAAGACTAGCAGCCACGTTGCACCGGAGAATGTGAAAAGAGTTCATATGTAGTAAAAACCTGAGAAATCCATCGTTTTCGTCATTTGTTATCAAATCGTCTTAAAGCCAGATCCTCACATTGGCTGCTTTTCTCTCTGAGACGGTTACAATTATCGTCTGCAAATCTATGTCGCCTGCTGCGGTATGCGGAGACACTAAAAGCACCATAGTAGAACACTGAAGAAGCTTCTAAGTTGAAGCAATAGCCAGTAAGAAGTAGTACAATTGAAGTTTTAGTTGTCGATTATTCACTTTTTAGCCGCCTTTGGTGGCTTGGTCATGACCTAGGACCATAAGATTTTGCATGAAAGGAGGACTAACAGCCGCGTTGCACGGGAGAATGTGAAAAGTGTTCATATGTAGTAAAAACCTGAGAAATCCGTCCGTTTTCGTCATTTGTTATCGAATCGACTTAAAGCCAGATCGTCACATTGGCCGCTTTTCTCTCTGAGACGGTTACATTTATCGTCTGCAAATCTATGTCGCGTGCTGCGGTATGCGGAGACACTAAAAGCACCATAGTAGAACACTGAAGAAGCTTCTAAGTTGAAGTAATAGCCAGTAAGAAGTATTTCAATTCAAATTTAGTTGTCGATTATTCACTATTTAGCCGGCTTTGGTGGCTTGGACATGACCTAGGACCTTAAGATTTTGCATGAAAAGAGGACTAGCAGACGCGTTGCACGGGAGAATGTGAAAAGTGTTCATATGTAGTAAAAACCTGAGAAATCCGTCCGTTTTCGTCATTTGTTATCGAATCGACTTAAAGCTACATAGTCACATTGGCCGCTCTACTCTCTGAAACGGTTACATTTATCGTCTGCAAAGCTATGTCGCGTGCTACAGTATGCGGAAACACTAAAAGCACCATAGTAGAACACTGAAGAAGCTTCTATGTTGAAGTAATAGCCAGTAAGAAGTAGTGCAATTGAAGTTTTAGTTGTCGATTATTCACTTTTTAGCCGGCTTTGGTGGCTTGGACATGAGGTGGAACCATAAAATTTTGCAGGAAAGGAAGACTAGCAGCCACGTTGCACCGGAGAATGTGAAAAGAGTTCATATGTAGTAAAAACCTGAGAAATCCATCGTTTTCGTCATTTGTTATCAAATCGTCTTAAAGCCAGATCCTCACATTGGCTGCTTTTCTCTCTGAGACGGTTACAATTATCGTCTGCAAATCTATGTCGCCTGCTGCGGTATGCGGAGACACTAAAAGCACCATAGTAGAACACTGAAGAAGCTTCTAAGTTGAAGCAATAGCCAGTAAGAAGTAGTACAATTGAAGTTTTAGTTGTCGATTATTCACTTTTTAGCCGCCTTTGGTGGCTTGGTCATGACCTAGGACCATAAGATTTTGCATGAAAGGAGGACTAACAGCCGCGTTGCACGGGAGAATGTGAAAAGTGTTCATATGTAGTAAAAACCTGAGAAATCCGTCCGTTTTCGTCATTTGTTATCGAATCGACTTAAAGCCAGATCGTCACATTGGCCGCTTTTCTCTCTGAGACGGTTACATTTATCGTCTGCAAATCTATGTCGCGTGCTGCGGTATGCGGAGACACTAAAAGCACCATAGTAGAACACTGAAGATGCTTCTAAGTTGAAGTAATAGCCAGTAAGAAGTATTTCAATTCAAATTTAGTTGTCGATTATTCACTATTTAGCCGGCTTTGGTGGCTTGGACATGACCTAGGACCTTAAGATTTTGCATGAAAAGAGGACTAGCAGACGCGTTGCACGGGAGAATGTGAAAAGTGTTCATATGTAGTAAAAACCTGAGAAATCCGTCCGTTTTCGTCATTTGTTATCGAATCGACTAAAAGCTACATAGTCACATTGGCCGCTCTACTCTCTGAAACGGTTACATTTATCGTCTGCAAAGCTATGTCACGTGCTGCGGTATGCGGAGACACTAAAAGCACCATAGTAGAACACAGAAGAAACTTCAAAGTTGAATCAATAGCCAGTATGAAGTAGTACAATTCAAGTTTTAGTTGTCGATTATTCACTTTTTAGCCGGCTTTGGTGGCTTGGATATGACCTAGGACCATAAGATTTTGCATGAAAGGAGGACTAGCAGACGCGTTGCACGGGAGAATGTGAAAAGTGTTCATATGTAGTAAAAACCTTAGAAATCCGTCCGTTTTCGTCATTTGTTATCGAATCGACTTAAAGCCACATAGTCACATTGGCCGCTCTACTCTCTGAAACGGTTACATTTATCGTCTGCAAAGCTATGTCGCGTGCTGCAGTATGCGGAAACACTAAAAGCACCATAGTAGAACACAGAAGAAGCTTCTAAGTTGAAGTAATAGCCAGTAAGAAGTATTTCAATTCAAATTTAGTTGTCGATTATTCACTTTTTAGCCGGCATTGGTAGCTCGGACATCACCTAGGACGTTAAGATTTTGCATGAAAGGAGGACTGGCAGCCGCGTTGCACGGGGGATATAAAAAGTGTTCATATGTAGTAAAAACCTGAGAAATCCGTCCGTTTTCGTCATTTGTTATCGAATCGACTTAAAGTCAGATCGTCACATTGGCCCCTCTTCTCTCTGAAACGGTTACATTTATCGTCTACAAAGCTATGTCGCGTGCTGCGGTATGCGGAAACACTAAAAGCACCATAGTAGAACACAGAAGAAGCTTCTAAGTTGAAGTAATAGCCAGTAAGAAGTAGTACAATTCATGTTTTAGTTGTCGATTATTCACTTTTTAGCCGGCTTTGGTGGCTTGGACATGACCTAGGAACATAAGATTTTGCATGACAGGAGGACTAACAGCCGCGTTGCACGGGAGAATGTGAAATGTGTTCATATGTAGTAAAAACCTGAGAAATCCGTCCGTTTTCGTCATTTGTTATCGAATCGACTTAAAGCCAGATCGTCACATTTGCCGCTCTTCTCTCTGAAACGGTTACATTTATCGTCTGCAAAGCTGTGTCGCGTGCTGCGATCTGCGGAGACACTAAAAGCACCATAGGAGAACACAGAAGAAGCTTCTAAGTTGAAGTAATAGCCAGTAAGAAGTAGTACAATTGTAGTTTTAGTTGTCGATTATTCACTTTTTAGCTGGCTTTGGTGGCTTGGACATGACCTGGGACCTTACGATTTTGCATGAAAGGAGGACTAGCAGCCGCGTTGCATGGGAGAATGTGAAAAGTGTTCATGTGTAGTAAAAACCTGAGAAATCCGTCCGTTTTCGTCATTTGTTATCGAATCTACTTAAAGCCAGATCGTCACATTTGCCGCCTTTCTCTCTGAGAAGGTTACACTTATTGTCTGCAAAGCTATGTCGCGTGCTGCAGTATGCGGAGACACTAAAAGCACCATAGAAGAACACAGAAGATGCTTCTAAGTTGAAGTAATAGCCAGTAAGAAGTAGTACAATTGAAGTTTTAGTTGTCGATTATTCACTTTTTAGCCGGCTTTGGTGGCTTGGACATATCAAGGGACCTTAAGATTTTACATGAAAGGAGGACTGGCAGCCGCGTTGCACGGGAGAACGTGAAAAGTGTTCATATGTGGTAAAAACCTGATAAATCCGTCCGTTATCGTCATTTGTTATCGAATCGACTTAAAGACAGATCGTCACATTGGCCGCTTTTCTCTCTGGGACGGTTACATTTATCGTCTGCAAAGCTATGTCGCGTGCTGCGGTATGCGGAGACACTAAAAGCACCATAGTATAACACAGAAGAAACTTCAAAGTTTAAGTAATAGCCAGTAAGAAGTAGTACAATTCAAGTTTTAGTTGTCGATTATTCACTTTTTAGCCGGCTTTGGTGGCTTGGATATGACCTAGGACCATAAGATTTTGCATGAAAGGAGGACTAGCAGACGCGTTGCACGGGAGAATGTGAAAAGTGTTCATATGTAGTAAAAACCTGAGAAATCTGTCCGTTTTCGTCATTTGTTATCGAATCGACTTAAAGCCACATAGTCACATTGGCCGCTCTACTCTCTGAAACGGTTAGATTTATCGTCTGCAAAGCTATGTATCGTGCTGCAGTATGCGGAAACACTAAAAGCACCATAGTAGAACACTGAAGAAGCTTCTAAGTTGAAGTAATAGCCAGTAAGAAGTATTTCAATTCAAATTTAGTTGTCGATTATTCACTATTTAGCCGGCTTTGGTGGCTTGGATATGACCTAGGACCTTAAGATTTTGCATGAAAGGAGGACTAGCTGACGCGTTGCACGGGAGAATGTGAAAAGTGTTCATATGTAGTAAAAACCTGAGAAATCCGTCCGTTTTCGTCATTTGTTATCGAATCGACTTAAAGCCAGATCGTCACATTGGCCGCTCTACTCTCTGAAACGGTTACATTTATCGTCTGCAAAGCTATGTCGCGTGCTGCAGTATGCGGAGACACTAAAAGCACCATAGTAGAACACTGAAGAAGCTTCTATGTTGAAGTAATAGCCAGTAAGAAGTAGTGCAATTGAAGTTTTAGTTGTCGATTATTCACTTTTTAGCCGGCTTTGGTGGCTTGGACATGAGGTGGAACCATAAAATTTTGCATGAAAGGAAGACTAGCAGCCACGTTGCACCGGAGAATGTGAAAAGTGTTCATATGTAGTAAAAACCTGAGAAATCCATCGTTTTCGTCATTTGTTATCAAATCGTCTTAAAGCCAGATCGTCACATTGGCTGCTTTTCTCTCTGAGACGGTTACATTTAGCGCCTGCAAATATATGTCGCGTGCTGCGGTATGCGGAGACACTAAAAGCACCATAGTAGAAAACTGAAGAAGCTTCTAAGTTGAAACAACAGCCAGTAAGAAGTAGTACAATTGAATTTTTATTTGTCGATTATTCACTTTTTAGCCGGCTTTGGTGGCTTGGACATGACCTAGGACCATAAGATTTTGCATGAAAGGAGGACTAACAGCCGCGTTGCACGGGAGAATGTGAAAAGTGTTCATATGTAGTAAAAACCTGAGAAATCCGTCCGTTTTCTTCAATTGTTATCGAATCGACTTAAAGCCAGATCGTCACATTGGCCGCTTTTCTCTCTGGGACGGTTACATTTATCGTCTGCAAAGCTATGTCGCGTGCTGCGGTATGCGGAGACACTAAAAGCACCATAGTATAACACAGAAGAAACTTCAAAGTTTAAGTAATAGCCAGTAAGAAGTAGTACAATTCAAGTTTTAGTTGTCGATTATTCACTTTTTAGCCGGCTTTGGTGGCTTGGATATGACCTAGGACCTTAAGATTTTGCATGAAAGGAGGACTAGCAGACGCGTTGCACGGGAGAATGTGAAAAGTGTTCATATGTAGTAAAAACCTGAGAAATCCGTCCGTTTTCGTCATTTGTTATCGAATCGACTTAAAGCCACATAGTCACATTGGCCGCTCTACTCTCTGAAACGGTTACATTTATCGTCTGCAAAGCTATGTCGCGTGCTGCAGTATGCGGAAACACTAAAAGCACCATAGTAGAACACAGAAGAAGCTTCTAAGTTGAAGTAATAGCCAGTAAGAAGTATTTCAATTCAAATTTAGTTGTCGATTATTCACTATTTAGCCGGCTTTGGTGGCTTGGACTTGACCTAGGACCTTAAGATTTTGCATGAAAGGAGGACTAGCAGACGCGTTGCACGGGAGAATGTGAAAAGTGTTCATATGTAGTAAAAACCTGAGAAATCCATCGTTTTCGTCATTTGTTATCAAATCGTCTTAAAGCCAGATCGTCACATTGGCTGCTTTTCTCTCTGAGACGGTTACATTTATCGTCTGCAAATCTATGTCGCCTGCTGCGGTATGCGGAGACACTAAAAGCACCATAGTAGAACACTGAAGAAGCTTCTAAGTTGAAGCAATAGCCAGTAAGTAGTAGTACAATTCAAGTTTTAGTTGTCGATTATTCACTTTTTAGCCGGCTTTGGTGGCTTGGACATGACCTAGGACCATAAGATTTTGCATGAAAGGAGGACTAACAGCCGCGTTGCACGGGAGAATGTGAAAAGTGTTCATATGTAGTAAAAACCTGAGAAATCCGTCCGTTTTCGTCCTTTGTTATCGAATCGACTTAAAGCCAGATCGTCACATTGGCCGCTTTTCTCTCTGGGACGGTTACATTTATCGTCTGCAAAGCTATGTCGCGTGCTGCGGTATGCGGAGACACTAAAGGCACCATAGTAGAACACAGATGAAGCTTCTAAGTTGAAGTAATAGCCAGTAAGAAGTAGTACAATTGAAGTTTTAGTTGTCGATTATTCACTTTTTAGCCGGCTTTGGTGGCTTGGATATGACCTAGGACCATAAGATTTTGCATGAAAGGAGGACTAGCAGACGCGTTGCACGGGAGAATATGAAAAGTGTTCATATGTAGTAAAAACCTTAGAAATCCGTCCGCTTTCGTCATTTGTTATCGAATCGACTTAAAGCCACATAGTCACATTGGCCGCTCTACTCTCTGAAACGGTTACATTTATCGTCTGGAAAGCTATGTCGCGTGCTGCAGTATGCGGAAACACTAAAAGCACCATAGTAGAACACAGAAGAAGCTTCTAAGTTGAAGTAATAGCCAGTAAGAAGTATTTCAATTCAAATTTAGTTGTCGATTATTCACTATTTAGCCGGCTTTGGTGGCTTGGACATGACCTAGGATCTTAAGATTTTGCATGAAAGGAGGACTAGCAGCCGCGTTGCACGGGAGAATGTGAAAAGTGTTCATATGTAGTAAAAACCTGAGAAATCCGTCCATTTTCGTCATATGTTATCGAATCGCCTTAAAGTCAGATCGTCACATTGGCCCCTCTTCTCTCTGAAACGGTTACATTTATCGTCTACAAAGCTATGTCGCGTGCTGCGGTATGCGGAAACACTAAAAGCACCATAGTAGAACACAGAAGAAGCTTCTAAGTTGAAGTAATAGCCAGTAAGAAGTAGTACAATTCATGTTTTAGTTGTCGATTATTCACTTTTTAGCCGGCTTTGGTGGCTTGGACATGACCTAGGACCATAAGATTTTGCATGAAAGGAGGACTAACAGCCGCGTTTCACGGGAGAATGTGAAATGTGTTCATATGTAGTAAAAACCTGAGAAATCCGTCCGTTTTCGTCATTTGTTATCGAATCGACTTAAAGCCAGATCGTCACAATTGCCGCTCTTCTCTCTGAAACGGTTACATTTATCGTCTGCAAAGCTATGTCGCGTGCTGCGATCTGCGGAGACACTAAAAGCACCATAGGAGAACACAGAAGAAGCTTCTAAGTTGTAGTAATAGCCAGTAAGAAGTAGTACAATTGAAGTTTTAGTTGTCGATTATTCGCTTTTTAGCTGGCTTTGGTGGCTTGGACATGACCTGGGACCTTACGATTTTGCATGAAAGGAGGACTAGCAGCCATGTTGCATGGGAGAGTGTGAAAAGTGTTCATGTGTAGTAAAAACCTGAGAAATCCGTCCGTTTTCGTCATTTGTTATCGAATCGACTTAAAGCCAGATCGTCACATTTGCCGCCTTTCTCTCTGAGAAGGTTACACTTAATGTCTGCAAAGCTATGTCGCGTGCTGCAGTATGCGGAGACACTAAAAGCACCATAGAAGAACACAGAAGATACTTCTAAGTTGAAGTAATAGCCAGTTAGAAGTAGTACAATTGAAGTTTTAGTTGTCGATTATTCACTTTTTAGCCGGCTTTGGTGGCTTGGACATGACAAGGGACCTTAAGATTTTACATGAAAGGAGGACTGGCAGCCGCGTTGCACGGGAGAATGTGAAAAGTGTTCATATGTGGTAAAAACCTGATAAATCCGTCCGTTATCGTCATTTGTTATCGAATCGACTTAAAGCCAGATCGTCACATTGGCCGCTTTTCTCTCTGGGTCGGTTACATTTATCGTCTGCAAAGCTATGTCGCGTGCTGCGGTATGCGGAGACACTAAAAGCACCATAGTATAACACAGAAGAAACTTCAAAGTTGAAGTAATTGCCAGTAAGAAGTAGTACAATTCAAGTTTTAGTTGTCGATTATTCACTTTTTAGCCGGCTTTGGTGGCTTAGGTATGACCTAGGACCATAAGATTTAGCATGAAAGGAGGACTAGCAGACGCGTTGCACGGGAGAATGTGAAAAGTGTTCATATGTAGTAAAAACCTGAGAAATCCGTCCGTTTTTGTCATTTGTTATCGAATCGACTTAAAGCCACATAGTCACATTGGCCGCTCTACTCTCTGAAACGGTTACATTTATCGTCTGCAAAGCTATGTCGCGTGCTGCAGTATGCGGAAACACTAAAAGCACCATAGTAGAACACTGAAGAAGCTTCTAAGTTGAAGTAATAGCCAGTAAGAAGTATTTCAATTCAAATTTAGTTGTCGATTATTCACTATTTAGCCGGCTTTGGTGGCTTGGACATGACCTAGGACCTTAAGATTTTGCGTGAAAGGAGGACTAGCAGACGCGTTGCACGGGAGAATGTGAAAAGTGTTCATATGTAGTAAAAACCTGAGAAATCCGTCCGTTTTCGTCATTTGTTATCGAATCGACTTAAAGCCACATAGTCACATTGGCCGCTCTACTCTCTGAAACGGTTACATTTATCGTCTGCAAAGCTATGTCGCGTGCTGCAGTATGCGGAAACACTAAAAGCACCATAGTAGAACACTGAAGAAGCTTCTATGTTGAAGTAATAGCCAGTAAGAAGTAGTGCAATTGAACTTTTAGTTGTCGATTATTCACTTTTTAGCCGGCTTTGGTGGCTTGGACATGAGGTGGAACCATAAAATTTTGCATGAAAGGAAGACTAGCAGCCACGTTGCACCGAAGAATGTGAAAAGTGTTCATATGTAGTACAAACCTGAGAAATCCATCGTTTTCGTCATTTGTTATCAAATCGTCTTAAAGCCAGATCGTCACATTGGCTGCTTTTCTCTCTGAGACGGTTACATTTATCGTCTGCAAATCTATGTCGCCTGCTGCGGTATGCGGAGACACTAAAAGCACCATAGTAGAACACTGAAGAAGCTTCTAAGTTAAAGCAACAGCCAGTAAGAAGTAGTACAATTGAAGTTTTAGTTGTCGATTATTCACTTTTTAGCCGGCTTTGGTGGCTTGTACATGACCTAGGACCATAAGATTTTGCATGAAAGGAGGACTAACAGCCGCGTTGCACGGGAGAATGTGAAAAGTGTTCATATGTAGTAAAAACCTGAGAAATCCGTCCGTTTTCATCATTTGTTATCGAATCGACTTAAAGCCAGATCGTCACATTTGCCGCCTTTCTCTCTGAGAAGGTTACACTTATTGTCTGCAAAGCTATGTCGCGTGCTGCAGTATGCGGAGACACTAAAAGCACCATAGAAGAACACAGAAGATGCTTCTAAGTTGAAGTAATAGCCAGTAAGATGTAATACAATTGAAGTTTTAGTTGTCGATTATTCACTTTTTAGCCGGCTTTGGTGGCTTGGACATGACCTAGGACCATAAGATTTTACATGAAAGGAGGACTGGCAGCCGCGTTGCACGGGAGAATGTGAAAAGTGTTCATATGTGGTAAAAACCTGATAAATCCGTCCGTTTTCGTCATTTGTTATCGAATCGACTTAAAGGCAGATCGTCACATTGGCCGCTTTTCTCTCTGAGACGGTTACATTTATCGTCTGCTTCGCTATGTCACGTGCTGCGGTATGCGGAGACACTAAAAGCACCATAGTAGAACACAGAAGAAGCTTCTAAGACGAAGTAATAGCCAGTAAGAAGTAATACAATTCAAGTTTTAGTTGTCGATTATTCACTTTTTAGCCGGCTTTGGTGGCTTGGACATGACCTAGGACCTTAAGATTTTGCATGAAAGGAGGACTAGCAGCCGCGTTGCACGGGAGAATGTGAAAAGTGTTCACATGTAGTAAAAATCTGAGAAATCCATCGTTTTCGTCATTTGTTATCAAATCGTCTTAAAGCCAGATCGTCACATTGGCTGCTTTTCTCTCTGAGACGGTTACATTTATCGTCTGCAAATCTATGTCGGCTGCTGCGGTATGCGGAGACACTAAAAGCACCATAGTAGAACACTGAAGAAGCTTCTAAGTTGAAGTAATAGCCAGTAAGAAGTATTTCAATTCAAATTTAGTTGTCGATTATTCACTATTTAGCCGGCTTTGGTGGCTTGGACATGACCTAGGACCTTAAGATTTTGCATGAAAGGAGGACTAGCAGACGCGTTGCACGGGAGAATTTGAAAAGTGTTCATATGTAGTAAAAACCTGAGAAATCTGTCCGTTTTCGTCATTTGTTATCGAATCGACTTAAAGCCAGATCGTCACATTTGCCGCCTTTCTCTCTGAGAAGGTTACACTTATTGTCTGCAAAGCTATGTCGCGTGCTGCAGTATGCGGAGACACTAAAAGCACCATAGAAGAACACAGAAGATGCTTCTAAGTTGAAGTAATAGCCAGTAAGATGTAGTACAATTGAAGTTTTAGTTGTCGATTATTCACTTTTTAGCCGGCTTTGGTGGCTTGGACATGACCTAGGACCATAAGATTTTACATGAAAGGAGGACTGGCAGCCGCGTTGCACGGGAGAATGTGAAAAGTGTTCATATGTGGTAAAAACCTGATAAATCCGTCCGTTTTCGTCATTTGTTATCGAATCGACTTAAAGGCAGATCGTCACATTGGCCGATTTTCTCTCTGAGACGGTTACATTTATCGTCTGCTTCGCTATGTCACGTGCTGCGGTATGCGGAGACACTAAAAGCACCATAGTAGAACACAGAAGAAGCTTCTAAGTTGAAGTAATAGCCAGTAAGAAGTAATACAATTCAAGTTTTAGTTGTTGATTATTCACTTTTTAGCCGGCTTTGGTGGCTTGGACATGACCTAGGACCTTAAGATTTTGCATGAAAGGAGGACTAGCAGCCGCGTTGCACGGGAGAATGTGAAAAGTGTTCATATGTAGTAAAAATCTGAGAAATCCATCGTTTTCGTCATTTGTTATCAAATCGTCTTAAAGCCAGATCGTCACATTGGCTGCTTTTCTCTCTGAGACGGTTACATTTATCGTCTGCAAATCTATGTCGCCTGCTGCGGTATGCGGAGACACTAAAAGCACCATAGTAGAACACTGAAGAAGCTTCTAAGTTGTAGCAATAGCCAGTAAGAAGTAGCACAATTGAAGTTTTAGTTGTCGATTATTCACTTTTTAGCCGGCTTTGGTGGCTTGGACATGACCTAGGACCATAAGATTTTGCATGAAAGGAGGACTAACAGCCGCGTTGCACGGGAGAATGTGAAAAGTGTTCATACGTAGTAAAAACCTGAGAAATCCGTCCGTTTTCGTCATTTGTTATCGAATCGACTTAAAGCCACATAGTCACATTGGCCGCTCTACTCTCTGAAACGGTTACATTTATCGTCTGCAAAGCTATGTCGCGTGCTGCAGTATGCGGAAACACTAAGAGCACCATAGTAGAACACAGAAGAAGCTTCTAAGTTGAAGTAATAGCCAGTAAGAAGTATTTCAATTCAAATTTAGTTGTCGATTATTCACTATTTAGCCGGCTTTGGTGGCTTGGACATGACCTAGGACCTTAAGATTTTGCATGAAAGGTGGACTAGCAGCCGCGTTGCACGGGAGAATGTGAAAAGTGTTCATATGTAGTAAAAACCTGAGAAATCCGTCCGTTTTCGTCATTTGTTATCGAATCGACTTAAAGTCAGATCGTCACATTGGCCCCTCTTCTCTCTGAAACGGCTACATTTATCGTCTACAAAGCTATGTCGCGTGCTGCGGTATGCGGAAACACTAAAAGCACCATAGTAGAACACAGAAGAAGCTTCTAAGTTGAAGTAATAGCCAGTAAGAAGTAGTACAATTCATATTTTAGTTGTCGATTATTCACTCTTTAGCCGGCTTTGGTGGCTTGGACATGACCTAGGACCATAAGATTTTGCATGATAGGAGGACTAACAGCCGCGTTGCACGGGAGAATGTGAAAAGTGTTCATATGTAGTAAAAACCTGAGAAATCCGTCCGTTTTCGTCATTTGTTATCGAATCGACTTAAAGCCAGATCGTCACATTTGCCGCTCTTCTCTCTGAAACGGTTACATTTGTCGTCTGCAAAGCTATGTCGCGTGCTGCGATCTGCGGAGACACTAAAAGCACCATAGGAGAACACAGAAGAAGCTTCTAAGTTGAAGTAATAGCCAGTAAGAAGAAGTACAATTGAAGTTTTAGTTGTCGATTATTCACTTTTTAGCCGGCTTTGGTGGCTTGGACATGACCGGGGACCTTACGATTTTGCATGAAAGGAGGACTAGGAGCCGCGTTGCATGGGAGAATGTGAAAAGTGTTCATGTGTAGTAAAAGCCTGAGAAATCCGTCCGTTTTCGTCATTTGTTATCGAATCGACTTAAAGCCAAATCGTCACATTTGCCGCCTTTCTCTCTGAGAAGGTTACACTTATTGTCTGCAAAGCTATGTCGCGTGCTGCAGTATGCGGAGACACTAAAAGCACCATAGAAGAACACAGAAGATGCTTCTAAGTTGAAGTAATAGCCAGTAAGAAGTAGTACAATTGAAGTTTTAGTTGTCGATTATTCACTTTTTAGCCGGCTTTGGTGGCTTGGACATGACAAGGGACCTTAAGATTTTACATGAAAGGAGGACTGGCAGCCGCGTTGCACGGGAGAATGTGAAAAGTGTTCATATGTGGTAAAAACCTGATAAATCCGTCCGTTTTCGTCATTTGTTAACGAATCGACTTAAAGGCAGAACGTCACATTGGCCGCTTTTCTCTCTGAGACGGTTACATTTATCGTCTGCAACGCTATGTCGCGTGCTGCGGTATGCGGAGACACTATAAGCACCATAGTAGAACACAGAAGAAGCTTCTAAGTTGAAGTAATAGCCAGTAAGAAGTAATACAATTCAAGTTTTAGTTGTCGATTATTCACATTTTAGCCGGCTTTGGTGGCTTGGACATGACCTAGGACCTTAAGATTTTGCATGAAAGGAGGACTAGCAGCCGCGTTGCACGGGAGAATGTGAAAAGTGTTCATATGTAGTAAAAACCTGAGAAATCCGTCCGTTTTCGTCATTTGTTATCGAATCGACTTAAAGCCAGATCGTCACATTGGCCGCTCTTCTATCTGAAACGGTTACATTTATCGTCTGCAAAGCTATGTCGCGTGCTGCGGTATGCGGAGACACTAAAAGCACCATAGTAGAACACAGAAGAAGCTTCTAAGTTGAAGCAATAGCCAGTAAGAAGTAGTACAATTCAAGTTTTAGTTGTCGATTATTCACTTATTAGCCGGCTTTGGTGGCTTGGACATGAGGTGGAACCATAAAATTTTGCATGAAAGGAAGACTAGCAGCCACGTTGCACCGGAGAATGTGAAAAGTGTTCATATGTAGTAAAAACCTGAGAAATCCGTCCGTTTTCGTCATTTTTATCGAATCGACTTAAAGGCAGATCGTCACATTGGCCGCTTTTCTCTCTGATACCGTTACATTTATCGTCTGCAACGCTATGTCGCGTGCTGCGGTATGCGGAGACACTAAAAGCACCATAGTAGAACACAGAAGAAGCTTCTAAATTGAAGTAATAGCCAGTAAGAAGTAATACAATTCAAGTTGTAGTTGTCGATTATTCACATTTTAGCCGGCTTTGGTGGCTTGGACATGACCTAGGACCATAAGATTATGCATGAAAGGAGGACTAACAGCCGCGTTGCACGGGAGAATGTGAAAAGTGTTCATATGTAGTAAAAACCTGAGAAATCCGTCCGTTTTCGTCATTTGTTATCGAATCGTCTTAAAGCCAGATCATCACATTGGCCGCTTTTCTCTCTGAGACGGTTACATTTATCGTCTGCAAAGCTATGTCGCGTGCTGCGGTATGCGGAGACACTAAAAGCACCATAGTAGAACACTGAAGAAGCTTCTAAGTTGAAGCAATAGCCAGTAAGAAGTAGTACAATTGAAGTTTTAGTTGTCGATTATTCACTTTTTAGCCGGCTTTGGTGGCTTGGACATGACCTAGGACCATACGATTTTGCATGAAAGGAGGACTAACAGCCGCGTTGCACGGGAGAATGTGAAAAGTGTTCATATGTAGTAAAAACCTGAGAAATCCGTCCGTTTTCGTCATTTGTTATCGAATCGACTTAAAGCCAGATCGTCACATTGGCCGCTTTTCTCTCTGAGACGGTTACATTTATCGTCTGCAAAGCTATGTCGCGTGCTGCGGTATGCGGAGACACTAAAAACACCATAGTAGAACACAGAAGAAACTTCAAAGTTGAAGTAATAGCCAGTAAAAAGTAGTACAATTCGAGTTTTAGTTGTCGATTATTCACTTTTTAGCCGGCTTTGGTGGCTTGGACATGAGGTGGAACCATAAAATTTTGCATGAAAGGAAGACTAGCAGCCACGTTGCACCGGAGAATGTGAAAAGTGTTCATATGTAGTAAAAACCTGAGAAATCCGTCCGTTTTCGCCATTTGTTATCGAATCGTCTTAAAGCCAGATCGTCACATTGGCCGCATTTCTCTCTGAGACGGTTACATTTATCGTCTGCAAAGCTATGTCGCGTGCTGCGGGATGCGGAGACACTAAAAGCACCATAGTAGAACACAGAAGAAGCTTCTAAGTTGAAGTAATAGCCAGTAAGAAGTAGTACAATTCATGTTTAGTTGTCGATTATTCACTTTTTAGCCGGCTTTGGTGGCTTGGACATGACCTAGGACCATAAGATTTTGCATGAAAGGAGGACTAACAGCCGCGTTGCATGGGAGAATGTGAAAAGTGTTCATGTGTAGTAAAAACCTGAGAAATCCGTCCGTTTTCGTCATTTGTTATTGAATCGACTTAAAGCCAGATCGTCACATTTGCCGCCTTTCTCTCTGAGAAGGTTACACTTATTGTCTGCAAAGCTATGTCGCGTGCTGCAGTATGCGGAGACACTAAAAGCACCATAGAAGAACACAGAATATGCTTCTAAGTTGAAGTAATAGCCAGTAAGAAGTAGTACAATTGAAGTTTTAGTTGGCGATTATTCACTTTTTAGCCGGCTTTGGTGGCTTGGACATGACAAGGGACCTTAAGATTTTACATGAAAGGAGGACTGGCAGCCGCGTTGCACGGGAGAATGTGAAAAGTGTTCATATGTAGTAAAAACCTGAGAAATCCGTCCGTTTTCGTCATTTGTTATCGAATCGACTTATAGCCAGATCGTCACATTTGCCGCTCTTCTCTCTGAAACGGTTACATTTATCGTCTGCAAAGCTATGTCGCGTGCTGCGATCTGCGGAGACACTAAAAGCACCATAGGAGAACACAGAAGAAGCTTCTAAGTTGAAGTAATAGCCAGTAAGAAGTAGTACAATTGAAGTTTTAGTTGTCGATTATTCACTTTTTAGCCGGCTTTGGTGGCTTGGACATGACCTGGGACGTTACGATTTTGCATGAAAGGAGGAGTAGCAGCCGCGTTGCATGGGAGAATGTGAAAAGTGTTCATGTGTAGTAAAAACCAGAGAAATCCGTCTGTTTTCGTCATTTGTTATCGAATCGACTTAAAGCCAGATCGTCACATTTGCCGCCTTTCTCTCTGAGAAGGTTACACTTATTGTCTGCAAAGCTATGTCGCGTGCTGCAGTATGCGGAGACACTAAAAGCACCATAGAAGAACACAGAATATGCTTCTAAGTTGAAGTAATAGCCAGTAAGAAGTAGTACAATTGAAGTTTTAGTTGGCGATTATTCACTTTTTAGCCGGCTTTGGTGGCTTGGACATGACAAGGGACCTTAAGATTTTACATGAAAGGAGGACTGGCAGCCGCGTTGCACGGGAGAATGTGAAAAGTGTTCATATGTGGTAAAAACCTGATAAATCCGTCCGTTTTCGTCATTTGTTAACGAATCGACTTAAAGGCAGAACGTCACATTGGCCGCTTTTCTCTCTGAGACGGTTACATTTATCGTCTGCAACGCTATGTCGCGTGCTGCGGTATGCGGAGACACTATAAGCACCATAGTAGAACACAGAAGAAGCTTCTAAGTTGAAGTAATAGCCAGTAAGAAGTAATACAATTCAAGTTTTAGTTGTCGATTATTCACATTTTAGCCGGCTTTGGTGGCTTGGACATGACCTAGGACCTTAAGATTTTGCATGAAAGGAGGACTAGCAGCCGCGTTGCACGGGAGAATGTGAAAAGTGTTCATATGTAGTAAAAACCTGAGAAATCCGTCTGTTTTCGTCATTTGTTATCGAATCGACTTAAAGCCAGATCGTCACATTGGCCGCTCTTCTCTCTGAAACGGTTACATTTATCGTCTGCAAAGCTATGTCGCGTGCTGCGGTATGCGGAGACACTAAAAGCACCATAGTAGAACACAGAAGAAGCTTCTAAGTTGAAGCAATAGCCAGTAAGAAGTAGTACAATTCAAGTTTTAGTTGTCGATTATTCACTTATTAGCCGGCTTTGGTGGCTTGGACATGAGGTGGAACCATAAAATTTTGCATGAAAGGAAGACTAGCAGCCACGTTGCACCGGAGAATGTGAAAAGTGTTCATATGTAGTAAAAACCTGAGAAATCCGTCCGTTTTTGTCATTTGTTATCGAATCGTCTTAAAGCCAGATCGTCACATTGGCTGCTTTTCTTTCTGAGACGGTTACATTTATCGTCTGCAAATCTATGTCGCGTGCTGCGGTATGCGGAGACACTAAATGCACCATAGTAGAACACTGAAGAAGCTTCTAAGTTGAAGCAATAGCCAGTAAGAAGTAGTACAATTGAAGTTTTAGTTGTCGATTATTCACTTTTTAGCGGGCTTTGGTGGCTTGGACATGACCTAGGACCATAAGATTATGCATGAAAGGAGGACTAACAGCCGCGTTGCACGGAGAATGTGAAAAGTGTTCATATGTAGTAAAAACCTGAGAAATCCGTCCGTTTTCGTCATTTGTTATCGAATCGTCTTAAAGCCAGATCATCACATTGGCCCCTTTTCTCTCTGAGACGGTTACATTTATCGTCTGCAAAGCTATGTCGCGTGCTGCGGTATGCGGAGACACTAAAAGCACCATAGTAGAACACTGAAGAAGCTTCTAAGTTGAAGCAATAGCCAGTAAGAAGTAGTACAATTGAAGTTTTAGTTGTCGATTATTCACTTTTTAGCCGGCTTTGGTGGCTTGGACATGACCTAGGACCATACGATTTTGCATGAAAGGAGGACTAACAGCCGCGTTGCACGGGAGAATGTGAAAAGTGTTCATATGTAGTAAAAACCTGAGAAATCCGTCCGTTTTCGTCATTTGTTATCGAATCGACTTAAAGCCAGATCGTCACATTGGCCGCTTTTCTCTCTGAGACGGTTACATTTATCGTCTGCAAAGCTATGTCGCGTGCTGCGGTATGCGGAGACACTAAAAACACCATAGTAGAACACAGAAGAAACTTCAAAGTTGAAGTAATAGCCAGTAAAAAGTAGTACAATTCAAGTTTTAGTTGTCGATTATTCACTTTTTAGCCGGCTTTGGTGGCTTGGACATGACCTAGGACCATAAGATTTTGCATGAAAGGAGGACTAGCAGACGCGTTGCACGGGAGAATGTGAAAAGTGTTCATATGTAGTAAAAACCTGAGAAATCCGTCCGTTTTCGTCATTTGTTATTGAATCGACTTTAAGCCACATAGTCACATTGGCCGCTCTACTCTCTGAAACGGTTACATTTATCGTCTGCAAAGCTATGTCGCGTGCTGCAGTATGCGGAAACACTAAAAGCACCATAGTAGAACACAGAAGAAGCTTCTAAGTTGAAGTAATAGCCAGTAAGAAGTAGTACAATTGAAGTTTTAGTTGTCGATTATTCACTTTTTAGCCGGCTTTGGTGGCTTGGACATGAGGTGGAACCATAAAATTTTGCATGAAAGGAAGACTAGCAGCCACGTTGCACCGGAGAATGTGAAAAGTGTTCATATGTAGTAAAAACCTGAGAAATCCGTCCGTTTTCGTCATTTGTTATCGAATCGTCTTAAAGCCAGATCGTCACATTGGCCGCATTTCTCTCTGAGACGGTTACATTTATCGTCTGCAAATCTATGTCGCGTGCTGCGGGATGCGGAGACACTAAAAGCACCATAGTAGAACACAGAAGAAGCTTCTAAGTTGAAGTAATAGCCAGTAAGAAGTAGTACAATTCATGTTTAGTTGTCGATTATTCACTTTTTAGCCGGCTTTGGTGGCTTGGACATGACCTAGGACCATAAGATTGTGCATGAAAGGAGGACTAACAGCAGCGTTGCAAGGGAGAATGTGAAAAGTGTTCATATGTAGTAAAAACCTGAGAAATCCGTCCGTTTTGGTCATTTGTTATCGAATCGACTTAAAGCCAGATCGTCACATTTGCCGCTCTTCTCTCTGAAACGGTTACATTTATCGTCTGCAAAGCTATGTCGCGTGCTGCGATCTGCGGAGACACTAAAAGCACCATAGGAGAACACAGAAGAAGCTTCTAAGTTGAAGTAATAGCCAGTAAGAAGTAGTACAATTGAAGTTTTAGTTGTCGATTATTCACTTTTTAGCCGGCTTTGGTGGCTTGGACATGACCTGGGACATTACGATTTTGCATGAAAGGAGGAGTAGCAGCCGCGTTGCATGGGAGAATGTGAAAAGTGTTCATGTGTAGTAAAAACCTGAGAAATCCGTCCGTTTTCGTCATTTGTTATCGAATCGACTTAAAGCCAGATCGTCACATTTGCCGCCTTTCTCTCTGAGAAGGTTACACTTATTGTCTGTAAAGCTATGTCGCGTGCTGCAGTATGCGGAGACACTAAAAGCACCATAGAAGAACACAGAAGATGCTTCTAAGTTGAAGTAATAGCCAGTAAGATGTAGTACAATTGAAGCTTTAGTTGGCGATTATTCACTTTTTAGCCGGCTTTGGTGGCTTGGACATGACAAGGGACCTTAAGATTTTACATGAAAGGAGGACTGGCAGCAGCGTTGCACGGGAGAATGTGAAAAGTGTTCATATGTGGTAAAAACCTGATAAATCCGTCCGTTGTTGTCATTTGTTAACGAATCGACTTAAAGGCAGAACGTCACATTGGCCGCTTTTCTCTCTGAGACGGTTACATTTATCGTCTGCAACGCTATGTCGCGTGCTGCGGTATGCGGAGACACTAAAAGCACCATAGTAGAACACAGAAGAAGCTTCTAAGTTGAAGTAATAGCCAGTAAGAAGTAGTACAATTCATGTTTAGTTGTCGATTATTCACTTTTTAGCCGGCTTTGGTGGCTTGGACATGACCTAGGACCATAAGATTTTGCATGAAAGGAGGACTAACAGCCGCGTTGCATGGGAGAATGTGAAAAGTGTTCATGTGTAGTAAAAACCTGAGAAATCCGTCCGTTTTCGTCATTTGTTATTGAATCGACTTAAAGCCAGATCGTCACATTTGCCGCCTTTCTCTCTGAGAAGGTTACACTTATTGTCTGCAAAGCTATGTCGCGTGCTGCAGTATGCGGAGACACTAAAAGCACCATAGAAGAACACAGAATATGCTTCTAAGTTGAAGTAATAGCCAGTAAGAAGTAGTACAATTGAAGTTTTAGTTGGCGATTATTCACTTTTTAGCCGGCTTTGGTGGCTTGGACATGACAAGGGACCTTAAGATTTTACATGAAAGGAGGACTGGCAGCCGCGTTGCACGGGAGAATGTGAAAAGTGTTCATATGTAGTAAAAACCTGAGAAATCCGTCCGTTTTCGTCATTTGTTATCGAATCGACTTATAGCCAGATCGTCACATTTGCCGCTCTTCTCTCTGAAACGGTTACATTTATCGTCTGCAAAGCTATGTCGCGTGCTGCGATCTGCGGAGACACTAAACGCACCATAGGAGAACACAGAAGAAGCTTCTAAGTTGAAGTAATAGCCAGTAAGAAGTAGTACAATTGAAGTTTTAGTTGTCGATTATTCACTTTTTAGCCGGCTTTGGTGGCTTGGACATGACCTGGGACGTTACGATTTTGCATGAAAGGAGGAGTAGCAGCCGCGTTGCATGGGAGAATGTGAAAAGTGTTCATGTGTAGTAAAAACCAGAGAAATCCGTCTGTTTTCGTCATTTGTTATCGAATCGACTTAAAGCCAGATCGTCACATTTGCCGCCTTTCTCTCTGAGAAGGTTACACTTATTGTCTGCAAAGCTATGTCGCGTGCTGCAGTATGCGGAGACACTAAAAGCACCATAGAAGAACACAGAATATGCTTCTAAGTTGAAGTAATAGCCAGTAAGAAGTAGTACAATTGAAGTTTTAGTTGGCGATTATTCACTTTTTAGCCGGCTTTGGTGGCTTGGACATGACAAGGGACCTTAAGATTTTACATGAAAGGAGGACTGGCAGCCGCGTTGCACGGGAGAATGTGAAAAGTGTTCATATGTGGTAAAAACCTGATAAATCCGTCCGTTTTCGTCATTTGTTAACGAATCGACTTAAAGGCAGAACGTCACATTGGCCGCTTTTCTCTCTGAGACGGTTACATTTATCGTCTGCAACGCTATGTCGCGTGCTGCGGTATGCGGAGACACTATAAGCACCATAGTAGAACACAGAAGAAGCTTCTAAGTTGAAGTAATAGCCAGTAAGAAGTAATACAATTCAAGTTTTAGTTGTCGATTATTCACATTTTAGCCGGCTTTGGTGGCTTGGACATGACCTAGGACCTTAAGATTTTGCATGAAAGGAGGACTAGCAGCCGCGTTGCACGGGAGAATGTGAAAAGTGTTCATATGTAGTAAAAACCTGAGAAATCCGTCTGTTTTCGTCATTTGTTATCGAATCGACTTAAAGCCAGATCGTCACATTGGCCGCTCTTCTCTCTGAAACGGTTACATTTATCGTCTGCAAAGCTATGTCGCGTGCTGCGGTATGCGGAGACACTAAAAGCACCATAGTAGAACACAGAAGAAGCTTCTAAGTTGAAGCAATAGCCAGTAAGAAGTAGTACAATTCAAGTTTTAGTTGTCGATTATTCACTTATTAGCCGGCTTTGGTGGCTTGGACATGAGGTGGAACCATAAAATTTTGCATGAAAGGAAGACTAGCAGCCACGTTGCACCGGAGAATGTGAAAAGTGTTCATATGTAGTAAAAACCTGAGAAATCCGTCCGTTTTTGTCATTTGTTATCGAATCGTCTTAAAGCCAGATCGTCACATTGGCTGCTTTTCTTTCTGAGACGGTTACATTTATCGTCTGCAAATCTATGTCGCGTGCTGCGGTATGCGGAGACACTAAATGCACCATAGTAGAACACTGAAGAAGCTTCTAAGTTGAAGCAATAGCCAGTAAGAAGTAGTACAATTGAAGTTTTAGTTGTCGATTATTCACTTTCTAGCGGGCTTTGGTGGCTTGGACATGACCTAGGACCATAAGATTATGCATGAAAGGAGGACTAACAGCCGCGTTGCACGGAGAATGTGAAAAGTGTTCATATGTAGTAAAAACCTGAGAAATCCGTCCGTTTTCGTCATTTGTTATCGAATCGTCTTAAAGCCAGATCATCACATTGGCCCCTTTTCTCTCTGAGACGGTTACATTTATCGTCTGCAAAGCTATGTCGCGTGCTGCGGTATGCGGAGACACTAAAAGCACCATAGTAGAACACTGAAGAAGCTTCTAAGTTGAAGCAATAGCCAGTAAGAAGTAGTACAATTGAAGTTTTAGTTGTCGATTATTCACTTTTTAGCCGGCTTTGGTGGCTTGGACATGACCTAGGACCATACGATTTTGCATGAAAGGAGGACTAACAGCCGCGTTGCACGGGAGAATGTGAAAAGTGTTCATATGTAGTAAAAACCTGAGAAATCCGTCCGTTTTCGTCATTTGTTATCGAATCGACTTAAAGCCAGATCGTCACATTGGCCGCTTTTCTCTCTGAGACGGTTACATTTATCGTCTGCAAAGCTATGTCGCGTGCTGCGGTATGCGGAGACACTAAAAACACCATAGTAGAACACAGAAGAAACTTCAAAGTTGAAGTAATAGCCAGTAAAAAGTAGTACAATTCAAGTTTTAGTTGTCGATTATTCACTTTTTAGCCGGCTTTGGTGGCTTGGACATGACCTAGGACCATAAGATTTTGCATGAAAGGAGGACTAGCAGACGCGTTGCACGGGAGAATGTGAAAAGTGTTCATATGTAGTAAAAACCTGAGAAATCCGTCCGTTTTCGTCATTTGTTATTGAATCGACTTTAAGCCACATAGTCACATTGGCCGCTCTACTCTCTGAAACGGTTACATTTATCGTCTGCAAAGCTATGTCGCGTGCTGCAGTATGCGGAAACACTAAAAGCACCATAGTAGAACACAGAAGAAGCTTCTAAGTTGAAGTAATAGCCAGTAAGAAGTAGTACAATTGAAGTTTTAGTTGTCGATTATTCACTTTTTAGCCGGCTTTGGTGGCTTGGACATGAGGTGGAACCATAAAATTTTGCATGAAAGGAAGACTAGCAGCCACGTTGCACCGGAGAATGTGAAAAGTGTTCATATGTAGTAAAAACCTGAGAAATCCGTCCGTTTTCGTCATTTGTTATCGAATCGTCTTAAAGCCAGATCGTCACATTGGCCGCATTTCTCTCTGAGACGGTTACATTTATCGTCTGCAAATCTATGTCGCGTGCTGCGGGATGCGGAGACACTAAAAGCACCATAGTAGAACACAGAAGAAGCTTCTAAGTTGAAGTAATAGCCAGTAAGAAGTAGTACAATTCATGTTTAGTTGTCGATTATTCACTTTTTAGCCGGCTTTGGTGGCTTGGACATGACCTAGGACCATAAGATTGTGCATGAAAGGAGGACTAACAGCAGCGTTGCAAGGGAGAATGTGAAAAGTGTTCATATGTAGTAAAAACCTGAGAAATCCGTCCGTTTTGGTCATTTGTTATCGAATCGACTTAAAGCCAGATCGTCACATTTGCCGCTCTTCTCTCTGAAACGGTTACATTTATCGTCTGCAAAGCTATGTCGCGTGCTGCGATCTGCGGAGACACTAAAAGCACCATAGGAGAACACAGAAGAAGCTTCTAAGTTGAAGTAATAGCCAGTAAGAAGTAGTACAATTGAAGTTTTAGTTGTCGATTATTCACTTTTTAGCCGGCTTTGGTGGCTTGGACATGACCTGGGACATTACGATTTTGCATGAAAGGAGGAGTAGCAGCCGCGTTGCATGGGAGAATGTGAAAAGTGTTCATGTGTAGTAAAAACCTGAGAAATCCGTCCGTTTTCGTCATTTGTTATCGAATCGACTTAAAGCCAGATCGTCACATTTGCCGCCTTTCTCTCTGAGAAGGTTACACTTATTGTCTGTAAAGCTATGTCGCGTGCTGCAGTATGCGGAGACACTAAAAGCACCATAGAAGAACACAGAAGATGCTTCTAAGTTGAAGTAATAGCCAGTAAGATGTAGTACAATTGAAGCTTTAGTTGGCGATTATTCACTTTTTAGCCGGCTTTGGTGGCTTGGACATAACAAGGGACCTTAAGATTTTACATGAAAGGAGGACTGGCAGCAGCGTTGCACGGGAGAATGTGAAAAGTGTTCATATGTGGTAAAAACCTGATAAATCCGTCCGTTGTTGTCATTTGTTAACGAATCGACTTAAAGGCAGAACGTCACATTGGCCGCTTTTCTCTCTGAGACGGTTACATTTATCGTCTGCAACGCTATGTCGCGTGCTGCGGTATGCGGAGACACTAAAAGCACCATAGTAGAACACAGAAGAAGCTTCTAAGTTGAAGTAATAGCCAGTAAGAAGTAATACAATTCAAGTTTTAGTTGTCGATTATTCACATTTTAGCCGTCTTTGGTGGCTTGGACATGACCTAGGACCTTAAGATTTTGCATGAAAGGAGGACTAGCAGCCGCGTTGCACGGGAGAATGTGAAAAGTGTTCATATGTAGTAAAAACCTGAGAAATCCGTCCGTTTTCGTCATTTATTATCGAATCGACTTAAAGCCAGATCGTCACATTGGCCGCTCTTCTCTCTGAAACGGTTACATTTATCGTCTGCAAAGCTATGTTGCGTGCTGCGGTATGCGGAGACACTAAAAGCACCATAGTAGAACACAGAAGAAGCTTCTAAGTTGAAGCAATAGCCAGTAAGAAGTAGTACAATTCAAGTTTTAGTTGTCGATTATTCACTTATTAGCCGGCTTTGGTGGCTTGGACATGAGGTGGAACCATAAAATTTTGCATGTAAGGAAGACTAGCAGCCACGTTGCACCGGAGAATGTGAAAAGTGTTCATATGTAGTAAAAACCTGAGAAATCCGTCCGTGTTCGTCATTTGTTATCGAATCGACTTAAAGGCAGATCGTCACATTGGCCGCTTTTCTCTCTGATACGGTTACATTTATCGTCTGCAACGCAATGTCGCGGGCTGCGGTATGCGGAGACACTAAAAGCACCATAGTAGAACACAGAAGAAGCTTCTAAATTGAAGTAATAGCCAGTAAGAAGTAATACAGTTCAAGTTGTAATTGTCGATTATTCACATTTTAGCCGGCTTTGGTGGCTTGGACATGACCTAGGACCTTACGATTTTGCATGAAAGGAGGACTAGCAGCCGCGTTGCACGGGAGAATGTGAAAAGTGTTCATATGTAGTAAAAACCTGAGAAATCCTTCCGTTTTCGTCATTTGTTATCGAATCGACTTAAAGCCAGATCGTCACATTGGCCGCTCTTCTCTCTGAAACGGTTACATTTATCGTCTACAAAGCTATGTCGCGTGCTGCGTTATGCGGAAACACTAAAAGCACCATTGTAGAACACTGAAGAAGCTTCTATGTTGAAGTAATAGCCAGTAAGAAGTAGTACAAATGAAGTTATAGTTGTCGATTATTCACTTTTTAGCCGGCTTTGGTCGCTTTGACATGAGGTGGAACCATAAAATTTTGCATGAAAGGAAGACTAGCAGCCACGTTGCACCGGAGAATGCGAAAAGTGTTCATATGTAGCAAAAACCTGAGAAATCCGTCCGTTTTCGTCATTTGTTATCGAATCGTCTTAAAGCCAGATCGTCACATTGGCTGCTTTTCTTTCTGAGACGGTTACATTTATCGTCTGCAAATCTATGTCGCGTGCTGCGGTATGCGGAGACACTAAAAGCACCATAGTAGAACACTGAAGAAGCTTCTAAGTTGAAGCAATAGCCAGTAAGAAGTAGTACAATTGAAGTTTTAGTTGTCGATTATTCACTTTTTAGCCGGCTTTGGTGGCTTGGACATGACCTAGGACCATAAGATTATGCATGAAAGGAGGACTAACAGCCGCGTTGCACGGGAGAATGTGAAAAGTGTTCATATGTAGTAAAAACCTGAGAAATCCGTCCGTTTTCGTCATTTGTTATCGAATCGTCTTAAAGCCAGATCATCACATTGGCCGCTTTTCTCTCTGAGACGGTTACATTTATCGTCTGCAAAGCTATGTCGCGTGCTGCGGTATGCGGAGACACTAAAAGCACCATAGTAGAACACTGAAGAAGCTTCTAAGTTGAAGCAATAGCCAGTAAGAAGTAGTACAATTGAAGTTTTAGTTGTCGAATATTCACTTTTTAGCCGGCTTTGGTGGCTTGGACATGACCTAGGACCATACGATTTTGCATGAAAGGAGGACTAACAGCCGCGTTGCACGGGATAATGTGACAAGTGTTCATATGTATTAAAAACCTGAGAAATCCGTCCGTTTTCGTCATTTGTTATCGAATCGTCTTAAAGCCAGATCGTCACATTGGCCGCTTTTCTCTCTGAGACGGTTACATTTATCGTCTCCAAAGCTATGTCGCGTGCTGCGGTATGCGGAGACACTAAAAGCACCATAGTAGAACACTGAAGAAGCTTCTAAGTTGAAGCAATAGCCAGTAAGAAGTAGTACAATTGAAGTTTTAGTTGTCGATTATTCACTTTTTAGCCGGCTTTGTTGGCTTGGACATGACCTAGGACCATAAGATTTTGCATGAAGGGAGGACTAACAGCCGCGTTGCACGGGAGAATGTGAAAAGTGTTCATATGTAGTAAAAACCTGAGAAATCCGTCCGTTTTCGTCATTTGTTATCGAATCGACTTAAAGGCAGAACGTCACATTGGCCGCTTTTCTCTCTGAGACGGTTACATTTATCGTCTGCAAAGCTATGTCGCGTGCTGCGGTGTGCGGAGACACTAAAAACACCATAGTAGAAGACAGAAGAAACTTCAAAGTTGAAGTAATAGCCAGTAAGAAGTAGTACAATTGAAGTTTTAGTTGTCGATTATTCACTTTTTAGCCGGCTTTGGTGGCTTGGACATGAGGTGGAACCATAAAATTTTGCATGAAAGGAAGACTAGCAGCCACGTTGCACCGGAGAATGTGAAAAGTGTTCATATGTAGTAAAAACCTGAGAAATCCGGCCGTTTTCGTCATTTGTTATCGAATCGTCTTAAAGCCAGATCGCCACATTGGCCGCATTTCTCTCTGAGACGGTTACATTTATCGTCTGCAAAGCTATGTCGCGTGCTGCGGGATGCGGAGACACTAAAAGCACCATAGTAGAACACTGAAGAAGCTTCTAAGTTGAAGCAATAGCCAGTAAGAAGTAGTACAATTGAAGTTTTAGTTGTCGATTATTCACTTTTTAGCCGGCTTTGGTTGCTTGGACATGACCTAGGACCATAAGATTTTGCATGAAAGGAGGACTAACAGCCGCGTTGCACGGGAGAATGTGAAACGTGTTCATATGTAGTAAAAACCTGAGAAATCCGTCCGTTTTCGTCATTTGTTATCGAATCGTCTTAAAGGCAGATCGTCACATTGGCCGCATTTCTCTCTGAGACGGTTACATTTATCGTCTGCAAAGCTATGTCGCGTGCTGCGGGATGCGGAGACACTAAAAGCACCATAGGAGAACACAGAAGAAGCTTCTAAGTTGAAGTAATAGCCAGTGAGAAGTAGTACAATTGAAGTTTTAGTTGTCGATTATTCACTTTTTAGCCGGCTTTGGTGGCTTGGACATGACCTGGGACCTTACGATTTTGCATGAAAGGAGGAGTAGCAGCCGCGTTGCATGGGAGAATGTGAAAAGTTTTCATGTGTAGTGAAAACCTGAGAAATCCGTCCGTTTTCGTCATTTGTTATCGAATCGACTTAAAGCCAGATCGTCACATTTGCCGCCTTTCTCTCTGAGAAGGTTACACTTATTGTCTGCAAAGCTATGTCGCGTGCTGCAGTATGCGGAGACACTAAAAGCACCATAGAAGAACACAGAAGATGCTTCTAAGTTGAAGCAATAGCCAGTAAGAAGTAGTACAATTGAAGTTTTAGTTGGCGATTATTCACTTTTTAGCCGGCTTTGGTGGTTTGGACATGACAAGGGACCTTAAGATTTTACATGAAAGGAGGACTGGCAGCCGCGTTGCACGGGAGAATGTGAAAAGTGTTCATATGTGGTAAAAACCTGATACATCCGTCCGTTTTCGTCATTTGTTAACGAATCGACTTAAAGGCAGAACGTCACATTGGCCGCTTTTCTCTCTGAGACGGTTACATTTATCGTCTGCAACGCTATGTCGCGTGCTGCGGTATGCGGAGACACTAAAAGCACCATAGTAGAACACAGAAGAAGCTTCTAAGTTGAAGTAATAGCCAGTAAGAAGTAATACAATTCAAGTTTTAGTTGTCGATTATTCACATTTTAGCCGGCTTTGGTGGCTTGGACATGACCTAGGACCTTAAGATTTTGCATGAAAGGAGGACTAGCAGCCGCGTTGCACGGGAGAATGTGAAAAGTGTTCATATGTAGTAAAAACCTCAGAAATCCGTCCGTTTTCGTCATTTGTTATCGAATCGACTTAAAGCCAGATCGTCACATTGGCCGCTCTTCTCTCTGAAACGGTTACATTTATCGTCTGCAAAGCTATGTCGCGTGCTGCGGTATGCGGAGACACTAAAAGCACCATAGTAGAACACAGAAGAAGCTTCTAAGTTGAAGCAATAGCCAGTAAGAAGTAGTACAATTCAAGTTTTAGTTGTCGATTATTCACTTTTTAGCGGGCTTTGGTGGCTTGGACATGACCTAGGACCATAAGATTATGCATGAAAGGAGGACTAACAGCCGCGTTGCACGGAGAATGTGAAAAGTGTTCATATGTAGTAAAAACCTGAGAAATCCGTCCGTTTTCGTCATTTGTTATCGAATCGTCTTAAAGCCAGATCATCACATTGGCCTCTTTTCTCTCTGAGACGGTTACATTTATCGTCTGCAAAGCTATGTCGCGTGCTGCGGTATGCGGAGACACTAAAAGCACCATAGTAGAACACTGAAGAAGCTTCTAAGTTGAAGCAATAGCCAGTAAGAAGTAGTACAATTGAAGTTTTAGTTGTCGATTATTCACTTTTTAGCCGGCTTTGGTGGCTTGGACATGACCTAGGACCATACGATTTTGCATGAAAGGAGGACTAACAGCCGCGTTGCACGGGAGAATGTGAAAAGTGTTCATATGTAGTAAAAACCTGAGAAATCCGTCCGTTTTCGTCATTTGTTATCGAATCGACTTAAAGCCAGATCGTCACATTGGCCGCTTTTCTCTCTGAGACGGTTACATTTATCGTCTGCAAAGCTATGTCGCGTGCTGCGGTATGCGGAGACACTAAAAACACCATAGTAGTACACAGAAGAAACTTCAAAGTTGAAGTAATAGCCAGTAAAAAGTAGTACAATTCAAGTTTTAGTTGTCGATTATTCACTTTTTAGCCGGCTTTGGTGGCTTGGACATGACCTAGGACCATAAGATTTTGCATGAAAGGAGGACTAGCAGACGCGTTGCACGGGTGAATGTGAAAAGTGTTCATATGTAGTAAAAACCTGAGAAATCCGTCCGTTTTCGTCATTTGTTATCGAATCGACTTTAAGCCACATAGTCACAATGGCCGCTCTACTCTCTGAAACGGTTACATTTATCGTCTGCAAAGCTATGTCGCGTGCTGCAGTATGCGGAAACACTAAAAGCACCATAGTAGAACACAGAAGAAGCTTCTAAGTTGAAGTAATAGACAGTAAGAAGTAGTACAATTGAAGTTTTAGTTGTCGATTATTCACTTTTTAGCCGGCTTTGGTGGCTTGGACATGAGGTGGAACCATAAAATTTTGCATGAAAGGAAGACTAGCAGCCACGTTGCACCGGAGAATGTGAAAAGTGTTCATATGTAGTAAAAACCTGAGAAATCCGTCCGTTTTCGTCATTTGTTATCGATTCGTCTTAAAGCCAGATCGTCACATTGGCCGCATTTCTCTCTGAGACGGTTACATTTATCGTCTGCAAAGCTATGTCGCGTGCTGCGGTATGCGGAGACACTAAAAGCACCATAGTAGAACACAGAAGAAGCTTCTAAGTTGAAGTAATAGCCAGTAAGAAGTAATACAATTCAAGTTTTAGTTGTCGATTATTCACATTTTAGCCGGCTTTGGTGGCTTGGACATGACCTAGGACCTTAAGATTTTGCATGAAAGGAGGACTAGCAGCCGCGTTGCACGGGAGAATGTGAAAAGTGTTCATATGTAGTAAAAACCTGAGAAATCCGTCCGTTTTCGTCATTTGTTATCGAATCGACTTAAAGGCAGATCGTCACATTGGCCGCTTTTCTCTCTGAGACGGTCACATTTATCGTCTGCAAAGCTATGTCGCGTGCTGCGGTATGCGGAGACACTAAAAGCACCATAGTAGAACACAGAAGAAGCTTCTAAGTTGAAGCAATAGCCAGTAAGAAGTAGTACAATTCAAGTTTTAGTTGTCGATTATTCACTTATTAGCCGGCTTTGGTGGCTTGGACATGAGGTGGAACCATAAAATTTTGCATGAAAGGAAGACTAGCAGCCACGTTGCACCGGAGAATGTGAAAAGTGTTCATATGTAGTAAAAACCTGAGAAATCCGTCCGTTTTCTTCATTTGTTATCGAATCGACTTAAAGGCAGATCGTCACATTGGCCGCTTTTCTCTCTGAGACGGTTACATTTATCGTCTGCAACGCTATGTCGCGGGCTGCGGTATGCGGAGACACTAAAAGCACCATAGTAGAACACAGAAGAAGCTTCTAAATTGAAGTAATAGCCAGTAAGAAGTAATACAATTCAAGTTGTAGTTGTCGATTATTCACATTTTAGCCGGCTTTGGTGGCTTGGACATGACCTAGGACCTTAAGATTTTGCATGAAAGGAGGACTAGCAGCCGCGTTGCACGGGAGAATGTGAAAAGTGTTCATATGTAGTAAAAACCTGAGAAATCCGTCCGTTTTCGTCATTTGTTATCGAATCGTCTTAAAGCCAGATCATCACATTGGCCGCTTTTCTCTCTGAGACGGTTACATTTATCGTCTGCAAAGCTATGTCGCGTGCTGCGGTATGCGGAGACACTAAAAGCACCATAGTAGAACACTGAAGAAGCTTCTAAGTTGAAGCAATAGCCAGTAAGAAGTAGTACAATTGAAGTTTTAGTTGTCGATTATTCACTTTTTAGCCGGCTTTGGTGGCTTGGACATGACCTAGGACCATACGATTTTGCATGAAAGGAGGACTAACAGCCGCGTTGCACGGGAGAATGTGAGAAGTGTTCATATGTATTAAAAACCTGAGAAATCCGTCCGTTTTCGTCATTTGTTATCGAATCGTCTTAAAGCCAGATCGTCACATTGGCCGCTTTTCTCTCTGAGACGGTTACATTTATCGTCTCCAAAGCTATGTCGCGTGCTGCGGTATGCGGAGACACTAAAAGCACCATAGTAGAACACTGAAGAAGCTTCTAAGTTGAAGCAATAGCCAGTAAGAAGTAGTACAATTGAAGTTTTAGTTGTCGATTATTCACTTTTTAGCCGGCTTTGTTGGCTTGGACATGACCTAGGACCATAAGATTTTGCATGAAGGGAGGACTAACAGCCGCGTTGCACGGGAGAATGTGAAAAGTGTTCATATGTAGTAAAACCTGAGAAATCCGTCCGTTTTCGTCATTTGTTATCGAATCGACTTAAAGCCAGATCGTCACATTGGCCGCTTTTCTCTCTGAGACGGTTACATTTATCGTCTGCAAAGCTATGTCGCGTGCTGCGGTGTTCGGAGACACTAAAAACACCATAGTAGAAGACAGAAGAAACTTCAAAGTTGAAGTAATAGCCAGTAAGAAGTAGTACAATTGAAGTTTTAGTTGTCGATTATTCACTTTTTTGCCGGCTTTGGTGGCTTGGACATGAGGTGGAACCATAAAATTTTGCATGAAAGGAGGACTGGCAGCCGCGTTGCACGGGAGAATGTGAAAAGTGTTCATATGTGGTAAAAACCTGATAAATCTGTCCGTTTTCGTCATTTGTTAACGAATCGACTTAAAGGCAGAACGTCACATTGGCCGCTTTTCTCTCTGAGACGGTTACATTTATCGTCTGCAACGCTATGTCGCGTGCTGCGGTATGCGGAGACACTAAAAGCACCATAGTAGAACACAGAAGAAGCTTCTAAGTTGAAGTAATAGCCAGTAAGAAGTAATACAATTCAAGTTTTAGTTGTCGATTATTCACATTTTAGCCGGCTTTGGTGGCTTGGACATGACCTAGGACCTTAAGATTTTGCATGAAAGGAGGACTAGCAGCCGCGTTGCACGGGAGAATGTGAAAAGTGTTCATATGTAGTAAAAACCTGAGAAATCCGTCCGTTTTCGTCATTTGTTATCGAATCGACTTAAAGCCAGATCGTCACATTGGCCGCTCTTCTCTCTGAAACGGTTACATTTATCGTCTGCAAAGCTATGTTGCGTGCTGCGGTATGCGGAGACACTAAAAGCACCATAGTAGAACACAGAAGAAGCTTCTAAGTTGAAGCAATAGCCAGTAAGAAGTAGTACAATTCAAGTTTTAGTTGTCGATTATTCACTTATTAGCCGGCTTTGGTGGCTTGGACATGAGGTGGAACCATAAAATTTTGCATGAAAGGAAGACTAGCAGCCACGTTGCACCGGAGAATGTGAAAAGTGTTCATATGTAGTAAAAACCTGAGAAATCCGTCCGTTTTCGTCATTTGTTATCGAATCGACTTAAAGGCAGATCGTCACATTGGCCGCTTTTCTCTCTGAGACGGTTACATTTATCGTCTGCAACGCTATGTCGCGGGCTGCGGTATGCGGAGACACTAAAAGCACCATAGTAGAACACAGAAGAAGCTTCTAAATTGAAGTAATAGCCAGTAAGAAGTAATACAATTCAAGTTGTAGTTGTCGATTATTCACATTTTAGCCGGCTTTGGTGGCTTGGACATGACCTAGGACCTTAAGATTTTGCATGAAAGGAGGACTAGCAGCCGCGTTGCACGGGAGAATGTGAAAAGTGTTCATATGTAGTAAAAACCTGAGAAATCCGTCCGTTTTCGTCATTTGTTATCGAATCGTCTTAAAGCCAGATCATCACATTGGCCGCTTTTCTCTCTGAGACGGTTACATTTATCGTCTGCAAAGCTATGTCGCGTGCTGCGGTATGCGGAGACACTAAAAGCACCATAGTAGAACACTGAAGAAGCTTCTAAGTCGAAGCAATAGCCAGTAAGAAGTAGTACAATTGAAGTTTTAGTTGTCGATTATTCACTTTTTAGCCGGCTTTGGTGG